>NC_138746.1:31294601-31652101 GCF_965113295.1 Leuciscus leuciscus
ACATAACAGCAACCAGTGAAGTCGAATGACATTTATGAGCCGGTTCATATTTGTGAATTAAGGGTGTGTTCACACTTGTAGTTCGGTTCGGTTCGCTGGGTTTGTTTGGTCTGGACAAAACATTTAGTCCTGGTCCGCTTAGCGTTCACATTGGCATTTTAACACTGAACCTAAAGGCATAGGGATATGTTCACAGCCTGATTGGTCGGCTTTTACTACGTATATATTGCGACAACATCCCAAACGATGCTGTGTTCTGGGATAAATGCGCTCGTTGTATGTGCGTAGCTCCATATGATGGTATTTTGAGCAGCTGAGAACTCGTGAAGAGCTTATAAAATGTGTAAAAGTTTCAAAACAGCGCCAGGAATCCCTCCGTCACACACACATGAAGATCTGCAGCGAGGAGACGCGGTTCTGATGCCTGGACTGAACTGTGATGAGCAACATCACGACTATGATTCAAAGGAGCATTCTGTCCTTTTTAGAGTCGCATCTTGTGACATCATGCCCCATTTTTGGCTCGTGTTGCGTTCATATTTAATTCAAAACGCACCAGAGTTCGCTTGGAAGCGGGCCGAGACCCATCTCTCCGCACATCAGGTGGACCAAGACCCATTATAGTTTGGTGTCACCAGGGTTCTGACGGCAGCGTTCACACTTATTCAAATGAACCAAACTAACAGAGCAATCGCACCAGGGTTCGTTTTAATCGAACAAAACATGTCAAGTGTGAACACACTCTAGAAAACACTCAGCATAACCAGTGTAGTGCGATTCCTGAGCGTATAATCCTTCCTGTCGCTCACACAGAAGAGCATAGCGCTAGCAGCTTCTCATGGGTTCGATTCCCAGGCAATGCATGATTTGACCAACTGGCCACTTTGAATTCAGTGTAAGTTCTGCTAAATAATGGAAATATAAATGAGGTGTCGGTTCTTTTTGAGTGAATCAAAAACAAAAAATACACATGACCATTGTTGTCCGATTCCCGAAAGAATGAACCTTCTAGTTTATCCCATAGCATAGCAGCACCAGTGTCAATTTCCAGGCAATGCATGATTTGATCAAATGCACACCTTTAATGTTACTTCTGTCAAAAACATAAATGTAAATAAAAAGTTCTTTTTTAGTGAATCAAAAGCACTTATGATTCAGCAGCAGTGGTCAAAAAGACTTGCTTACTGATCTGCAAATGTGCTGATACTGCTTAAGAGTCACAGGATTTATACTTTCAGGGGAATCGGTCAATGCATGTATTACTTATAGTTATCTTTGCATATTACACTTTAACAAGGTGACATCAAAAACATTGCACACGTCCCCACAACAGCATTCATGTGCACAATCCAAACACAATTAAACATTTATTTTTAAACAAAATGATAAAACATGCATATGCACAGATTTTTCGTAAATGTGCGCACGATAAAATCAATGCCAATGTTCATAATTATAAAATTGGTCTTTGACGTGGAGAAGTGCTCAGCATCACGTCAGGGTCTGGGGCAGACGTACACACTTAGTATTTGGAAATCTGAGCAATTCTTGCCACTCGCAATTCTCAAGTAAAACCTTTAGAAATGATCGTAAGATCAAATGTAAGACGGTTTCTATGCAACATTGTATAAATGAGACCCTTTGGTGTCTCTAGAACAGCAACTGGTCCAGTCCTCCTGCATCATTTCCCAGGAACACACTCAGTCGGTTTGTGCTGCTCGTCCTGGGAGGAACAGTCGGGCCGATCTGCAGTGTGTCGCTCGTCCTGGGAGGAACAGTCGGGCCGATCTGCAGTGTGTCGCTCGTCCTGGGAGGAACAGTCGGGCCGATCTGCAGTGTGTCGCTCGTCCTGGGAGGAACAGTCGGGCCGATCTGCAGTGTGTCGCTCGTCCTGGGAGGAACAGTCGGGCCGATCTGCAGTGTGTCGCTCGTCCTGGGAGGAACAGTCGGGCCGATCTGCAGTGTGTCGCTCGTCCTGGGAGGAACAGTCGGGCCGATCTGCAGTGTGCTGCTCGTCCTGGGAGGAACAGTCGGGCCGATCTGCAGTGTGTCGCTCGTCCTGGGAGGAACAGTCGGGCCGATCTGCAGTGTGCTGCTCGTCCTGGGAGGAACAGTCGGGCCGATCTGCAGTGTGTCGCTCGTCCTGGGAGGAACAGTCGGGCCGATCTGCAGTGTGCTGCTCGTCCTGGGAGGAACAGTCGGGCCGATCTGCAGTGTGTCGCTCGTCCTGGGAGGAACAGTCGGGCCGATCTGCAGTGTGTCGCTCGTCCTGGGAGGAACAGTCGGGCCGATCTGCAGTGTGTCGGTGTTACAGACTCTCACTGGGCCAGTAATAATGAGCCCACTGAATTACATGATTGCACTCTGGAGGCTGCAGATTGACCAGGCTGTTGTTCTGCCTGTGCCAGTGCGTCTGGGCTTGTGTGCTAAAGGATCACAGCTTAACGAAATGTTTATTCAGAGGGGTCATATCATGAGCAATCCACTATTCACTGATCTCACGTAAAAGAGTTCATTGTAATTGAAAGTTCTACTAAAAACGACTTGTTCTGCTCTTCTGCAACTTTGTGATGTCAAACAGGTGAGTATCTGAAAACACCAGCATGCATTTACATTTTATATACAGTACAGGCCAAAAGTTTGGAAACATTAAAAATAGTCATGTTTTTGAAAGAAGTTTCTTCTGCTCATCAAGCCTGCATTTATTTGATCAAAAATACAGACAATAAAATGTAATATTTTGTGATATATTATTACAATTTAAAATAATTGGTTTTCAATTTATTATACTTTAAATTATCATTTATTTCTGTGATGCAAAGCTGAATTTTCAGCATCATTACTCCAGTCTTCAGTGTCACATGTGACATCCAGTCTATCACATGATCCTTTAGAAATCATTCTAATATTCTGATTTATTATGAGTGTTGGACACAGTTCTGCTGCCTAATATATTTGATGAATAAAAGGTTAAAAAGAACTGCATTTATTCAAAATAAAAAAATATTTTCTTATAATATAAATCTTCTTTACTATCACTTTTTATCAATTTAACACATCCTTGCTGAATAAAATTATTGATTTATTTAAAAAAATAAATTACTGACCCCAAATTACTGACCAGTAGTGTATATTGTTGTTACAAAAGATTTCTATTTTACTTTTTTTTTTTTTACTTTTTCTTCATCAAAGTATCCTAAAAAAGTATCACAGGTTATGAAAAAATATTAAGAAGCAGAACTGTTTCCAACTTTGATAATGAATCATTATATTAGAATGATTTCTAAAGGATCATGAGATAGACTGGATGTCACATGTGACACTGAAGACTGGAGTAATGATCCTGAAAATTCAGCTTTGCATCACAGAAATAAATGATAATTTAAAGTATAATAAATTGAAAACCAATTTTAAATTGTAATAATATATCACAATATTACATTTTTCTTTCTGTATTTTTGATCAAATAAATGCAGGCTTGATGAGCAGAAGAAACTTCTTTCAAAAACATTAAAAATAGTAATGTGTCCAAACCTCTGGCCTGTACTGTATAAACACAGTCAAACCAAATATTATTCAGACACCAGATTTAATTATTGGTATTTTTTTACAAGTGGGTGCAGAACACTATAGTTCATTTATGTAAGTGAGTATAGCAAACTAAAGTAAACCGTGACATGTTATACCCCAAAATTCTTCATACAGTGACCAGTAAAATGTGTAAAAATTTGGGACCAAAAATGATTCAGAAACTTGTGCATGTTTTGCTTAAGTGTTTTTTCTTTAATTGCTAATGCCACCTTTTTACACTAGCCTGACAAGCCAGACCCACATCAGGATGTTGGGTCTGGGAACACACCATTGGCAGGACTCAATCCGAGGGGCGGGATAAACGGTTCTCTTTCAAATTCCCTCGGCACGCAATAGGACAGCGCTACAACCAACCAGAGCGTTTCCCCACCAGCGGAGCTAACGTTAGTTGATAGATTAAACTTTTGCCGTATCCGGTCGGAAAACACATCTTCCTCTTTTAAGAATGACTTGAGTGCCGTTCTCTGCTTAAAAAAAGATTAACTCCAAGTCTTCCTGAGTCGTGGCCAAAGCCGATTGGAAAGACCGCTGTTCACCAGCAGCTCTTCTTTGTTTTCACCTAGCAGGGAATTCACACGGAACCGTCACAACTCTGCCGTCATTATGTTAACCCGCCCACCGACTCTATACACGATGTGATTGGCCTGACTAGAGTTTGGTTTTTCCACCTCGCAAGCCAACGGAGAGTTGCTAGACCACCCTGGCTGCAAATTACATTTGCTGTTAGGGTGCGTCTATATTTCTAGGCTACTTTTACACCACAGACTGAACAAAATTAAGCATTGCTTGGTAATTGGTTGATGTGAACTGGTATTTTCTAATTGTGCACTTAAATTTAACAGCTGGCAGATATTCAACCTAATTCATCTGTGAGACAGTCTAACAGAAGGATGGACAAAACCAGTGAAATATGAGAGTTCGTCATATTTTATTGCCATTTTCCTAAACTATAGCGAATAAACTGTGATAATGTGAGTAATGTTGAAGGTGTCTGAATACATTTTGGTTTGAATGTATATATATACATATAAAAAACACTCACTTTGTCTTTTGGCAAGGCCCAGTTTTCAGTTCGCAGTCCCGCCCATGAAAGCCTTCAGGACATAAGCAGTTATAATCCCCCGACTCACTCAAGACGCACGTCGCCCCGTTCTGACACGGCTGCTCTCTAGAGCACACGTAAATATCTGCGGAGACGAGAAGGTGTTGTCATGTCAGTCTGTTAATGCGTTTAACTCTTACGCTCATGAATAATGAATCACCTTTGTCACAGAATCTCCCCCCCCACCCGTCCATGCAGGTGCACTGCCAGGGCTGATGACAGGAGCCGTGAACACAGCCGGGCATTCGCACGCAGTCGTCACAGCGCGGGCCGCCCCACCCCGGGTCACACCTGACACACCGAGACAACAGGTAAATACTGTTCATCTGTGTACAGCAGGGGTTCCCAATCGACTGTCCTGCACAGGTCATCTCCAACCCTAATCAAACACACCTAAAGCAACCAATTATGGTCTTCAGGATCACTTGAAAACTAAAGGCAGGTGTGTTTGACTAGGGCTGGATTGAGCACCCCTGGTTTACAGTCTTCTAAAGCTCGCTGTGAGCGGGAACAAGCTTGCACAGGTCAAATATACTTTACCAACATAACACCTGAAAGTCACACACACGACCCCCTCATGAGTCGACTCACCTGCAGTCTCCGTTTTCAGCACACTTTCCGTGGCCAAGTTCACACGTGCAGTTACTGGCTGAGGGCGTTGGAGATGTTTCCACTGAGGGAAATGAAACTGAAGAGAAGCATACATGTTTATTGATCTTACTATACAGCAGTGTCTGTTGGCTAAAACTATCAAAAACGTTTTTTGTGTACATTTAATCATTTAGCAGACGCTTTTATCCAAAGCGACTTACAAACGAGGAGAGCAATAGAAGCAATTAAACTAACAACAGGACAACAATATGCAAGTGCTGTGACCCTTCCCAGTGTAGTCTAACGCAATTTTTTTTTAAAGATAGATACAGAATAGGAGAGAAAACAAAGTGTTAGTGTTAATGGATCAAGTGTTGCCATTAATGCTAACTTTATTTTCTCACTCTATATCTTTTTTTTTTTTTTTTACATATACCGTGTTAGACTAAACTAGAAATGAAATTGAATTGCCTTGGCAGCTAAAATACTGTATACGTATAAATTGAAGTGCTAAACTAAACCTGAAATGAAAATGTATTAAAGCTAAACAAATGATTAAAAAAAAATTAAAAAACAAAACAAAATGACAAAAATATTCATTTTGATGCAGTTGCTTAAAATCATATTGTCAAAAAGTGAGATGAAATTCTGATAGCTTGTAATGTAAATCAGTGAGATCTTTAAAACGTGAAATATTACTAACAATATGAAAGTAACTTTTTTTTGTTTTCCGATATAAAAATGTAATTCAAAATTTCACAGCAAAAAGACGTGACCCACAAATTGAAGGGGGTGTTTTCACAATTATACTAAAAGACCTTTTACTTGCTAAAAATAAGTATAAAATATCGGTCGTAGGGCAGAAGGCATGTAGTAGATTGTGTACAACATGTTTTTTCAGAAAGTTTTGATCATGTTGATAATTTAGAGGCCTAAGAAGTTTGTGTATCAAATATGATACAGTAGAATTTATAGGGTTAATAATCTGCATGTACTTTTGTATGAAAAGTGTTTTGATCTGGTACAGGAAGTGATCCACCCCTGATCTCCATCATCACCATCTCGACTGAGTGATTTAGCATTCTTGGCTGTGCTAATCCAGGATTGGGCTTTGCACTACGGTGGATGTTAGTGCAGGGTGTGTGTGTGTGTGTGTGTTGGGGGACGGCCAGCAAGCGCGTGTGTCTGTGGTGATGGGCACGAGGGGAGCGTGTGCGGTGGGAGGAGAGGAATGTGCTCATGTCTCCGCCCGTATGAGCTTTGCCCGAACATCACAAGAATTCACCATCGCCCAGAGCCCAACCCCTACATGCCTTCAAACCACCTCTGACATCACATGTCCTGAGAGAGGGATAGTCCTTTCACTAAACATGCTGAATTATTCCCTACAGCCTGGAAGATTTTAACAATTATTAATATGCAAATCACATGCACACTTCATTTTCCCCAGTCATCTGACATGCTGACTTAATCATTTGACTATTTCGGATAAGAGCTGGTATGTCAGACACAATACATGTGTAAGCTCATGTTCATTGACTGCTGCTGGAATGGGAAGCATTTTCCATGTAATCTGGCCAAGACCTGTATTCCTGGAAACACAGAGCTTTGAACAATGTGTGCCTGGCTTTCCTGTGCTATCAGTGCAACAGCTGAAAAGTACAAACTGATAACAGAGCAGCCCAAACAACAATATGAAGCGTAATCTCTTAAACATAGACAGCTGAAGGATTAGTTTAACATTTAAAATTCTCAAAATAATTCTTGTTCTACAGCTTTATGTGAAGTGAAGGGTAATTTTGTCCCTCTTGCTTGCAAAAAGACTTCCAAAAAAACTGAAAGCACATTAAAAATTATGATTTATTATGATTTTAAAGTTCCCCTGTGGTGAAAATCCAGCTTTTAATGTTGTTTATATGTCTATGTGGTGTTTTTAATATGCTTTAAGACAAACCATGTGTAAATTCTCCTTAAAACTGCAGTGAACCAAAGACAGTCTCAA
This sequence comes from Leuciscus leuciscus, assembly GCF_965113295.1. NCBI lineage: Eukaryota > Metazoa > Chordata > Actinopteri > Cypriniformes > Leuciscidae > Leuciscus > Leuciscus leuciscus. Next base: position 31,301,888 of record NC_138746.1, read on the forward strand.
GAACATGGTTTGAAACCGCTGGTGTTTCTGACGTCACAAACTACCTTGTAACTGCGGTGTATTTTTTATAGATAAGATTAATTATGTTACTAACCATGGAAATCTGACTTTAGATTTTAAACTTATGATAAACTTTTATCACACTTCCCATTTTTATGTCTGATGGTGACTAACTTTCCATTCCAGATCTAACAATAAAACAGAATAATTCTTACTTCCTTTTATTCAGGATGTGGCCACCAGACGAGCTTCCGATATGATCTAACCTTCTAACAAACTTTTGACTCAATGTAACCTTGGTCAAATGGAACTTTGAAAATGGACTCAATGTTCTGTTTATTTTGACTGTATTGTGAAATGATTGACTGAAATATTAACCCATTACAATGTTTTTGATATTTTGCTGATGTCACTAACAAAGGGTAATGAAGTTGTCGACGGAAGACGCAAAGAGCTAGAGTATAAGTTATTAAGTATCGATTTGTAGACGCGACAGATTTATTTATTAAGTGTCGATTTGTAGACGTCAACGTGTGATCGAGTGGATCTATGAGCTGGTGCTAGTGAGTGGAGCTAAGGCTCATTCGCATATTCATGGTCCGCATAAACTAAATGAGGTGTTGGTGTGGAAAGGAAGCAGATTTGCATGATTGCCAACCCGATCACACGGAAAAAACTTAACTATTTTACAAGGGGGCAATTTTGTATACATTTATTTGAATCATACAAAAACAAAAGATTTTTGGAAAAAGGTCACCATGAAGGACCACCCTTTAACATAACCTCTAATATGAACCTCATACTCTGATATCTCTGAGTTATTATGGTTGTAACAGAAATGTAAAGGCCTAATGTTAAGGCTAATGTTACAAGTAGTGTTCATTAAAACAATTTAAATATATATATTGTGGGCAACACTCATGATATTAAAAACCAAACATATTGAAAGAACAACTGGCCACAAATTTTGCTATGGAGTGGGTTCCCTGTCTAATTGCTGACGCTATGGGGACACGTCCTCGCGGAACCCGGTGTCTGAGAACCGTGTAACTTCACACTGATATCATTGGCCAACGCAGTATAAATAGTATAAACACAGAGTGCCCGAGAGTATACATAAGGCGCCTGCAAACTTTTTTTTTTTGCCCGTAAAGTCTTGTGTTTTTTGGTCTCCATGATTTAGACAACTCTTATGAAAAAGAAAGTTTATTCAAGTGTTCTATTAGTATACTTCTTTTAATCTAAAAATAAGAAAGTATAGGATACTTTCACTCTACTTTTTATGTACTTTTCAGAAATATACTTTATATACTTTTTAGAAGTATACTTAAAATTGCACTTTAATATACTTGACTTATACTGACAGATATGTATAAGTATATTTAGCCTATACTTGTACTCAATCTTTTGATCGAGATAAACTTAAAAGTATAATTAAGTATTCCAAGTATACTTGGCTTGTAGTTGTTTTTATTTTTTCGATTGAGTAGCCTATTAAATTCTTTTTTTCACATAGTTTTACATACTGTCTTATACACTTCCATTGGTTGAAAATATAAATTTATAAAGAAAACAGATGTTCCTAATTCTGAGTGTCTGAATTTTTGTGTAGGCTAGACCACTGGTAGTGTACACAGGATACTTCAAATCTACACTTTCCCTGCCATTGGCTGAAATTTCAGGCTATCCATGTTTTCACAGGTAGGGGGAGCTATTACACGTCTTCTGAAATAGTACAAAATCTTCAGATCAAAACACTGGTTAAGAAGAAGCAGGAACAAGTGATAGAAGATTGCTTATGCAAATGTAAAATAACGCAATCATCAAACATTAATCAGCATATATAACTGCCTAATGTTACCGAATGTAAGATATTTGATACAGGAACAACATTTCTGTTTGAATATTTAGTTCTAACCCTATCCCTACCAACAACATGTTCCAAAAATCAGAGAGAAATGATGAATAACAATGATGTAGCAGCACCAAACTCCGGTTATAAGACTAAACTTGACATAAACTGTAAACTTGTCCCTCGAATCTGATTGGTTGATTGGAATGTTGTTTCAGAATCAACAAAGATGTTGATCCAGAAACATGTTGCACTTGGTGAAATCAGGTTCAGTGTTGCTTATCAGGAGCTCATTGAGGCAGGAGAAAATTTGTCTTTGTGTCATGTGTGAAGAAAAAATGGCGACCACACAATTTCAGAGATGTGTCCCCCCGTGTCCATGTTTTATTACTCCTGGCAATGGACAAAAGCTCTGTGTTATTTGCTTAGGAGCGAGTTCAGACCTCAAGGGGGATGGATGGGGCTCACTGTGATCCTCTCTGTTTGAGAAAGTTCTGCTCCCACTTGGCCCTCTAATAATGATGTTTTATTAACAAAGTTTGGGAAAAGCATGTTCAAATTGCCCATCTAATCAGTTCGAGAGGAGCCTATACGTAGCCGACTCACCTATGTTCCTCGACAGTTTTCTGCATCCCTCCACATCCCCGTCTCCTTACACTCTCCTGATTACTATCCTAACCAGAGATATGGGGGAGTACTCTGGATTCGGGCCATATTCCAAGCTCGGAGCCCTCTTTTCGGACAACACGCCAAATACACATACTTTTTACTCTTGATTATTTGTAAGTGTGAACTCGTGAAACGATTGATGGGAGTCAAGCCTCTGACCCCCACGGCTCTGGCCCTGCATCAGCGTGGGGATCTCAGAAGGAGCTAGCGCTAGCTAAGGAGCTTAAAGTGGTCTCCCTCGCTTCTCCGGCTAGCTCTGCAGCTCTCGCCGGCCTGGAAGCCCTTGTAGCAGCTTCTTCTGGGTTGAAAGAGAGCAGTTTGCTTGCTTTGGTTCAGAAGAGCTAGAAATAGAGTCAGTGTCAGAATAACAACCAAGTCTGACACATCCCCCTCATTTGAAAGCCCTGCATATGATGAGCTATTAGATCTTGTGATATCTTCGTCATTGAAAGCTCCCGTTTTGCCATCCAAGCCGTGCCAGACAACATCTAGGCTGGTTGGCAAGTCATATGTGGTGGCAGGTCAGGCTGGTAAACCTGGACCAGAATGAGGGTCTATTTCCTGAGGCAGTTTCTTAACTGCACATAGTCACAGATCTGGCCCTCAGCGCCACTAAACAGGCAGCCCGTTCAATCAGCCAGTCCATGGTGGTGATGGAGAGGCATTTGTGGCTCAATCTGTCGGGCATCAGGGAGAGGGATAACCTTCTGGTCCATTTCCGGGAATGAGTTCCTGGAGAGGGGGAGTAGGGGGAAGAGACTCCGCGCTGGAAGGAAAACAGGCAATTGAGCCAGATAAAAATTGAACTTTCACCCCTCTATCTTTCCCTTCTCAGGAGGGTGTTGGAGCACAAGAGGTTGTTTAAAAAAAGAGGGAAGGAAGGTGTTAGGAGGTTGAGATTTATCATGTTACTGTCCAATAAAAAAAAAAGATAGAAAGAAACTGACTAGACAAGAGGGATGCACCCTCCCTGTGAGACTGGGTGAGTGGATGGAGAGTTATAATGCTGAAAAAACGTGTATAGTGCTCTCTGTTCTCCTCTCTGAGGTGAGATACTTGATGCATATGTATTTGGGTTTTAGAGTGGGATTTATCGTTTTTAGTGTCCCAGTTATTTCTGACCCGCAACAAGCTAAGCTGCAGCTGATGTGCGGAAGATTCAAGTTTGACTCTTCGAAAGAAACAAAAAAAGGACTTCTCCTTTTTCTTCTACTTCTCTGACTCTCCCCTGTGGGGGCTTATAAGGTAGAGACAGTTATTACCTACTCTCTCAGTTATGTTGGTGGCCTAAATAGGGCTATGCTCTCTTATGCACATCAGGAGCTTACTATACGGTAAGTATTAAGTGGACCATTTCGGAAAAATGCATCCAGCTCTCTCATCAGCTGCCCTCTTCAATCCTTCGGTTGGGTTTGTAAGAAGAGCTATGCACCTCATGAATATTTGTTGAGTTGAGCTTGACACTCAAGGCCTTTCCTCTCCAGTCTTTATCAGGACTTGAGATGGACCAGGCATGTTGATGTGGTCCAGACTGTGGTTTGGCCCATTTTCCCACCCTGTTAACCCTTCAGTGGGTATCAAAGCAGAGTTAAAAGAAGTAGACTTCTTTATTAGACCTGAGGAATCTGTCACCCTCTCCATTGTATTGTAAAAATATGTACGCAGGGCTGTGCTCTCCGACAGATATCCAGTGAGTGGAGCTGACAGGTGAATATATATTGTCACGTGTCTCCCTCCACCCATTCCGAGGAATAGGGGTTATGTTAGGGCTTATGCTCCCTTTCTAATGGGTAGAACAATATATTTGTCAGGTGCATGTTCAGTTCTGTTTGTGTTTTAGTTTTGTTTTCCCTGTGGGCTTGCCTGTCTGTGTTCCTAGTTAGTCTCCAGTGTGTGGTAATTTTAGTACCATTTACATGAAATCATTCAGCAGACGCTTTTATCCAAAGCGACTTACAAATGAGGAGAGCAATAGAAGCAAACAAAGCAACAACAGGGCAGCAATTTGCAAGTGCTGTGACCTGTCCCAGTTAGTCAAGCACAGTACATGTAGCAAGGTGTTTTTGTTTTGTTTGTTTTTTTAAATATATATAGAATAGTATGTGCTAGTATTAATGGGTCAAGTGTTTGCCTGGAGAAATAAATAAAATAGGATGGTAGATGTGGTGCTATGGACTTAGCTGAGGCAACGCCTACAGTCTCCCCTTATATCTCTGCTTTTAGGGGCTTCGGGCTGTCCAGTAGCTGGGCTCGGACTTGTCTAGTGGATGAGTCCCCGTTTCAGAAACGGTTGAGCATGGAGTTTGTGGTTTTATTTAACACCTGTAGCACTGAACTAGATGCGAACAGCAATGTGAGGTCATGGGATATACCCGCTTGGTCTTCGTTGAACCCTTCAATGCCCAGGAAAATGACAGGATCATGCTTGTGTAAGAGCTTTTTCATTGGTCAGCATGGCGTAGTGGGTATATACGTCTCAATAGTGTCAGCAACTGACATGGTGTAGAGTTCTTTTGAAAGGGAATGGCTTAGGGTTACGTATATAACACGGTTCCCTGAAAAGGGAACAAGACGCCGCGTCACGTTGCCATGTGTCAGGCATGCCTGCGTGTCTTCCTTCAGACAATCGAATCTGATGATCTGAATTGAAGCGTTGTCGTAAAAAAGATGCATCTTCAGCAGTTTCTTGAAAATGGCTAGAGACTCGTCAACTCGGCAGGTCATTCCACCTGCAGGTAACAGTCCAGGCAAGGGTCCGTGAAAGAGATTTTGTGCCTCTTTGAGATGGCACCACATGGCACCGTTCACTTGCAGAATGCACGCTTCTGGTTGGCACGTAGGTCTGGAGTAGTGAGTTTAAGTATCAGGGTGCAGAACCAGTGGTTGTTCTGTAGGCAAGCATCAGTGCCTTTAATTTGATGTGAGCGGCGATTGGCAACCAGTGCAAGTTTTTGAGTACCACACCTGTTCTGTTTTCCCTTGATTTTCCCTTGATTGCTCCCTTATGTATATAAGCATTTAGTTAATTCAGGTCCTTGTTCGGTATCATTATGTTGTAGTGGTTGTTCTGTTTAATGAGTTTGATTCCTGTATGTTTCCAAGTAAAGACTTATTGAATTTTCCGTTGCTGTGTGATTATTGCAGCCACTCAACTGTGACAATATTACATTTAAAAAAAAGTAGAGCTGTACAGTTGAAGGTTGAGGTGGTTGAGTCGTGAAGCGACCCACTCCCTAATCTGTCACCTTCTCCAGAATGGATGTTAAAGTAAGGCTATGCTCCTTTTTAGATCTGTAAGGTAGAGCCTACCCAGACAGTAACATAAGCATTATTATATATAAGCATTATTATAAGCAACATAAGTAGTTACAGGAACTTAGTTATAGGAACTGTCCACTTCTAAACAGTTCTATGAACTACTCTCCCCCAAACTCGGTTTTGCTGTTTGCATTCGCACTGGCCAAGTGGCCATAGGAACTGGTAGGAGGAATAAGGGAGTGACGCTTGTTGTTGCGACTTTTATTTTGACAGCGTGGCGGACCTTTATTTTGATGGCGCTGACAACGCCAGAGCAAACAATGCTCGCATTCTGTGTTCATTAGTTAGTGATCTATCTAACAGTACTGTTTAATATGTTATAATGCTGCTTTTCCACTGCATGGTACGGTACGGCTCGGTACGGTATGGCATGCTTTGGCGCTTTTCCACTGCATGGTACGGTACGGCTCGGTTCAGTACGGCTCACTTATGACGCATTTCCACTGCATGGTACGGCTCGCTTCGGCTCGCTTTAAATGGTACCACCTTTGTTGAGGTTCCAAGCGTACCGTACGGATACTAAAATGTGACATGAAAACACTGCAGATCACTGATTGGTCAGACAGAATCATCACTACCAGCGTCATTGTATTTACAACACGAGACACTAAACCCGCTAGATTTAAATAGCCAGTAGACAACAGCCAACACTGTAGCGCCTGTTTTAAAAGTATTTGCTTCAAAAAAAGAGTATATACTTAAAAAAAAGAAATGGCTGAGTCGTGGTCAGTGGACGAGGTGCAGACGTTCCTCTCGTTGGTTGCAGAGGAGCGGATGGGGAAACACGGAATGAAAAATTCGCATTTAATATGATGATGTCATGGCAGTAGAGACGGCAACTATAACGATCAGTCCCACCCACTTTGAAGCGGTACTAACTGCAGTGGAAAAGCAACCGAGCTAAAGCTAACCGAACCGTGCCGTACCGAGTCGAGTCGTACCACGCAGTGGAAAAGCGAAGCGAGCCGAACTGTTCCGCGCCGAGTCGAACCGTACCATGCAGTGGAAAAGCGCCATTAGATAGAACTGTTATACATAGAAAGTAGACAGTATATGAAAATAAGTTATTAGCCTATGCCGTGTGGTTGATGTCCAGTGTTGCAAGCCGAGCAGAAATATATTATCATGTTTGGCTTGGTCCCCTCTGTTGCATTGGATTTTCTCTTCAGCATAAAGGTTTAGAGGCCTATCTATCACTGCTTTCCATGTTTGTATAGTTAGTTTCTGGAGTAAATATATAATCTGTGTGTTTACATAGCTGTTTTAAAAATGGCAGGTGCTGGTGTTTTGCGTGCGTTCGGTCACGAGTAGTTCCTATAGTGCTGGTTTAGACCCTACTCTGAAGTAGGAGCTAAATTAGTTCCTCCAATACCCCTTTTCCACCAAGGCAGAGCTGGTGCTGGTTCGGAGCCAGAGCCTAGTTTCAAATCGGTTCTTTGTTTTTCCACCGCCAAAGCACCAGCTCCGAACCAGTAAAACTGGTTCTTAAGTAGCACCAAATCATTGCAGGGTCTAGAACGGAGCCAAGAAAGAACCGCTTGCGTCAGAGGCTGGGGGCGGGGTTACCGTGGCCAACAAGACTGAAGAGAAACTTGTGACCGCCATTTTCAAATAGCAGCTAGTCGAGCTAATAGCGGCTCGATTATAATATCCGTCTATGTAAGTTACGGCGAGCTGCACGAACGCGTTGGATTCGCCGTGATTGGATGCCGATTTATTTTCGCAAACCCATGAGCATCCATAGTTACGCAACGTCTATTATTGTTGATGCCTTGTTCGAGATGCATCGGAGCAGCGTGGACCGATCAGAGCTGCGGGAGTGTTTGGAGATCATACGACTCCTTGTGCTTTTTGATCGCTTTCGCAGTGCTTTGATTTCATGTGCTGATCGTTCTGCGAGAAGCCGATGCATCTCGAACAAGTCTGGTGTGTTTGTGTTTGGCGCTGCCGGACTAGCGTTGCTGGGCAACATGATACGTATGCAGTGACGTAAGATATAGCTCTGTTGTGGCTCTCTGGCCGGTGGAAACGCAAACCGGTTCGTCAGTCGAACCAACTCCGAACTGGCAATAGCTCTAGCTCTGAACCAGCACCCGGTTCTTGTTGGTGGAAAAGGGGTATAAATGGAGTTCCTAGAACTAAAATCATTCCTAGTCGGCGTGTTCGCACCACAGGAACATCCGGGTACTTTAGCCAATAGTTCTAGGAACTGTGAAAGGGTTCCTCCGGTCGGAAAGCGGCTATTGTGTCGGCCCAGATCCGGCCCACATCTGGTACACATAGATTTCACACGGCCCAGATGTGGGTCGGATCTGCGGCGACACTATGTTGCTGTCTGGGTAGCAGACATAGTCTGTCGCACCCCCACCCCCCGAAAGGAATCCATTGGGGGATGTTGCCCCCTGGCAGGCACCTTAGCATGATTACTCTTTGGTTGAATAGGAAATGCTAGTGCTGACAGATGGAACTATGATAAAACATCACCCTCGTCTGTCAGCCTCCCTCGTTCATAACTGGATGTTGAAGTAGGATGGAGCTCCCTGGTGGCCCAGCTTCTTATCTCACCTTCCCCCATCCTCTTTGGCGGGGTAATTAACCAAGGATACAGACATCCACCTTAGGTTGTGCCTGACAGATAATCTGTCGCCCTCCCCAGTTCATCGACTGGGAGTTAAAGTAGGTTGGAGCTCCTTGGCAGGGACTGGCATGAGTTGAATCTTGGTGGTGGGACAAAAAAAAAAAAAACATTATCTCGCTTGTCATCCTCCCCAGTTGTCAATCTGGGTAGTGAAGCAGGATAATGCTCCTTGTGTACAGATTTGCCCCATCATAACAGACTACGCAAAGGTTAGAGAAGGGCTTGAGAGTTGCATGGGTGCTCCAGGGTACCCGTTGTGCCCTCCATTGCCCAGGAAAATGACTGGATTGTGATTGTGTAAGAGATTTTTCAGCACATAACCAGGCATTGGTCAGCATGGCGTAGTGGGTATTAACGTCCCCATAGTGTCAGCAACTGATGTGGTGTAGAGTTTCCTTGAAAGGGAACGTCTTAGGGTTACGTATGTAACCCGGTTCCCTGAGAAGGAAACAAGACGCGCGTCACGTTACCATGCTTTTTAGGGCATGGCTGCATGCCTTCCTTCAGACAAACTGAATCTGATGACGTGTTTGTGTATTTATACGCAGCAGAAACTTACGCGCCGTCACGTTCCCTTCTCAGGGAACCTGGTTACACACGTAACCCTAAGACGATTTCTCTCACCAGTGAGCTAGGGAGAAAGTGAGGAGCGGTAAGCTTAGAGATGGAAGATTTGCAACATCAAAAGCGGAATGTTTGCTGTGCATAATTCAATATTCACACTTAAAGCAATTTTCTTATTATCTTAAGTAGAATGTCTAAAGTGGACTATCGAAATAAAGTGTCACCGAACATTCTTATAACATTATTAATGATTGATATGTGTTCACATGATGTTGAGAGAAATTAAATGTTCTTAGAAAAACGTTTTAGAACATCTTTTTTTTTATGTTATTTGCACTTGACGAATGTTAACATTAACCTCTTGGAATATTACAAATAAACGTTAAAAAATATTATATTAAGAGTAAAAGTAAGGTTAGGAAAATGCTTTACAAACAACATTCTAATCATGACAAGAAAACCGGACCTTTTAATGTTTTAGAAATATTGTAAATTACTGGTCCCATGCACAATGTTTTTAAAGCATAAAGGTGTTAGCTGGGTAGTGTGTTCAAAACGTGCAACGAATAACTAGGACTGGGAGTTGTTTGAAATCAGGATGGACACCGTGAATACTGGATACATCATACACAATAAACAGTTTTAAAGAGAGAATGAGTATGGGTGTGACAGCAAACAGAAGTCAGATGATCTCAGAGTGCTGACAGACAGATGTGGTGCAAACAACCTTCTCTTACATGCTGTACAAATTCCAGGAGCCTATTCTAGAAAAGCATCCGGGTCTGTAGCGTGTGTAAATATTTGTGATCACAATGGTTTCAAAATGATGTGATACATCAATAAATCTGAAATTTGCTCACGATTCAGTTCAGTTAGATTTTTCTATGATTTAAAAAAAAATCGGCTGGAGGCTATTTTTCCAGAAAACTGTGACAACTAATATTTACAACTAAAAGAAGCGACACTACTATCACAATATTCAGAAGTGTGACAGTAGTTCAGCGTTTTTTTTAGTTTTTTTATTAAGTCGTGGTGCAGTGTAACAAAATGCTGCATCACTGTCACACATGCATTAAATCTGCAGCTGTACAGATAAGAGAATTGAGGTAATAAACAAACACCTTCTCCTAGAACATCCTCTCTTATTGGAAAATCTGATTCATTTTAGTGAGTTGATTTGGTGAATTTTAACAACTGTACAAGAAAGAAAGAAAGAAAGAAAGAAAGAAAGAAAGAAAGAAAGAAAGGTCAAGATGTGCCAAGATGTGTATTTTGCATAAGATATAATAATAATGTAATAATAATAATAATGCATAATACTTTATATACTATTAGAGAAATTAAGACCAGCTGAATTATACAGTTCTTCTGTTTTGCTTGCTCTGTAATGGTTAAAAAAAAATCGAGGTAAAATTCACCCCAAAATAAAAGTTTTATTTTTAATTTTTTAATTTATTTTTTTGTTCAAACAAAATTAAGCCTACTTTAGGGCCCTTGAGATATGTTTGGCATTGTGACATTTTATTTTATTATTTTACCCACAAAATTCGTTTGGAGTTCGTTTTGGGAGTTTGAAACAGCGTGCCAAAGTGAACTTTCCGGAAAAGTTCGCTTCTGCTGGTAAACACGTTTGTGCTACCATTGGTCCGTGGCGATTACGTAATAAGTAGGTGTGCGGCGGAGGCTCCGCCTTCTTTCACGTGGAAATCTTTTACAGTTCCTTTCTTCTCACGAGTCTGTTGCGATCAGACGTCCATGAGTGAAAACATGAACACACTGGAGGAGCTGCTTTACAGTAGAAAATGAAGTTGTACTTGATGAAACGAGACATTGACACTTTTCATGTTTAATACAGTAAAGCTGCTTGATTTTAGGCAATCTATTGTATAACGTGCTATATGAATAAACGTGACGTGACTTTACTAGGGTGCCTGAATTGCAGAGCTCATGCAAACATATCCAATAGTGCATAGTCCAATAGTGCCAGTCGGAGGAGCTCGTTCCACATGTTTTTAACCCACTCATAGGGGGATATCACGATAAAACAGCGTCTTTTCAGTTTCGAGTCGACTAGTTGCCTAGTTGTATAATTTCTTCCGACACTGCCCTCTGTAACCGGTAGGTGTGGCTTGGGAGTGGCCTCGTAGAGTAGCGAAGCAAGTGCCTTCTGGGAGTTGTTGTCTTTCATCCACATGAGCCAAAAATACATTTTCTGTCTTTTCTCAGTCTAGAAGGCACCAACTTCTAAAATAATTTCACATTTCTACTACATAATTTACCCAGTTTAAATGCACATTCAACTTTCCAGCGGTGAAATATCCCTTTAACTGTCATGAAAATAATATCACAATGCAAGAACAATTGTAATCTATTGTCCTCTTGATTTGGGGGTGAAATATGACCTGGACGTGTTCTTGACAGGTTTCATGAGATTCACGCAGACACCTGCTGAGTTGATCTGTGTTGTTCTGATTCAGCGGGGATTGATTTAGGCTGAAGAAGGAGGTATGATCTGCCAATGGGCCATAGTGATCATTTCAGTTGTTAACAATGGGGTTGAGTGCTTTATAATAGTAGCGTGACAGGTGTTGTGACTGTCTCCATCCTCCGGTCTCTGTGGCTCACCTCATGGGTCCTCAAACAGAAACCACAGTGAGTGGGATCACTGAATGCCAAAACCACAGTGATCTAAATTTATTCCAACCATGAAACCCTATATTCCCTCTCCAGAACCCCTGTGGCTATGCGCAGCGCCCTGGTGCCAGTGAAACATGCAGGTATGGGTTTCCCTTTGGTTTTAAAGCGTACGCATGTGTGACTAAGATCTCATTGGGAAGCAGGTGGAGTGAAATAGAAAGCTGGTCGGACAGTGTCTGAACGAGCTGAGGAATAGGTAACTAGATCCATGTGAACCCAACGATCATTCAGACTCAGTATCCACTCACCCGTTTGCACTGCTAGAAAAACATTTTGCCAGGACAGACAAGCGAGGACGGATTATTAGAGAGCCTCTGGAGCACCAGTGTTATTCAACACAGGCTCATTGGAAAAACATGCCTCTACCTCTACCTTTTTGCAAAACTGCAAAACCGTACCTATACAGGGACAGGGAGATACAGGGTGAATTCACGGCAGTTTCCAGCTAATAAAAAAACTCACTAACACCACTGGCAGTAAAACACGAAACAACTTGATAAACATCTTGAACTGATTGTGGGGCATATCGATTAATAAAGACTTATTTTCTTGCATTTCCTTGCAAAATACTATAATATGACCTAACCTTAACCGAAACTAGTAGCTTTTGAAGTTTTGCATTACATATTCAGCTCCATATGTTTGGCTTTTCTGATGTATTCAGGGTTCCCGCAGGGTTATGACAAAGTAGCAAAAAAGTATCGAGTCGTAGCCTAGGGGTCTCCAACACGTCGCTCGCGAGCTACCAGTAGCTCGTGGCCTTATTTGAGGTAGCTCGCCAACAAGCCGTTCACGCATCTTTTGCGCGCTCACGTTCGTTCAAATGTAGGCATAATTGAAGCGACGCGCTCAGTTTTTTTTCTAGGCGCAGCGAGATAAAAAAAAATCTCAACTCTTCAGAATGCCGCAAACGCACCGCAGGTCATGTGACAAGAACCAACCAATCAGCTTCGCCTTTCCGTAACAACATTGAAAGCTCAGTCAACAGGAAGGATGGGGGTGCACCCAAACCTACGGGTGTTTTTCTCTTCTCCGTAAATAAATCTTGTTGCAGAGCTACAGCAAGCGTTTTTCGTGGTGGAAATCCATTAGCCACTGAAACTTATTTGTCATTGTGGAGAGCGCGCAGTGCATGGCATTAGCAAGCGTCCCACAGCCACGGGAAAATCGGACCGAATTTTACTATTAAAAAAAGATAAGCTAAAGTGCATTGTAAATGTCAGTAATTTATCTTTTTTGACTCTTTCTTTTTATAAAAAATGATTTAAAGTCTGAAAAAAGTCACAAAAAAGTAAGTCTATAAAAAACATTTTTGCCAAAACTTTATTTGAACTTGTACATGTTAGTAGATAACATGTTGCAAGACACTTTTAAAATCTGCCTATCATTTTTAATGGTATTATTTTAATGTTTATGTAAACAAAAAGTGCATATTGATGCTAATTTTATTTGTTATTTGCTGGTTTTCGACAAAAAACTTGGTGAATTGATTTCATTGTGTAGTATTAGTACTTTTTGAACAGGATTCTGTGATAACCGTGATCATTTTTGTCACTAATTTGCCATTTCATCTCTAGTTATGATCAACTATGATCAACTAAAATCAACTAATTATGTGTTTTTTACAGTAAAATATGCGAAGTACAATTTTCAATAAAAAAATTATATCTGATTCTGTTCTTTTCTCTGACACACTATGTTGGGTGTGGAAGGTTACTAATGTGATTGCTTTATCTGTAAATTAAATCAATGCTTTTTCAATTACTGAATTCATTGAAATAAAATGAATTCTTTGATTTGAATTTTTTTTTTGGGCAATGCAGGTCTTCAATTTCAATCTTTATGGTCTTAAAATGTCTTAAAAAGGTCTTAAATTTGACTTACTGAAACCTGCAAGAACCCTGTGTATTAAACTTGCTCAGTATTTCACCTGGTACACTTGCGATGTGGAGCGCCTGAATATGAGGTCTGCGAAACACGAGTCACGAAAGAGCTCAAGTACTGCAAGAAGCAGCTATAGTGTCACGGCTGCTTCAGAAAACTCGTTTTTATCTCACATTTGCTAACAGTTCGGTTAATGGTTTAGTGCATGTGGTTTGTTATTTAGAGCATTAATCTGAGCACCACGAAATGTGCAAGAAGCAACGTAATATAATTTTGCAGAAATGTTGCCACAGGCACGCTTTTGTTGTGTGATGTAATGTCCAGTAATCATGTTTAATCCAGTAATCATGTCTGGTTTTAATGGATCTAATTTTAAGGAAATAATAAATGCTGGGCTCTAGTGACTCTCAGTGAATTCTCCGCTATGCATTTAAAAGGAATAGTTTAGAATAGAAAATAGTGATAAAATGCTGTCATCTTGTTTTCTCTCCCTCGTGTCATTCCACATCTGTATGACTTTTTCTCTTTTGTGAAGCAAAAATAATATATTTTGAAAATCAAAATAATTTTTTTTTCTTCCTCGAAGTCTAGTGTTGATGTTTTTCAAAGTTAGTGTTGTCACAAAAGAAAGTCATACAGGTTTGGAAAAGACATGAGGGTAAGTAAAGGATGATAGAATTCATATTTTTGGGTCAGTGAATTATTTATATGCTATTATAGTTTTTTTTTTTCAACTGGGATCCAAAGATTATTCAAAGTGATCCAAGTGTATGTGTGAGTTTTCCAGAAGCCTCCAATTGTGAGATACAAAACGGCCAATATATATATATATTTTTTTTTTACTTATCTTATTTATAAGAAGATAAGTTGTATGTATACAGTTGTGGTCAGGATTAATGGCACCTCTGGTAAATATGATCAAAAATGGCTGTAAAAAATAAATCTGCATTGTTTATCCTTTTGATCTTTCATTCAAAGAATTTGCAAAAATCTAACCTTTCATTGAAGTAAAAGGATTAAAAGTGCGGGGGAAATCACATTATGAAATAAATGTTTTTCACCAAAACACGTTGGCCACAATTATTGGCACCCCTAGAATTTTGTACGAGTAAAATATCTCTGAAGTATATTCCCATTAATATTTACTTTTTTTTTAGCACACCAGGGTGACTATAGGAACATGAAATTGTCCAGCTATGACTTCTTGTTTCACAGGAGTGTAAATATGAGGAAACACAAAGACCAAATTCCCTTAATCATCCATTACAATGAGTAAAACCAAAGAATATAGTTCTGATGTGCAGCAAAAGATTGTTGAGCTTCACAAAATAGAAAGTGGCTGTAAGAAAATAGCTAAAGAATTGAAAATCCTCTTTTTGACCATCAGGGCAATAATTAAGAAGTTCCAATCAACTAAAGATGTTACGAATCTGCCAGGAAGAGGACGTGTGTCTATATTGTCTTAATGCACGGTGAGGAGGAAAGTTTGAGTGGCCAAAGACTCTTCAACAATCACAGATGGAGAATTGCAGAGATTAGTTGAGTCTTGGGGTCAGAAAGCCTAACAAAATATATCAAACAACCCCTACATCACCACATGTTGTTTGGGAGGGTTTCAAGAAAAATCCTCCTCGCTCCTCCAAAAACACACTCCAGCATATTCAGTGGTCAGACACGACTGGATCTTCAGACGGTACAGGGATCTGTGGTCAGATGAAACTAAAAAAAGAGCTTTTTGGCAGCAAACCCAGCAGATGTGTTTGGTGCACACAAGGATGAAAAGTACACCATGTGTACAATTTAATATACCGTTGGATCTTTAATGTTGTGGGCATATTTTTCTGCTGGAGGTCCTGGACATCTTACTCGGATACAGGGCATCGTGGATTCTATCAAATATCAACAGATAAAAAATCAAAACCTGACGCCTTCTGCTAGAAATCTTATGATGGGCCGTGGTTGGATCTTCCATCAGGACAACGGTCCAAAACAAACTCAAAATCAACACAAAAATGTGTTACGGAGCATAAAATGAAGCTTCTGCCATGACCATCCCAGTTCCCTGACCTGATGAGTGGGATGTACTGAAGAGGAGAAGCGCCAAACATGGATCTGGGAATCTGCAGGATCTGGAGAGAATCTGTATGGAGGAATGGTCTCTGATCTCTGGTCAGGTGTTCTCCAAACTCATCCGGCATTATAGGAGAAGACTCAGAGCTGTTATCTTGGCAAAAAGTAAGATTGCAAAAAGTATTTGATAAAAGGGGGCAAATATTTGTGGCCAACGTGTTTTGTAGAAAAACATTTATTTCATAATGTGATTTCCCCCCCACTTTTAATTATTTTACTTCAATGAAAGGTTAGATTTTTGCTAATTTAAAAAAATAAAAAAATTAATGAAAGATCGTAAGATTTTTACAGTGATTTTTGATCATATTTACCAGGGGTGCCATTAATCCTGACCACAACTGTATATATCCTGTGACCAGCGAGAACAATAATACAGGCCTTTTAACATTTGGTTAAGTGCCTTGGACCTTTTGAATAAGCTTTTATTTGAATATTTTCATGATTTCATTTTGTTGTGTGCTTTAGTCATTATTTGTTATTAGTTTTTGTTCGTTGTTAGTTATCAAGGCAACATTTTTATTTCATGTAATATTTATATTTGATGTTATTTCAGCTGTATTTAAATTAACAAAATTTGTTTTTAAATTAATTAGATTTTTAATTAATTGTAATAATAACCCTGTAATAATAATAATAATAACTATTCCTTTAATAATACCAATGTACCATAATGTAAAACATCAAAGCTGCTATAAAATGTTCAGCCGGCACGACTGATATTGTTGAGCATGGGCCAGGAACTGATATGATTTCCCATTTCTTATTTCACGTCGTGGCAATAGTCACTGGCACACATTCAAGCGACGTCGGTCGGCCTGTATCAGCTTTGCATTGCAGTGGCTTGTTTCCAGGTTTGAGCCTCTCAGCTGAAAGCCCCTGACAGTCGCAGGCCTCGGGGTCCCATTGGCCCCACTGGCCCGCTCTATAACTCATCTTCACAGACATGCACAGATCAGATTTCCCCCCCCATCTTCAACTGCAGGCCAATGGGCACAAGTGACATTTCCTCTGGAAGGACTGTGGGCATTGCCCTTTGCCCCCAACACGTGCGTAAGACTCAAACTCTTGCGCCCCCAACAACTGAGACACAGATTTGTCACATTCTCTAACCAGACAGGAATTTCACAGCTGAATACTCATGAGACGGGTCGGGCCACAAAGGAACCATCAAAGGCCTCGGACACTGAGTTTTATGTAATCTACTCGCCGGGATCCTGTTGCATGTTTCACCGTTTGCAGAAACTGACTGAGGAAAGTAACAGCCTATTCTTTATGCATTTGGCAAATTAACTTGCTCCGACATTATCTTTTGTAATTGCTCATGTTGGATGTGTGCTTTGGTCTTTACTTATCATTGGTCATATATTTTGCCAGTGTCATATAACTAGTTTCATTGTTGTACATACTAAATGGATATTTTAAAGTATTATATATTATATATAGTTTATGTATATAATTACATTATAATTACACTATAAAATATTGTAAATACAACAAATCTCAACTGCTTAAAGGGATAGTTCACTTTGAAATCAAATTTTGGTATGTTTTAGCTTACCTCAAGGGCATCCAAGATGTAGGTGTCTTTTTTTTCGCAGTAGTTTCAATTTTGATATTTTTAGGTCAAACCGTTCTTGTCTGTCAGTCATATAATGCAGGTCTATGGTCACTGTCTCAAAGAGCAAGCACAGAGTCCAAATTAAAACAATTCCACATCGTCCAAATTAAACAATTCCCCATCGTAAGTACACATTGATGGCCTAAGACACGAAACGAGCGGTTTGTGTGAGAAAACGAACAGTATTTATATCGTTTTTACCTCTTATACACAGCCATGTCCGAGTGATCAGATCTGACGTGTACGCAGACTGGTGCATAGATATATACACTAGATGTCGCCTTGGCTACGGCAGTTCATTGGAACGAAACCGTAGCCAAGGCGACATCTAGTGTATATATCTATACCCGCCCGCGCCCTCAGATCACTTGGACATGGCTGTGTATAAGAGGTAAAAACGATATAAATACTGTTCGTTTTCTCACACAAACCGCTCGTTTCGTGTCTTAGGCCATCAATGTGTACTTACGATGGGGAATTGTTTAATTTGGACGATGGGGAATTGTTTAATTTGGACGACGGGGAATTGTTTTAATTTGGACTCTGTGCTTGCTCTTTGAGACAGTGACCATAGACCTGCATTATATGACTGACAGACAAGAACGGTTTGACCTAAAAATATCAAAATTGAAACTACTGCGGAAAAAAAGACACCTACATCTTGGATGCCCTTGAGGTAAGCTAAAACATACCAAAAATTAATTTCAAAGTGAACTATCCCTTTAATTGATTTTATCATTGCATATAACTTATCACCCAGCTATATACTGTACATAAAGTTGGATATAAGTACAACATCCAACTTTATCCGCATATACACACAGTACACTGATGTAAAGCAATATATATTATAGACCAAATCTCAACTGTTCGATTGTGTGTATCATTGCAACATGTAAAGTATATTATCATACAGCTCTAGTCTGCTAAATGCAATGCAAATAAGGCAAGAATATAAAGGCTATTAAGATATTTTAAACATTAACATCAGGATTTTCTGTAAAGCTGATTTGAAACATTGTGTATTGCGAAACACACTTCATTTAAAAAATTGACTTGATTTAACTTGGCAAACAAGCAGATTGTGCTATATTGTCGATATCAATATCTAGTGAGCATACATGCTGAAATCAAAAGGAAACTTTTATTACACATTCACTCAAATTTCATTAAAAAAATAAAAAAAATTGTTTACTATGCATTGACAAAAATCTAAAAATGGCTGAAATGTCAGTGAACAATGTGTGCTTGTGCAGTGCATGTAGGATGTGTAGAAAGGGTATTCAGAATTATTAAATGATTTAGCCTATAGTATTGTTGATGTTGTTTTAATTGGGAACTTTGATGTTATTTACAGTTTTTCTAAATTTTTAAGTTTTTCTGAAAACATTAAGCACAAAACCTCATCTTCAAGCACTTTTTACAAAACCTCTGACTCCTCTTGTAAAATGAAACTTTCGCCTCAAAACAGTTTTACCTGTGTTCAAAATCAAACACTGCTCTCAAATCATAAACAAAGTAATCAAAATGATATACACTATCAAGCAGTCAGTAAACAATACACCAAAATATAGAAAACACATTGTTCAAAACATAGAGTTCTTGAAAGATATCTATGGACTGCTATTCTGTTTGTAGACTTACTCGTGACACCTTACTGTACTATCAAAAAGTTCATTTGTGACATACTGTATGACTGCACTTGATTAAAGGAAATAAAAAATATATTTTAAAAAGTCATTGTCTTTTGATGAACGAAAACATGTTCTATATCATAGTAGCTCAAAATTGATCAGAAATGACTACTCTGCTTTGCTCCTTGCTATGTTATTTTTTGTTCTTCCTCCTCCTTGTACACCTATTTTTACAGTACTGTGCCCTGCATCTCACAAACTTGTCCTTTGTTTCTGTGATACTGTAATGCTTGTTCTTTGTTGATATGAACCTGCAACCAGTCAAAATCTATTGAGCAGTCAGTGCTGTTAACAAATGGAAAGCACAATGTTCAGGGCCATACAATTTGTTCATTGTACAGTATACAGCCTACAATGCACTGTACTACAGTATACAATACTAAAAGGGACAAAAATCAAAGGAGTAAACGTGATCAGTGTGCTTCTTCTTGTCTTTGGGCATCATTTGAAATGGGTTAAATCAATTTTGAGTGGTTGTGTTCAATCAATGACATGTGTTCTCTATTTGTATTTGATTGTTGCCTCTTGTGTTTACCAGTATGGATGACATGTGCATTAGAGTGCAGAATGTGTTTTGAGAATGAGAATGTGTTTAGAGTTTTGCTGAAAAGTCTAAGTGAGATCTGCAAATTGTGTTTTACCATGTGAAATGGTTTAAGGTATTGACAACAGACTGCACAATTAGCTAAATGAGTTCAGGCAACTGAGAACTTTGTTCAGCCAATGGGTTTTGGTGTTTTAGCAATTGAGAAAAACTGTAATGACATTAATTCTCACAGCTGATTTAACAGTTATAAAATAATACTTATTTTGTTAGTGAAGAAATATATATAAACAGCAACTGTATTACTGTAAAAATAACTCAATGTGCAGCAATCAAGAATAGACAGTAAAATGATGTTACAGTGTATGTAATGTATTTTGGAGGTGGAATAAACAGATTTACCTTGAGCTTCACAGTTGTGTTTAAACAGCACACAGCAAGCGGAGAGGAGGAGAACTACAGTGAGTTTCATGGTGCAGGACAATCTGAAACGGTGAGAATCAACACGTTAACATGAATGAAATAAGCATGCATTAATTCAATGACAAACGTTCATGTATTATGAATATATACCTACTTAATATAAGTGATAAAGCATTAAAACTAGGGATGCTTGGGTGTTGGCCAACTATAACACCCATAACCTCAGACATGAGGCCCAACAGAAGAGCTAGAGCGCTTTCACTCTCCGAACACCAGACTGAGCAACACCTGACCATGGACCAGCCAACAGACACGCTTAATTATTCATCCTAATGCTTAATTATTAAAATCACGTTGTGAATCTTTTATGGTGGACATTTATAACAAAACTGCACCACTCCTTTGTCTGTGTGTGTACAGTTATGTACAGGTCACAACTAAGCTGCTGTTGTGTCTGTTTGTTGCTCTTGTGTCTATGTTGGCCTGCACTATGTTTCACACCTCCTTAAGCAGTGCTGTTTAACATTAACAAGCATGTAATGGATAATGTTTAGGTGGTTTCATTGCATTACTGAATATTAAAGGGTTATCTAAACACCCATAATGCACTGGGCATGTTGTCATCCAAGGCCACTCCCACCAGGTTGCTATGGATACACTTGACCAGAGTCAAATACTTTAGTAGGAAATACTTCTGAGCAAACTTTTATAGTCATAATGGTGTCGACTTGGATTGTTCCCGGGACCAAGAATTCAAAGATTAAACGTTGGTTTTTGGGTGGGCTGATAACCATTTGTATAACCACAGTTTTACTACAAATACCATGGTTGAACTTTAGCAAAACCACACTGAAAAAAACAAGTAAAATTTACATATTTTTTCTTTTGCATGCCTTTGCACTAAATTTCACATGCATGGAATTAAGTAAAATCTACTTAACTAAGTTGTTTAAAATGAACAATCAAAGAGAATAAGTAAATTTAGCTTGGCCGGTTAGAGTTTGTTGAGTAATTTCTAGTTACTCATTTGAAGTTTACTTTAAAAATGCAATAGTCAATAGTTTCAAGTACATTTTACTCACTCTTTGTTCTTTGTATACCTCAATACTTGGTACACAACACACAATAATGGTAACAATCAGTGGACAGTTTTTGAGTTGGTTATTTTGAGTAGAAAATGAATTCCATACGGTTAGAAAAAAACACAAGTTACTAAACCTAACATCAAAAGCAATGATAAAACAGTGTAAATACAACTGGAAAACAGTGAATCCTGCAACCCTATTAGCTATTCACAGCCCAGTGCATGATGGGAACACCAGTATCAGAAAGTAGATTTTATAACTTTTATATATATAACTGTGGTTTATAACTTGCTCAAAGAATCATTGTAAAACATTACAAACAATTCCAAGTAAAAATACTTATAAGTTCAAGCTTTAATTTCTACAAGTTTGAATTGAGTGCTAATATAGGATTCTTTAAAGGTCCCATGACATGGATTATTTCATTATTTTATGTTTCCTGGGGTGCCCTTATAATGTTAGTATGTTTTTAAGATAATTTGTAAAAAATAATTTTGAAATAAAAGGCATTTTTCCTAGCCTGATTTTAGCCTCTGATTTGAACACTCTGTTTGAAGGGGCGTGTCTGTGTGAGACTTCAGTGTAAACGCCCACTGCTGTGATTGGCTGACATGCTTGCATATGAAATATCTAGCATTACATGTGGAACTCTCTTGAATACTTTTACTATTACAGCTATTATACGTTTTTACTATTAAAGCTATCAAGATTAACGAATCGTGAGAAGTTTTTAAGTATTTAGATCTATTCCCAGCACATAAAAGATTGCAGTGATGAGCATTGAGCAGATGACAGCCTGTTGATCGCGTGAATGAAGATCTTATCATTGCAACGCAGTTTCTGCACTCTCACTAATGATTTCACCAATGCAAACATGAGGTAAGTACAGTAAGAGATTCATTGTGCAGCATAACAGCGTCACTGATTTCATTACAAGTTTTGGCAAGTGTCCAGATAAACTCGCGCTGTGTGATTGACAGCTTGGGCGATTGGAAAGGGATTGTTCTTTGATCACTTTCTGTATATATTTTAATCACAGTTTAAATAAGATTATTTTCATCCTACCAAGAGAAACGATGTGAAGTTGATATTTTAGTCACTGGCTTGATTTACTGATGCATAAACAGTATTGAACGACTTCGAGAGAAAGATTATCTGTCTGAACTTGAACAATTACACATCAGAAATTCACATAACCCACTGGTTCTTCAGAGGCTCAGATGAAGGAACTAAAAAAATACTTTTGTGTTCATTTGTACATCCAAACACTGAGCAACTGCCATGCTTCGCTCGTTTGCAAACCATGATGTCTCTCGAGGAAAAACCAATATCGCGCTCGCGCAGCTCATTTTCTCATGGGGCAAATTCTCTTTGTGGGCAAAGCAGAGAAAGGGGAGGTAACCTTTCCCCTTATGACGGAAGATTTTTTATCATTTTCCGTGATAAACCTCCTCTGGTCACATTTTAGATTAGGGTCCAATTCTCACTATTAACTACGACTTTTGCCTCAATAAACTCCTAATTACTGCTTATTAATAGTTAGTACGGTAGTTGTTAAGTTTAGATATTGGGAAGGATTAGGGATGAAGAATATGATCATGCAGAATAAGGCAGTACTAATAAACAGCCAATATCCTAGTAATATGCATGCTAATAAACTAGTTAATAGTGAGAATTGGAGCCTTAGCTGGTGTTACCCCTACTCTTACAATAACTGTTCTACTAATAACCCTCTGTCGATCCGACTGTACAAAACATGCGGAAGTATAATACGTAGCTTTGACGAAAGCCCTGGAGCTGTCAAAAGTCTGCCGAGTGACGCGTTTTTAATTTCTCGGTCCAGATCACACGGAGAACGAGCAAACATTGTTAATTTACAAATCCTACCAACATCGTAACCATAGAAAGTGGGTTGTAAATCAACAGAGTTACGCTTTAAGTGTAAGTGCTCTTAGAAAGCCAAGAGTTTTCTCCATCGGTAGATGTGCAACTGCCGGCTTCAGCCGTCTCTCTCTGCACCGTTTTTGTTGTTTCACGTTGTAGATTAATGGAGCGCTCTCACAACCAACTAATGGGAATGAATTTGGGAAATGCTTTGATTGTGAAAGCTGAGAATAGGTCCGTGTCCATGATCCGAGGCGCTCCAGCATGGCACAATAGGAAGCCTCCATCTATAGTCCTTGATGCTGGGGATTCCACGTCAATTATCGCTTCCGCTTTCTGCCGGTCTCATGTGCAGACACCTGGCTGTGAAAGCAAGCTATATTTGAACATGACTATTTCCTGAGCACCTCACTCTGTGAAGGTGGAAGCTGCTATTTCCAGCCGTGTTTAATTAATATGTGTCACATCAGATGTGTAAAATACAGTCAGAAGCCTTTTGTGCCATTTGACACATTGCCCATTATCCTAGAGGGATATTGTCATCAATTTTAAGGTCCATCTTTCACAAATGATCAAAATGGAATGAATCATCCATAGTTATTAATTATAAATGATATAGATTTGGATGTAGCCTACAACTGAAGACCCTTTCACACTGAACGTGATGTGAAGAATCCTCATAATAAGAACATCTTTGGAGAAACATGTTCAACATTTGAATGTCAGAAATGAAAATTATACAAGGATGTGATTTTATATTTGAATTTTGAAGGGTATTTGAAGTCAACAGCAATGACACTGGTAAATAAAGTGAGGTTAAGTGCATAAAGTGCATTTGTATTATTTAGCATATTTAATTATTGCATGTTTGAATAATATTCAATTTTGAGGAATATTGGATATGCTTTTTATGGCAAAGCTCTTATTAACATTTTGGCAGCATTTGTTATTAACAGAAACATCTATTAAAATGACATCTACTAAATAATAAGTATGAGCAATCACAACACAATACAACACCCACTTATAAACAAAGGCGTCTGACAATAACCGAGGTGTGACCAGTGTGTTCCTCTGATAAGAAGGTGTTTTCTCTTTCTGATTGATGTTAATTATAGCAATAAGCCACGTGTGGCCTTGAGTCACCGTGATTAAAGTAAGTAAGTAAGTGATGTTCTTTAACATGGTGCACAATGCAAAACCGCTTTTAAAATAAATAATTAAAATAAAATAAAAATCTGCCATTATTTACTCAACCTCATGACTTTCTTTCTTACATGAAATACACTTTTTTTTAAAAGAATCTTTTAGTGCCACTTTTTCACGCTCCTAACATTCCATAAACAGTAATAATAACAACAATAATAGACAATACAAGCATCAAAAAAGTGCTACATATAACCATATAAGGTCAAATGGCAGATTTGTTTGAGGAACAGACCGACATTTAACTCATTAATCACTTCCACCCCAACAAAGCTTTTACATTTTAGACTACAAAACCGGCCAGATTTGACATCATTGCTCCTAATATTTCTCATGTGTGTTGTAATCTAACACAACATATAATTTGAAGTAAATGGCATGCTATTGGGAATAAAAGGAGACTGAGACTTGAGACCTGCAGGGAGGGTCTGATCCGGTCTACATTTTGGTCTGTTGTCAGACATGGTCACAATAAATGTTTGTTGAACAGAAAGAAACTCAGATTCTTCAGAATTTCTCCTTGAGTGTTTGATGGAAATAATAACGGCATTCACGTTTGGCATGACATGGGCTGAGTAAATAATTGCAGAGATTTATTTTGAGTCAACTATTCCTTTAAATTTACTATCAATAATAATCAGATTGAACAATTCTTCTCCAAGTACTTCAACCGTAGGCTGTTTACTGTTGCCAAGCAAGCAAATTAGTTTAATATAGGATGTGCGCTCACAGGTGTGAATTTAAAGGGATACTCCACCGAAAAATGAAAATTCTGTCATCATATATAATACTCACCCTCATGTTGTTTCAAACCTGTATGAATTTCTTTATTTTGCTGAACAGAAAGGAAGATATCTAGAAGAATGTCAGTAACCAGACAGTTTTAGATACCATTGACTTCCATAGTATATTTTTCAATGGTATCTAAAACTGTCTGGTTACTCATATTCTTCTAGATATCTTCCTTTCTGTTCAGCAAAATAAATAAATTCATACAGGTTTGAAACAACATGAGGGTGAGTATGATGACAGAATTTTCATTTTTCGGTGGAGTATCCCTTTAACAGCATTTCATTCTGTGGCTCATCAAGTCATAATTTAGTCAAGTATATCGTCCTGATTTTGCTGCGTTCCGTCAACATATTTTGGTCTGAAAATGTAGTCCTAACCCTATCCCTACCCATAACTTGAGAAATGACAGGTGAATAACACTGATGTAGAAGCACCTAACCCTAGTTATAAGACTAAACCTGACATAAACTGTAAACTCGTCCCTCAAATCTGATTGGCTGACTGGAATGTTGTTCCAGGATCAACAAAGATGTTGATCCAAGAACATGTTGCACTTGGTGAAATCAGGTTGTGTGTATCCAACAGGTCTTTTCCTCCGAGGAACGCACACACATTTACCTGGAGTGAAACTATGGCAACGCTATTAAATATAAAGGTTCTTTCTATGTGCCATCTGTGGTTCAATGAAGAAATTTTAACATCCATGCAAACTGCATTACACAAAAGGTTCTTTTGTTTGTCTTAAGCTTATTAAAATGTTCATTACTCTATAAGAACTGCTCAAAAAAAAAATGTCTATGGCATCGCTGCGAAAACAACCCTTTGGAACCGTTATTTTAAAGAGTGAAAGCTACTTGTGAGGGTCTCAGATACTGTACATTAATAAAGCGAAATTTTAGAGAGGTGTATATATGCCCTTCTAGATTTTGTGCCTATAAACCACACTTCTTTGAGAAAAGTTGTAAGCAATAAAGAATTAGTGGCAGACTTGTTTTTTCCAGGTTACTTGGATATACCCTGGAGCACAAAATACACTCACATACAAAATACACACAAAAATCTCTCTCTTTTTAATCTGAATCTCAAAGTAATTTGAGCAAATGTACTTTGAAACTCATTATTTACTAGGAAGCTGCTATGGAAACTTGATAGGCACGTGGTTCCTTCCTTTAACCAGCATCAACCTCAGAATAACAGCCTATTCCTACACCGTTTCCATCTCGAATGATGTGTGAACACAAACACTCTCTTGCCCCTGTGTAAACAGTCTGGTTATAATTCACAACTTTAAGTGCCTGAGCTCCTGAAGTCTAGTATAGCCTTTTACAGAAACACCTCCTTAAATTACAACACAAGAATATTCATTTTTAAAAAGTTCAAAAGGTACTGCATAACCCAGATCTTTCATTTTAAATGCTGCATAACAATTCAACTCTGTTTAATGATTATAAAGAAAAAGAGAAACACACTTACTGGCAAATAGCCGTCACACACCTGAGCTGTTGGTGGCCCTCCAGCCGAGTGTTGCAAACCTCAGGTGCTGATGAAACGGGACTCACATACACACATACACCTTGAGGAAGTCATGTAAAAGAAAATCAGGCACGACTCGTGTATATGCACACCCTACGCGATCAGCCCGCCAGTGAGACACGTTTTGTTGATAGAAATGTTGTTTAGAAGCAGACAAGGTTCCACCTCCCCACTCAACTAGCCTAAGGACTGGGTCTTAAAGAGACAGGCTCCCCTTAATCTCACACAGCTCAAAGAACAACACATCACGCTCGAGTGATTCAAAGATGTACACTTGTAGACATCACATGTTATTCGTTTTTGTTTTTCAAACCCTCAGCCTCTTTTTGGTATTGTAAGTGTCACGGACGCATGACAAGTCTTGTTGTTTCATGCCGTCCATGCATGTAAACATTCTTCTGCACACTGATAGAGAGAAGATTGTGAGCATTTTCCCGGCTTGTTTACAGTTTATCAGAAAGGCATTCTGGCAGAAACTCTTGCGAATGCCGTGGCGGTAATTCAAGGCTTTTTAGCTGTTGCTGTAGCGACAGACGAGACTCCTGATGTTGGGGGCTGATGTGCCCACACGTTCCTCTGCAGGCGATAGTGTGGAGAGGATCGGTTTTCAGCAGATTATCTCAACAATATCAGGCCTGTGGAGCATTTGAAAACAGGCATCTACATGTCCTCACTACTGTGATGGGAGACACACGCACGCACCCACTGTATATGCACACACTCACTCGCCGCCGTACTAATATATTACTATAAATGAGGGCGTATGTAAAGGCAGACATGTGGCGACTGTCTCACTACTATTGAAAGCAAAATGGTAGACGGGTTTATCGGGCTCCTGAGGGCTTATCCTGATAGTCTGTGAGGAACAGATGAATAGGAAAGCACTCAAAGCTCATTTGTTTTGGTTGCTCGCCTTGTGTTTATATTGAGATAATGGCATGATTGCAGCCATTCATCTTCTGGGTTTAAGCACACATTTGTTCGTCTGTCCTGCTGTGGCCTCATTATGATGTTTGTGCTGAAAATGGTAGTACAATTATTAGGATGATTTCACATGCTGTCTCTGTTTTAGCGCGTCAACTTGCACTTTTAGAAATAAAGCTTCCAAAAGTGTTTTTGCAGCGATGCATAGAGTGATTTTCTTGGTGTGAAGAACATTGTAATAATCTAAAGAACTTTTTTTTTTTGCACCACTATGTTGAACTTTCTGTGCAATGGAAAGATTCTACACTCTTAAAAATAAAGGTTCTTTATTGGCATCTCTGGTTCCATAAAGAAACCTTTAACATGCATTGAACCTTTTCATTGCACAAAAGGTTCTTTAAAGTGGAAAAGTTTCTTCTGATTATTAATGCAAGAGACCTGTTGAATAAGATAAAATAATAATAATAATAATAATTAAATAAATAAATATATATATATATATACTGTATAGAGAGAGAGAGAGAGAGAGAGAGAGAGAGAGAGAGAGATTCTTCCCCAGTTGATTGATTACATTAAGAATTGCAAACAAAAATTGTAATACAAGATTTCTGAAATGTTATGTTTAAATATTCAAATGAGGCATAATCTAATAAAATATGCACACATTTGCATACATTTCTAGATTTTTTTTCTAGATAAAGCTAGGTTCAAAATGAGTCAGGTTTCAACAGAGGGGATTTTGGTGTATTGTATCACTCCATAAATCAGAAAATACTTTCAACAGCCAGAAAAAAATATAATAAAATTGGGAATAAAATGTTGTATAAAAACAGGCAAATTATATATCAACAAAACCCTCAGTAAAAACCTTGAGAATATAGATAGGAATAAAACTGTAAAGTTCGGTGAATGTTAGTGCTGCCGAAGTGGAGATTTCTGACTCAAAAACTCATTTTGAGGCTTTTAAAGATTCTGCAATTGAAATCTACAGACACAAATAGATAAAGTGCTTTAAAAGATACACTTAAGAGACTATTTTGGATGTTTCCTTTCCATTAGTCTGAAAAAACACTTTCTGAAAAGCTTCCACCATGTTATTTTCCAAATATGAAAATATGAATATATATCCACATATCCAGTATGTTCAAGGTTTCAGGCCTTTATATTTCTCAAAACTGCTTCTCCTGATTTGTGCTCTTGTTGTTGTTCTGAATTTTCCATGCCATGTTCTCATCTTACTGTAAAACATCCATTTACAATAAAGAAACACACCTCCACTCCAAATAAAGTACTCCGGAAATACAAGCTGTACTTTTTCCTAGTTTTTCCAGAGTAATCCTATCACTGCTAGATGGGAACTTTGATAGTCACAGTATTTGTTTCACATAAGAGCAAAGAATGTAAATATCCATAGTTGCTCAACAATTCATATCTGTTTTTTCTAGTCAATTGATTTCTCATAATAACAGTAATATGTCATTACAATTCAATCCATTGCGAATGGCATCATTACACAAAACACCAGTTTGTGAAAGTATAACAATGAGCCTTAGAAATCAGTATTTCAATGCGTTTGTGCCAACAAACAACAATACCGAATCCCATTCTCTGACTCACACACGAGGAAGGCATGAATAGAGAAGTGGGTGTTTAACAGGCAGAGCTTAAAGCAGAGCAGCTTGGATGATAGATACATTTGTCTTTCCGAGAAAATGGACTTACACGCTGAGCCAATGTAAATGCTACACCTTTGATATCTGTGCTTTTCGTATGAAGATTGGATCCACTTTAAAATACTAGTATGAAGTGGAGGATAAAAGCATCTTCAAAGGACCATGTTAGATGGGCTTTAAATAACTCATCCCTTTTACACAGCATCTACCATAGACCACTCACATTTCAAGCAAAGTGGATGAATATCACAGTATAACCCTGGTTCGTGTGTCCGTGGTGGTCACTGTTACTATAGCAACAGAGAGAAGATGCCTTCTGTATGTAGACAGCAGAGTGAGATTAACTAGTGCAATAGATTGCTTGCTTGCTTCCTATTATTTACAACATATGGGTTTAGCGCTTGCATATGGCGTGTATCTATCTATCTATCTATCTATCTATCTATCTATCTATCTATCTAGAGTTGCTCTTACTACTCTGCACGTGAACCATCACTGAACTTAAGCTGACACTGTTTTCTTCTAGATCAGCTGTACAGCAGAAACAAACTTTGATGCATAATTTTCCTGTTATCACTGTAAAGCTGCTTTGCTTTTGCTCTTATGCTAGACAGCTCTGCAAGTGCCAGAGAAAGTAGATTATGGAGTCAGAGTTTTATTAGGAAGTGATGGTATTTATGAACTCTATTTACAACCCAGTGATCTTTCCCACGGCATATGGCCCAGTAATATATACGCCTGCAAATTAGATCCTTACAGTGAGTTGCTAGTGAGCAATTCAAAGCCACATGTGAAGAACAAATTAAAACCAACAAACTAAAAACTTTCACTGTGACTGACATTGGACTTTAATTCTTCTGATCAGCTAAACTAATTCATTTAGAAATTAACCCAGGGCAAGTAACATCACAAACAAAATAAGAATTGACTCAAGAATGACAAAAACGTGCACGTTTAAGATTGAACAAGCTTCAGTAATTCCTATATAATATCTTCAGGGATTTAGAGTAGTAATAATAATCACATTCCCAAATAAATGTTTTTCACCTACCCTTTCTTATAGCCTGAGCCTGGTGCCTCTTCTTATGCTAAGATCCAGTGAAGGGCTCTCTGTGTTGATCTTTTCTGCCTGTGAGACTTGTCCCCCCCCCTGTATTCATCTAGTGTATGCTGGGCGTCTGTCTTTGAAGTTATTTCGGCATGTGTCTAAGTTGCAGACAGCATGAAGAAGGGGCTGCTTGACCTTCCCTTCACCCTAAACCTCCCTCTCGGATGGAGAACAAGGCGGCGCACGCGTCCACGCTCTTCACAGCCTCTCACCCCGACTCACGGGGCTGCTCACACCCCAGAGGACTTCACTTAAAGCCGAGCCACAGGCACACGTTCGTTCTCTGTCACCAAGCACGTTGTCCGGTTGTCGGATTGAAGCCGTGTTAAATGAACCCCTTGATAAGATAGCCTCTTCTCCACTCAGGCAAACTAGAAGGTTATTTTTTGCTCTGAGACATGGGAATTTGAAAGATAATGTCCCTAATCCTTGTTGTAGATGTAGAGAACCTCGTGCACATCCTTCCTTGTCATCCTGCACAGGTCAAATTCAATCTATCTTGGTTGTTTCCTGACCAATTTAATGTCATTCCTGAAGTCCGTATGTTGAAAAATCGATTTTACGCTGTACGGGTGCTGTAGTTATTTTATAGCAGCCAGAGTCCAACTCAATCTTCTACAGTCCCTTGATGCTGCAAGGTATTTCCAACACCGCCTTCGTGGCAAAGTGTTCAAAGATTCAATTTATGAAATGGAGGTGAGCTTGGCAATTCATTTCAATCTCTAAGGCTCCTTTGTGAGGCGAGAGCAGTCCACTGTGAGAGCTACACTGGTTCCCTGGTCTTGACATACGGGATCATTTTTTATGATGAAGACCCAAGGTCTCAGAGCCCTCCTAATCCGCTTGACATCTGACTGTGTGTTGAGACCCAATCCCTTTGTAAGCTCTCCTTGATAGGTGGAAGCACTAAAGCTACACTGGTGGAAACCCGACACAGAATGTTAGAGCAGCTGGACCTGGACAACTGGACACCCAGTTGACTCAAAAATCCCAGTTACAGAAGTAGTCAGAAAAAGTGGCAATTCATTTTGCAGTCCTGTTTGCATAAAGTGCAATCAAATAGACTTAAAGGAAAGCACAAGTGATATAAAACGTCCTGGATCATGAAAGTTAGAGCTGCTAAAGGTGTGTTCGCGTGTTCAGGTGTGTTCGCACCATGTCGCGATTACCGTAATTACGAGATTTCAGCTTGAAAAAAGCATTCGCATCTGCATATAGAGCTTGTGATGACAACTTGTAAGATGGGAATGTTCTGAGAGCTCCTACTTGTACCACCTGACCGCTGCGATGTATTTAGGCGTTGATAATGTTGTGTTAGAGGCGCATAATTCCCAGCCCAAGGACGTAAACAGCTCCGAGTGGAACGTCATGAAATTACGGTAATTATGACAAGACGCTCTATCGCTAATTAAACACATCTGAACCAGCTAATCATGGTCTTCAGGATCTCTAGCCACTTCCAGGCAGCTGTGTTGGAAACGGGACTGTGCTAAAGTAATGAACGGTTTAAAGTTTTTCTTCGGACTTTAAAGATATCTGTTTTGTAAGAAGATCCCACTCAGGTCATTATCACCCTTCCTCCACTGTGCAACACTCTTGCGGTGAGAATTAACGTTCCATAGTTGGGATGCCCTACTCCTCTCACGCATTTCTGGATAGTGATTGGTGCACATATTGCAACATGGTTAAAGCCCTCAGACTTCATCTTCGCATGTCTGCATTGCGATTGGACCATGGCCCAAGGGATGTGGCCCCATTGTTGTAACCTAATCTTAGAGCTCATTGTTACATTAACTGGTGACAGATAGGCAAGTTGGGAGATTGTGTGGTCTGGAAAGAGGGTGGCTTGGGCTAATTTTGACCAGGATGGGTGGTGACTCTGAAATAGTTGGCGGTTGAGGGGTTGAGAGGTTACACATTTAGATGTATAGTGCAGCTGTGGGATGCCTTCTTCTCTAACTGCTAGTAATCTGTACACAATGCACGGTTGAGAGTGATCCATCAGGAGGCTAAGACCTTGATGGCTTTAGTATTGAATGACTCTCAGAAATGTGGTACGGAGGTGCTTCTCCAGCCACCTGGCACAAAATGCATGCCTGTTTACGCTAGGATGAGAATGGAGATGCACGGAGAACAACACTCATTCCTCACTAGCGGCAGCCTTGACCCCCGAGCAGCTGAGGCTAGAGAAGAATACAAAGGCCAGTGGGCATTTGAAACCTTGAAGTCCATGGATGACAAGAATACACACACCCTTTTTTTTTTGCAGCCTGTTATGTTTCAGCCCGGCCTTCGTGTGATGCTGAGTTCAGAAGGCCTCCAAACATTCAAAGCATTGTAGTTCGGCATGTGATGCTCTTCTAAAAGGTGTTTTTCTTATTTAACCATTGGTAAATGAAGAGCAAGACAAACACCTGGTATCAAGATCACAAGTGGTCAGCCTAGAAGCATTACGGTTTCTACCTAGTTTTGACATGCGTTTTAAATGCGTCTCCTGTGACAACTTGCATTCGGATTACGTCGAGACACTCCCCTATTGTTTCATCACACTCTGCGTGACTTGCAGGAACACCAATGTGTGCTCAATTCAATACTATTGAATGAACAAGGCAAGAACGATAAGCCAAAGCAGGAAAGGAAGCTCATGAGAAGAGTAGACGGGGGAATCTGCGATAATCCACAATCTCTAGAATACCGAAGTATACTTTGGACTTTATGTCGTCACACTCTACATCATTCACTTTTGCTGGAAAATGCCAAATGCTGCACACATTTGTGACTGAATAAACGAACCCATCTTCAATTAATGATTCGTTGAAATTAATCAATTTTTTATCATAAGTGGTTGCATTCAATTGATTTTATCTACATTTAAACAAATGCATTAAGTTGAACTAAAATTGATTAAGTTCAACTTAATGCATTTGTTTAAATGTAGATAAAATCAATTGAATGTAACCACTTACGATAAAAAAATTGATTAATTTCAACGAATCATTTTTTTCAGTGTGGTTATTTTATCTATCTGGTAACTTTGTATTTATTTTTTTGTGAATTTATGAATTTATGGTTATTGAATGATTTAAAATATATCATATCAATACATTGAATCATATCAAAATTTAATTTAAATGTCTTTGTAATAGCATCACTTGCTCAATATTGACAACTAAATTACATGTTGGTTGT
The DNA here is from genome assembly GCF_965113295.1 of Leuciscus leuciscus. Taxonomy (NCBI): domain Eukaryota; kingdom Metazoa; phylum Chordata; class Actinopteri; order Cypriniformes; family Leuciscidae; genus Leuciscus; species Leuciscus leuciscus. The sequence continues at coordinate 31,335,313 of NC_138746.1, forward strand.
GTAATAAAGTGTGCACCTGGATACAGTTGAGTGACAAGCAAAACAGCCTTCTCTGTAACTTGAGCTATCTTTCCTTGGAAACATCAGTGTTTTTGATTTATGATTACTATGTACTTGACCTTTCCACCCCAACCAGTGTCTCCGAGGACAAACAGTTGCATGATGCAGTGCATGAACTTCGACAGTTGAACTAACAAACCTTAAGCGAGGGTTTAATAATGTTGACGTTAACAATTCAATGGACTTGGAATGGACAATTCAATCCCCATTGTCTCTCAGTCATAACAGATTAATGTAAAAACTGCTGAGGTTCAATAGAGGACTGAACAAGACTGTACAGAGAAAAATAGACTTTTATAGATTTTTTTGGTTTTTCGATTTTGTTTGAGTACTCTTGAAGCTCATTTTCCCAGGATAGTGTGGTGTGCCTAAAGCTTACATATCAGTTTTAATATAATCATAAAGAGTTCTCTTTAAAAGATCAATTGAACCCTTTCAGAAGCAATCCAGTGAGGAGATATTGACCAATCCTTACTAACCATGTGAACATTTAAGTGGATTGACTGATGTCCTCTTCCCTTCTTAGGCTAAACGATGCTGAAGAGTGAATAACACAGGCTTTCAAGGCTGTCTTGAGTCACTATCAAATATGAATGAATGCTGTGTCTGAAAGCCAAGTAGCATGTCGACTAAGTACCGCATATAAGACGGCCTACATCTATGGAGCCTTTGACATCTGATCTTTACCATCCAAAGTGATGGACTACATTATTCATTCTTGTACAGTCGGAACATATGGAGTTTCTATGTTTATAATCAGAAAAATCTTGTACAATTCTGCAAACTCAAAACTGCATAAAATATCTCAGCTTAAAACACCTCTTCCGACCACAGGGAGCTGTTATTCCTGTCGGCTTTAATTGAATATTGTGACACCGCTGAAAATGGGTTCTTCAATAAAATGCAAATATGCTATATTTAGCTAAGAAATGTCTGTGAAAGGTAAAAAATGAAGTGTAAAGTCTATTCCTTCTGTGTGACATAAAACCTTTCACACTGTCAAAAAGCTTGATTTGAGATAAATCCAGCTAACCTGGGGTGCATTTCCCAAAGCCAACTATGGTCGCAAGTTTCGTCGTTACCAACACAACTCAATGGGACTTGCTATAGTTGGCTTTGGGAAACGCACCCCAGGGGCCAACAAGTTAAGACTGGGTCTTAAGAACTAGTCTGATTAACTAGCAATTAGTTAGGGCTAATCAGTCTTACTTTTTGGATTTAGATTAGACCAATCAACCTTTTTATGCAACAAAAGTTATGACCCGCCTCTAAGAAAAAAAATTAGATGATTGATTAACTTGTAAGACTAGTCAGTTTATGCAACTGGCCACTGGTTTGTTAAAGAGTCAGCTTAGCCTCAAATCACATGACCACAGCAATTTGTTAGCATTCCCATTCACCTCAATGGTAGTTGCTCGGCTGACGCATACAGCCCCAGAAGTACACCAACAAAAAATATGCTTTTTCATAATGGTGTAGTTACAGTATAGCAGCAGAGGCTGACTAGAACATTATAAAAAGCCAAACTTTGACCCATTCAGGTATTCCAGAAAGACTCCTTAAACAGCACATCAAAACAAAATGATTTTCCAAACCGAACCAGACTTTACAGACTGTCACAAGTTTGGCTATGTGAAACTAGTTAAAGGGAGCTCTGTAATGCTTAGCACATGTTCATATCATTTGATATGTTTTGGTATCATGTCTTTTAGCTTATGGTAAACACTGTCTTTTTTTTCTTTCTTTTTTTCAATGGATCAAACATTTCATTGCATTTAATCGCTTAAAAGAAAACATCTGATGAATCCATTCCTAAAATTGTGTGATGAAGAAATACTTTTTTTTACTTTCTTCTCATCATATGCCAAACAGTTTTGCTTTCCCTCGGCACACGTGTCTGCTCTTGCTTTAAAGGGTTCAATTATGTTTAAATGCCACAAGCTCAAAAAGCGAAAACATTTACCTGCGCTCGAGTGTAAAATGAGGGAAAAAACCTTAAACTGACAGTCCCAAATAATCCTCTTTTTCTTCTTTTTCCTCCAGATCACCATCACACTCCTCTATGACAGCAACACAAACTCTCTGAGGCTGTTTATTGCCCACTGTAATATATCAGCTTATTCACTCAGACCGCGAGTGCAACTGTATGCTCAGAACCACCTGTCTGTTGGGCGATCCTCTTCCAAACGTCACACTGATATTAAATGATAATGCAGATGTGACATTGCCAAAGTGTGAGTGTAAATGTGTGTGTAAAGGCCAACTAAACATTTATAGATCTGAGTGCATGATAAATGTGTTTTGAGCTGAACAATATTATTCGTACACACAGTCACACACTGAACGCAGTCGTGATTTAGGCAGTTCATCATCATATAAGGGAAAGTGTAAGGAGATATATTGGCTATCAGATCTCTGATTTCACACACTATTAAGTGACAGCCACTGTAAATGAAGGGGGAGATACAGATCTGAAATGCATCTGTGAATGAAATCAGGTACTGATAAAACCAGGCTAGAGTTAATAATCCCACCAGTCAAATGTGGTTGTTCTACCGTATTTTACATGGATAATGTAAATTATCACATGACCAGAGCTGTTTAAATCCAAATTTAATTTAAAGGCCACACTGTTCTCAGTAATCTCAAATTATTATTTTGCTAATATTGCTAGTTTTAATTAATTTTCCATTTCAATGTAAACCCTAAAGTTAATCTATTTATATTTCTAGTAATTTATTTATGAATTTAACTAACTATTCCCTAACTATAACTATTCCCTCTGATGATCTTCAATTCAAGCCATTTCTCGCCATACAAAAGTGAGGTTTTATGGACTCTTGTAGCCTGGTTAAAACCAGACCATTCTCAGTAGTAATTGAGTTATGGTCTGGCAAAGCTTCATTAATAACTCATTTCCAAAGGGGCGTCACCAACGGACGTCGCTCAAATGCCTCTGGGATAGACCTAAAACCAATCAGAGCGATCGTCATCGTGTAAAGCCATATGCTGCGTCACAATTCGCCTAAGTTACACTTCGCCATAAAAGTATGTACTCTTTTTGTGAAGAAAAGGTATTTACGTTTAAATGTGTAGCAAAAAAGTAGGCAAGCTTTGGGACACACTACTTCGTCATCTTTATCGGACGGATCTGTCACGTGCATCCTGTCACGTAAACTGCCCTGTCGGTCATCTTGTCACAGTTAAAATTCTCTATTAAATCTAATTTAATTTCCTACCGTTTCGGAGAGAAATGTAGCAGCACGTTCATCTGCCAGTGGGTCTTTCATGGAGACTGTCCTCATGTGTTTGCAATTTGAATATAATAATGCATTTAAAAGTTGCTGCGCTTCACCAACGGACGTCGCTCAAATGCCTCTGGGCGCAATTGGATAGACCTAAAACCAATCAGAGCGATCGTCATCGTGTAAAGCCTGCCTCAACGTTTCTGATTGGTGCCTCGATTTGGACGGATTAGAAATAGGCTTGAATGGGCTTTTTGCCAGACTACTTGCAGAGCAAATCTAAATTTGCCGGAAGTTTGTCTGGGTTTTCCCAGGCTAGGACTCTTGTTTTAAGCAGAATCAAGTGTTGTCCTATTGTCCAGTCGTAATTTGCCTTATGGTGTGCTCACATTAGCGAAATTTTACATGCAAAAAATATCTATTATCAGTGTTTAAAAGTTACTTTTAAAAGTAATGTGTTACATTATTGCATGCAAGTAACTAATTGCATTACTTAGTTACATTTTATGGAAAGTAATGTATTAAGTTACTTTTGGATTGCTTTTTCTCATCTGGGCTGGGCATACTTGTTTGTTTTTTAATAACAAAACTAGTTATAGCAATATTTGGCAAATGTACAGCCCCTGTCACATCAAAAGTGAACCAAAGAGTATAGAAGCCCAAGAGGCGAAACTCTGTTGTGTTATGGGTAACAGTCTGTAGATGGCGCTGCGGAGGCGCGTCCGCCATTATGGACTGAAAGCTGCTGAAATCGTTAGCGGTAATAGATGGTGGTGTCTGATTAATTTCTGAGATCTTATGGCAACACTTCCATTTTAGTACTGTTTATAGTTCATGTGTGCACTTGCTAGATTGCACATCTTTTTTGTACCTTTCCGCCTGTAATAGGACATTCACAGATCGTTTTTGTTCTTGCCATTGAAACGTTCACTGTGTGCACTTTCACTGAAGATGTTGAAAAAACAAGTTGTCAATATTTTTGTGATATTCTATGTAAAAGATTAACTGTCTTTAGAAATGTTCATTTATAATTGTATTTATTTATTTTTCCAAATCATATGGTGATGTTCACTAATTTCAAAATCAACATTTGAATAAATATCTTATTACTGTGTGTCTGCCTATATATTATTTCATGAATTTCTGTTATTCATATAACAAGGAAAATGCAAAATAGAACATAAATATTGATAGATTAAAGGTTTTCAGTAATTTTATAATTGTATCTTTGCAAACCGTAAGTGGTAGGCTAATGAAGCCGATTCGGTGGGGGACATACCCTTACGAAAAAGTACTATAGGAATCTTATAGGACTACTATAGTAATTTGGGATATACTATAGAAGTACGATAAGACTACTATAGAAATACTATAGCAGCTTTAAAATATTATACAGAACACCACAGAAGTATGTTATGTTCTGTAACACCTCTATAATATCCTAGAGCCGCTATAGTATTTCTATAGTAGTCTTATAGTACTTCTATAGTAATATTTTGTCCCAAAATACTATTTTCTTAAGGGTAATTAGGCCATGCATAACCACATAGACGTAACATTTTCTGTCATTTAACGTCGGTCATCCTCATTAATGTATTTTAAATTGTTTAAAATATGACTTTTAACAATTTGTTGTTAAAATGACTTTTAACAATCATATCTAAACGAATTGTTTATATATGACGGCCAGAAAAAATTAAGTTATGTTAAGTTTTTGTTATGTTAAGTTGGTTCAGTGCCATTGACTCCCATTATTTTTCGGCGTTTTCCTTCAGTTTTCAGTCCATAATGGCGGCCGCGCCATCACGTCATGGGGGCAACTGTTGCTATGGAGCGTTCTATTGAGTTTCGCCTCTTGGGCTTGAATACTCTTTGAGTGAACTGAATAAGCCTCATGCAGAAGGAAATGCAAATTCACGCTTGTACAGATAGAGGGCGCAGCTCAAACAAATCTTTCAGCTGCACTGAAATCTTTCTGGATTGTGGAAGAATTGGACATAAAAAAAATATTTGAAAAAGTATTTCAGATACTTTGCTATAAATTGTAAAGTAATGCGTTACTTGTTACTTGAAAAAAGTAATCTGATTACATACCTCACGTGACTTGTAATACGTTACCCCAAACTCTCTCCATTATCGATGTAGCATAGCGATCTATGACGCGCCGCACATACAGAAGTCACTATTTAACGGATCTTCTATCGCCCTATAATCCATCACGCTCTTTAAGATCACTAAATTCAAGGCTTTTGCTCATACCTAGGATATCCAGAACCACCAAAGGAGGGAGAGCATTTTCACATTTGGCTCCAAAACTCTGGAATAGTCTTCCTGATACTGTTCGTTGCTCAGACTCGCTCTCCCAGTTTAAAACTAGATTAACCCCCTGAGGTCTACGGTATCGCCGGCGATACCAGCTCGCTTTTTTTTTATTAGTGTAAAAGAAACTCATAAATACTCTGTTGACTTTGATTTTCCATAGGAGTTTCATACATCAATCGATTCTGTTAAATGTGTATTATTTTTGTGTATACTCACAATAAAAACAAAGTGTTGTGCTTTTTGCCAAATAAAGAAAAATAAACACGAAGCGAGTTCTGCCTTCTCTCTGCCAGTGAAGTCCATTCTGAAACGCGTCCGAAAATGAACAATAACTGAGCGAATACTCAGTCAAACAGACATACAGGCACACAGGCATGAAGCTTGAATTATCTTCTTTTAAATGAAGTAATTTATATAAAAAGCTAATATTCTCATCTTGTGAAATCTGTATTAAAAGAGAGCGATTCCAGTCGAGCTCATCTCATCTCATTACGTTATAATCGGCCCCGCCCACGGAGAGCGCGCGCTATTCAAACGCAAATGGCTGAGGCAATCCTGTGAACGCCCCCATCAGCTCGAGAAAACACACAAGTTTATTTAGATCATTGTTTACACCGTCTTGCAGCGCTGTGAGGAATAATACTAATGGAAAATGTCCCTCAGAAGTGCGGGTATATCGAGGAGCGAGCTGAGGAATACTAGTAAGTTTTTTCCTTCTCACGTGAATTTCTTCACGTGGGTTTCTGTTTATGAATGAATGAACGGCACAGATGCGCGCTGTTTACCACAGCTGGCAAAGACAGTTTAAATTTAAATCGCGTGTGTGAATGAATGATGATGTTTTAGCAAACTGCATTGCTATACTGAGATAAGTAAACATCGACTGAATGTTGAAATAAAATGTAGGCTATTTGTATAAGCAACGTATTAAACTGCAAAATTAACAATATGCCCTAATATTTCATGAAAACAACGTTACAGTCAGACGAAATATGAAAGACAACATTTTGTTGACTAGATTTGGGTACAGTTTTTACTGTAGAATATACTGCCACATCAAATAAGCTTTTGTTTAGCAATTTCTATATATAAAATACTATTTTTGTCAAAAATAAAGTCATCAACTAAGATGTTAGCTGTGCCAATGTTGGTTATATTCAAACTAATGAATACATAGATAAAATGTAGGCCTATAGGCCTAATCATTTTTTTTACAAAGAAAGAGTACACTTGAAATATTGTTGAAATTGTAATTATTGTTGTAATTGTAACCGTTTTAATAAAATAGCAAAACATATTTACAAGATAGATGTAAGCAAAATCTTAAATGGTCAATATAAGTCTTCTTCTAAATATATCTTTTGTCATTGCATTGTGGCTCAGTCAGTGTCACACCTGAGTGAATGGCTCATCATTATGCAGAGTGGGTGTATTCTAAGGTGTAAACCACTCCTCGTTCACGCCCCCTCGCATATTGGCTTTCCAAGCAAAACCTGTTTTACATCAATTTAAATCAATGTATGGTTTTATGTGAACGATAAAGCAAGACTATTTTCACATAATTTTGAAGAAAAAACTATAGGCGACGACATCCATAAGTCAAAAGTCTTATTGCCACATATTTAGTATGTGTTTTGTGGCCTTATTTCAAAAACTTTAATTTTTAGTTTTTTCGATAACCACGCATAAACATTATTCTCTCAAAAATGAAAACATGTACATACATGTGGCTCACATATTATTGTAGTCCTGTTTGTGCTATATAGAGTGAATTTACACCTTTGCCATTAATATGTTTATAAGCAACTGAAAAAAGCACAAATGTCAGAGCATGTCAGAACACCCCCAGGGCCCAAAAAAACGCTCAGACTCCAGAGGGTTAAAGTCGCATCTCTTCAGCCAGGCATTCATATAATCCTACAGTTCAAACTACAATCCGGCCTCTAGCTCATAAATGCCAGAGGAGAACTGGCCCTCGACTGAGCCTGGGTTCTCCCAAGGTTTTTTTTCTCCATTAGGTCACCTGATGGAGTTTTAGGACACCATTAGGTCACTTGATGGAGTTTTTCGGTTCCTTGCCACTGTTGCCTTTGGCTTGCTCAGTTGGGGATATTTTGGGGATATTTTATTTTATCAATCAATAAATTCCTCTTGAAACAAACTTTGTTGTATTATTTTAATTTAATACTGTGAAGCTGCTTTGATACAATCTGTATTGTGAAAAGCGCTAAACAAATAAACTTGACTTGACTTTCAAACCAAGTTTTCTGCTGGTCCTGTGCGGCAAATTCGCAACACGCAACAATCCTGATCATGTGGAGTCCTATTGAAATGGATGACATGAAAAAATTAGCAGAGCAATGGTAAATGTGACTGCATTTTTAGGCTTTAACATAACTATTTAAAATTATTTTGTTCTAATTCAAGTTAAATAATGTAGTAAAAACAATTACACTATAATCACAAAAGTAAGTACTTGAAAAAGATAACCTACTGTAATGGTTAAGGTAACTCTTTGAGAAAACCACATTATGTGAACTGCATGACATTTAATTATAGTTCAAATTAACTTTTTACATTTTACTGAGCCAGTTTACATAAAACGCAATTTTATTTAAGTTTGCATGCATGATTTTGTATTGTTACATTAGATCAAACAAAGAAAAAATATATATATTCTTGTTATTTGTGTATCATTCCCTTTCCCCCCACAATTGCCTTTTAGCACAACATAAAAAAGTTGTTTGCAACTTTCTACTGGGTCTGTTTTGATTCCCCACTTGCTGTTTCCCAGTTATTTTCCATATTTGGCAGTGAATAGAGGGAGCTTAGATAGATTTGATTTAGTGTTCTAGTGTTAAATGAAACTGTTGATATAGGCACAGATAATGTATGCACACACCATCTGTCTGCCTTAAATCATTTGAAGTCTGATTCCAAGAAGGAGTCTTCAGCGCGTAGAGGACTAGATACTGAGCACCACCATCCTGTACAAGCCCTGACTATTACCTCATACCTCTGTCTCAGACCATTTCTCACAGAGATGCAGTTGTCAGCGAGTTCACGCGTCCAGGCCTCTGATGTACACCGGTATAAATATATACGCCCTCAAGCTATTTTGGAAAAGAGCGAGATTTGGACTCTAAGGAGAGAGGAAAGTCTCACATGTGTGTTTCCCCCAGTGACGCCCAAAGCAGTCTGCGTCACCATTAGACGCTTATAATAACTGGACACCTGATCCCTGACTACTGAAGATGGGGGTGAAGATGCCTTGTAAGACATTGTGAATCAATCATACAGACAGAAAAGGTGACAACTAAGGGCAGGACGAAACGAGGGAGCTTGTCATGTGAAGACAGATGCTCCTGAGACAGTGTGAACAAAAGGACTCGAAACCATCTGTAGATTTCATGTTACAGCTTAATATATATATTTCCCTACCAAGATGACCAATATTGGGATATTGGAAAAAAGCTGTAGTTAACAATATACTCATTTCTGTAATGCAACAATTCTCATTACCATAATGTAGTACATTTTGCTGTAACGGAAATGTGCGCAATTGCTGAGAAAATGATGTCTCAGTGCATTATATATAAATAGCTGTATCTAAACATGCATATTTCCATTACATTACACATTTAAAGGTGCATTAAGCAACTTTTCATGTTAAAAATACCCGTTTTCTAACCCATACATGCCTAAACAATTGCCTGATGGGCTGAATGAGCCCTTCTCTGATCACTGAGATTGTCTCTATAATCCTGTAAAGTAAAATAAATAAGAGGGATTCGAGCCGGAATTTTAGACTGGGCGTGACGTCATGCGCGTTCACGGCACGCTCTCATAGCTATGTCTGGCAGGTTTGTGTATTCGCCGGCATTCTCCGTAGAAGATGGATTGTAAGAGACCTGCTTGTAGTTCATTTCAAACACCAACGCAAACTCGAACGCAAGATAAAAAAAAAAGAAAACTTGTCTCTAGTGCAACCAAAAGGGCAAAATTGGACTCAGACAGGCGTCGGAATAAGACGAGAGTAAACATAGGGACAGCAGTTGAAAAGTATTGACACATTTCACATAAATGTTCATCAGTGTGTATTGTCCCTGGCAAAATATCTACTAAATAAATCTGCACTACATGTAGTTTAATGATTTGCTATTCGATTAAAACGGTTCAAATATCTTGAGTGTGATATAAAATGCTGATATATAAGTTAGATAATTAGACACAAATTTTGAGCAAATTACTGCTTAATTAGGATGTATTGCTATTGGAATATGCTACTTAGCAGATCAATAAAACAGACTAAACCCCCGCAAATCTTCGGCGGATTAGCCTGTTTGGCTTTTATGGTAACGTCATAGTGCCATTTAATTGTTTATTACCTTGAGACAATTGAGTGTACTTTTTTGACCGACTGTGCTTTGAGCTTTTACAAAGTAACAACTTATATTGTTCATGAAAGTGTTTCCATAATAATACAATCATAAGTGGATACAGTAAACACATAACACAGTTCAACATGGAGATAGATGGAAATAAAAAACTAAGTTTTCTACTACCCCCGTTTTTCCCTCACACATAAGTGTGTAATTTACTCAATTGCCTTTCCTTTCACATATTTGGGGTGGTTGTGGCGCAATGGATAAGACACATGCCTTTGGTGTGAGAGACCCGGGTTCGAATCCATTGTGAGACACCAATGTGTCCCTGAGCAAGACACTTAACCCCTAGTTGCTCCAGAGGCGTGCGACCTCTGACATACAGTATATAGCAATTGTAAGTCGCTTTGGATAAGAGCGTCAGCTAAATGAATAAATGTAAATGTAAATGTAAATGTAAATATTTAAAATGACTTGCAGATTTATAACTTTATTACCTCTGAAGACATTATGATTGTAAACAAAAGATTTGCGGCTGATGCTCCTTTGGTTATGAACAGCTCGTGCTTGTGCAAGCGTGCGTGTGCGTGTGGGTCCATGAGCGTGCACATCTCTGGCTGCAGTTTCACTTGCCGCCAGAGGTGGCATAGTTCTGCAAAAACTCAGAATCTTGCTTAATGCACCTTTAAGGTAATAAAATCAGACTACGTATTGATTAATTTTAGATTACATTTGACCAAACTCATTTGTCACATTGATCAGAATAGGATAATCTTGTACCACATTGATATAAAATAGATTTTTTTCAGATTTTTGCGCCCTAAAATAACTAAATTTGCTGCGACTTTTCTCAAAAAAATGTGTGATATTTGCAGCATTTTTGTGTTATCTTGCCATGAAAGCCAACCAATAATCATGATGTACTTATGTAATTAGTGTTAATGGCAGTACAATTACCTGTACATTTTGTGCATACTTACTTAAATTACCTTCTCCCCCACACACAAGGCATTAAAAATAATTGACTCATAATTTTGCGGAAAATACAGAATTGTGTTGGACACACAATGCCTTGCACTTTGTTGCTAAATCATGTAATCTGTGACAGATTTATATCGATTTTATACTATACATTTTAAATGCTATAAATTATTATTTCATGTTCTTATGATTTTTTTATTTGTTTTTACAATATTGTTTATTGTTGTATTATTGCTTTTGCTCTTTTTTTCCAATTTATAATCGCATTATCAGTGATTGAATTCACTAGAAATATTTAAAAAGTGCATTTACATGGAATCATTTACTTATTTAAATCTATATTTGCCCCATTATGCATTAGATTCAGTATTACGTACATATAGGGGTAGGGGGGTTAGGGGGGGTAGGGGTGGTGGTAGGGGTGGGGGTAGGGGTGGTGGTAGGGGTGGGGGTAGGGGTGGGGGTGGGGGTAGGGGTGGGGGTAGGGGTGGGGGTGGGGGTAGGGGTGGTGGTAGGGGTGGTGGTAGGGGTGGCGCAATGGATAAGACACATGTCTTTGGTGTGAGAGACCCGGGTTCGAATCCACTGTGAGACACCAATGTGTCCCTGAGCAAGATACTTAACCCCTAGTTGCTCCAGAGGCGTGCGACCTCTGACATATATAGCAATTGTAAGTCGCTTTGGATAAAAGCGTCAGCTAAATTAATAAAATGTAAATGTATATAGGTTAAAAGGCAATGATTGTGAGAGATCAGTTGGAAATATTAAATATTACCCTGTCTGTCGCTCAAATGGGACTCATGTTGGAACTTTTCTTTCCTTTAATACTCAAACAGTAGGCTATATATAACCGGGTTTCCCAGTGCTCAGGTTGGTCCATCCCAGCTCACTTTACATTGGAGCTGGGACATTTGACCATGTATCGATTAATTAGATTGGACTGTAAATTATGGATGTTTATTGGCTAACATTGTTTCCCGCCACCTCAGGTTAACATTTTATTGTGGAAAAATTGTGGAAATAAGACAAAAGTGCAAGCTGCCCCAAATTCTGTGATCACAGAATCATGAAATCCTGGAGGGACTGACTTACTGGAGGGACTGACTTACTGGAGGGACTGTATTCATATATAGAACATCTTTTTTTTTTTTTTACAGTTGCAAAGTACTCAAAAAAGTCATTAGACTAATCAGAGACTGTGTGATTTCGGATGCAGCCCAAGTGACGTGAGTCACTAAATCATTCATTCAACTGATTTCAACAATATTGGTTCTAATATGTTACTTAATATTAAATATTTTATTGAATTGTTGTATAAGAGCAATATCTCACATTCATGCTGCCTTCTCAGAAATAGCCCATGTCATCGTTGCTAGTTAATGTGACATGTTTTGAACGAGCACTAGATCCTGTGGTGTAAGAAAGTATTTTAATGCACAGTTTTTTTGGACACTCCCCATTTTTTCCTTACTTTACATCCTTGTCTGTTGTACTATTGTAGGCTATAAAACCAATATTAACTCACTGTAATCCGGTAGGGTACGCTATTACTCATCTTCTGAAAGAGTGCAGGATCTCAGAATCAAAACACAGATGAAGAAGAAGCAGAAACAAGCGATAGAAGCATTGCTTACACACATGTAATCTAAAGCAGTCATTAAAAATTAAATAGCATTTAAATCAAAACTGCCTAACGGTATCAAATGAAACCCATGAAGAGGGATAGGACTGTGAAGCTTTGGGGAAGTTGACGGACTCGATCTGCTCCATCAATGTTTTAAACATCATTCTGAATCTGATCCAGGTCTTTCACAAAAACGTGATTTTCTCAGCTTTTTGTTCAAAATGTTTAAAAGCAGAGGCTCTGTTTTTTTTTTTTATATATATATATTGTATGTTGATATTCATTCAATAAAATGTTCTAGGGTCCATGAAAGTTTCAAAAATGATCAAAATGATCAAAAAACGCTGGCGGGGAAAGAGTTAAACTTGCAAGAATGCGTTATGGCCATATTTCAGCTAGGCAGTGATTAACTGCCTAAATATTATTAAATTAATATTTAAAAGGATCGTTCTCCCAAAAATTAAAATGATGTCATTAATTACTCACCCTTATGTCGTTGCAAACCCATAAGGACTTTCATTCGTCTTCAAAACACAAATGAAGATATTTTTAATGAGACCTGAAAGATGTCTTCAAAAAGTTTAGAAAGACATGGTAAAAGTAATCCAAATGCATTGAACAGTTTAATCCAAGTCTTCCAAAGGGACACACTCACTTTATACAGTATGATGAACAGATTTAATTAGGCTTTTAATCACATATAAACATGATCGACACACCTACAGTACATATAGAGCACATGCTGTACTTGACACACAAACCTCATTGGTTCTTACGGAGGTTCAAACGTGCTTGCTTGACATGCGAGAACAAACCTATTGGTTTATGAACCTCAAGCAAAGATGATGTCATTTTTTTACTTTTTGAAGCAAATTTTTGGTGGAATTGACTTTTATATGAAGGGACAGAATTTTCTCAGGTTTCATTCAAAGGGCCCTATTTTAACGATCTGAAACGCAAGTATCAAACGTGAAACGCAAGTAACTTTGTGGGCGGATCTCGGACGCTGTTGCTATTATACCGGCGGGATAAATGACTCTTGCGCCCGATGCAAACCTAAAATGGATTGGTCTGAAGTAGCTACATTACTCATAGGTGTGGTTTGGGTGTAACGTGAAATAAACCAATCAGAGCGTCATCTCACATTCCCTTTAAGAGCAGGCACGCTTGTTCCATGGCGGATGCTATTATAACGGCGGATTTGCCAGGCGTACGCCAGGAGCGGTTCACAGCCGAGGAGACCGACGTTCTCATCAGGGTCGTAAAACACAGAGAAGTGACATTGTATGGGGATAGGAGAAACCCACCCAAATTAGCTTCGGTTAAACAGGCGTATGATAATTTGGGTAAATGTGTAAGCTAGATTTATACCTATTTGGACACCACAATGATTTCCCTCCTGTGGAATATTTTTCCTTGTAATTAGGTACGGTTTGCAAAAATGTCAAATGCTGCGTCTGTGTAGATGAGAGAAGCAAAGTGTATGCGCGTTGTGCACACGCTACATTATGGCCAAGCATGGCCCTTAAAATAGCATCTGAATAACGCGGAATTGTTTTCTGGAACTGCAAAATAGCACCAGGGAACGTTTACGCCGGAACACGCCTCCTCTTTTCGCTGAACCGCCCCCGGGAGCGCAGGTTCATTCCCTAATTTACCGACGTGCGTCTGTGGAGGGAAAAGTCCGCTGTGCGTTGGGTGCAAAATAGGAATGATACATGGTATTGGTGTACAAAGTCAATTGCTCTGGGTCCAAGATAGGGCCCCATATATCTTCATTTGTGTTTCGAAGATCAGCTTAAGTCTTAATTTTGTTTTACAGGTGAACTAACCCTTTAAGTTATCCTTTGTAATTTCTTTCTTTTGAACTACTTCTGGACTTCTTGGAAGGCTACTACCCGTTGAGTTCAGTTCAAACCTTAATTAAACACATCATAATCAAAAAGATAATGAAACATAATCACCTAAAAAGAGTTAAATGATTCTAATAGCCAGGTGTGTTTGACTCAATTAAAACTAAACTCTGCTGGTCGTCACCCTCCAGGAACGGAAGTCAAAAGCCCTGAGTTTATGCCATATTTCAAATGTAGAATTTTATGTAACCTACACCATCACAAAATTGCTCATAATTTAACTACATGCAGTGAGGGAGCATGTGAAAGGTACACATTTGTGATATTCTACGATAATATCTAGCCACCACAGGTGTCTGGATAATGCAGCATGTTCACTGAACATTATAAGCAAGTTTGCTTCTTCATTCAGCTGCACCTGAGCACCTGTTATGCTCCTTTAGGAGTTCCCATAATGCAGCTGGTCTTTGTGTGCTGCTCAGTGGCGGTGAAGGTGGTGAAATGAGGTCCTATTTCAAGTTTGACATGGGGCTCTTGGCCTTTGAAGTCTGAAGTACAAGAAGATTACTTTTATACCGATGCTGTCATCTGTCAACAACCATATATTGAAAGATGAGCAGCCTATCTCTCAGTCCTGCTGACCTGCACAATCTAACTGAGTTTTCCATTAGAGATGGGACCGTTGGACAGTCCAATATCTCAGGCTTTCTAAAATAACACCGATGGCTGCAACAGAGGGACTAGGGTCAGAGCGGGAATGGCAGCTGCATGTCTCCTGCAAGTGATGGGAATGTTTACCATTTACGTTCTTCAATGCATTGTTCAAAACAAAACGGCTCATGTGGGTATTGTCTTTCCCAATGACGAATTAAGCTGCACTTGTGCTACAACCCGCTGGAACGCGAGAACGCTGATGCTGAGGGGCCGTCTCCAAGGTCCCTATCGAGATCGACCTGTCTGTCATTGTTGCTTGTAAAAATAACCACATCATTCTTCAGAAAGCAGCTGCCTACACGACTGCAGGGTGGCAATCAAACAGCACAAGGAGGAACAAAATGGATCAGCTCCCTGATTACTGATGGCTCCTGTCTGATAACAGGCAGTTTTACGTAATGAGTGTTAATGAGTGTCTGCCATCTCGTAGCCTAATCAGCAATAGCCCCTATAAGTACTACGAAGAGCCATTGCACTGATTATTTGTTTGGCAAAATGAGGAGTTATGAGAGGAAACAGGGATAATAAGGTGAGGTATTAGCCAAGAGAAATGAAGCTTCTGAAAACTGAAGACTTCTTTGCTTCTGTTTCCCTACTGCAACTTGAATGAATCTTCAGCCACTAACAAAAAAGTACCACAATAATATCACACGTTTTGACATAGAATAATACATGGCAATACAGTGGTATTCTTTGAAGAACCTATATGATCCCGAACATGAATCCCAAGTAAATTCAGTACCAAGTCTGAGACCAAATTTCTGAATGTTTTTCATTTTAAACTTTTTCAGAAAGTTGTACAATGGTGTAAATCAGAATGTTTCGCCTTTCGTCCCCATCAAAATAGTGCTCCCATATTTTGATATTCTTTTTTTATCCTGTTATGTGTATATGGATATAAATCAGTGGTTCTCAACTCCAGTCCTCGGGACCCGCTGCTCTGCACATTTTGTATGTCTCTCTTATCTGACACACTCAAATCAGTTCATGGAGTCTCTCCTGACGAGCTGATGATCTGGTTCAGGTGTGTTAAATAAGGGAGACATACAAAATGTGCAGAGCAGCGGGTCCCGAGGACTGGAGTTGAGAACCACTGATATAAATAGTCTTATCTGCAGTACGGTCATTCACAAGCTGCATTTTTTATTGCTGACAAAATCAACTAAGACGTTTGCAAGTTGTGTTTCCAACAGTGTATTGTAGTGCTAGTAGTGACAGCAGCGGCAATCCACCTGTCACTCAAGTGGCCACGCCCTTAATTATGCAGAACTTCAAGGCTTAATATAATTTAAATGGATGAGTTATAAAAAAAAATGCACCCCCTCGCAGTTGTCATGTAGGGCAAAATTAGCTATATAGACCAAAAGTTTGGCATTGGGCCAAAAAACTATTTCACCACTAGATGGCAGGCCAGAACATATTCAAAGGAAAATTTAAGAAATTCATTGATGAAAAATGCAACTAGAATTGCCTGTGACAGACTGTTACAGTTACAGTGTCTTTTGTAACTGGTAGTGAGATGTTACTCTGTGTTAAATCCTGTAGAAGGGACACATTTGTGTGGCGGTGTCCGGGTTTTACACTGCATAAATTAATAAAGCAGTAGTGACACGTTACCTGGCAAGTATCTTCATTCACCAACTTTCAACACAGACGGCCTTGCTAAAACACACATGTGGGAAATGCGGAATGGATATAAATAAGCCCATTAATGGCATGTTTGAGTCATGCTCTTAACGAACTATGTTTTATTTCCTCTTTCCATATTGTGAATAATAAATGTGTCATTTTAATTAGCTTGTTACACAATGGAGCCTAATTTATTGTAATAATTATTTGACGTAGCCTACTTTTGCACTCGGAATTATTCCTTGGCATCCTCACGTACTAAACTGCTTTTTTTTTTTATTGTTTGCGTGCCGGAGTTAAGTTACGCTATTACGTCATGTGCAGAGAGATGTTAACATTTAAGCTAGCTGGTGAGAGAAAATGGCACTATCAAAGAGTTTAAAGAGGAAAGTTGACAGCGAAAATAGGGCATAGTCTACAAAGAAGAATGGAAAGACAACTATGCGTTCATCCTAGCTAGTTTTGTGAATGCAAAGCCGGTGTGTCTGATCTGCAACGAAGCGATCCACAGACTCTTTTGAATGTCTTTCAGAACTTTTCAAATGAAAAGCTCTCAATTCATTTCAAAATAAAACAAAAAATTTCTCGTACTTTTACTTTGAAAGCAAAATCACTAAAGACAAAGTCATTGTGAGTAATTGTTGCTGTCATGACAGATCTATTTCAGAACCAGCCGCTATCAAAACATTTCTGGCTGTGGGCGCAGGCCAGATATTATTGCTGACGGGCCAGTTTTGGCACTGCCTGTTGCCGACCGACCACTGCTTTAGAGGTTGCAGCTGTGGACCAGAGGTTCAAAGAGAGCGAGAGGGTCTGGGTCTATCCATCCATGGCCCATATCCATCTACAGGGGGCGGTTCTGAGGCACAAGAGCCAGGCCGACACTCGGAGAGCTGCTACTCCCGTTTACCACCCTGGGCAGAAGGTCTGGCTCTCCACCAGGGATATCTGCCTTCGACTCCCTTGTCGCAAGCTAAATCCCAGATACATCGCCCCTTCACCATCCACTGACAGATCAATGAATTGACCCACCGGCTCAACCTCCCTCCACATTATCATATCTTTCACGTGTCATTACTCAAACCTTACTGTCCCTCTCTCTACTGTCACAGTCTCCCCAGTGCCAGATTCCTCAGCTCCCTCCACTCATTCCCAATTCCCAGAATACCTTCCACCTGCACCTGCCATTACCAATTAAGGACTAATTTATATACAAGCTCTCACACTCACCTCATTGTCTGGTCTCGTCGCTCACACATGAGACGGACTTACTTCTACCTCCCTGTTGTCCATTCACCAGTTCACCAGTTCACCCGGCTCCCGCTGCAGTCCTCTGAATCCTCTCCAGCCCGATTATCTGTGAAAAAGATACAAAGAGTTTATATTCAGCTAAATTACCTGTTTGGATTCAAGCATTTCCTTACATTCATTCCTGTGTTGTGTTTCCCACTCCTGTTGTCTGTTCTCTTCTGTTTGAGACGCATACAGGTTTGTATGGAAACTTATTTTTAAACATATCCACATAATAAGACAATAATAAAAGGTAATTGTGACTTTCTTTCTCACAATTGTTTCTCAGGAGATATAAACTCTATACTATAAACTATAAAAACAGGGCTCCAGACTGCGACCAAAATGGTCGATATATATGCGACCATTTTTTGAGAATGTGCGAGTTAAAATTTGACATGGTCACGCACTCAGTTGGCGTCTGCCTACCAGCACTTGCACTGCACATAAACGCACACAAGTATGCCAAAATGTTATCTTTGTCGAGTATCCTCGTAAGCACAGTCTTAAATTAGTTAAAAAGTGTTAAATGAACGCAAAGAGTTGTGACGACATCGGATGCTTGTAAGATCCAGATCTGCGTCCTTCAGATCTTAAAGTGACCGCAGTCTAATAAACTGTGAGACTGTCATTATGTGAATCAAAGAACAAAAATCAAAAGGAAAATTACTCACTGCTCTCTACTGAACTTTTGTAGCTTTTATAAGGATTAATCTACATTTAATTTAAAATGTATGCAGTGACTGTGAAGTGTTTGATAACTTTATTCAATTTCTGTATATTTCCTACTGTCTTTATGTTGTTTCCACATTAATTCGAGATTAAATGTAAAATTATTACAAGATAAAAATATATTAAAAACTTTAATGTTAGGTTCGATTAATTGCAATTATTTCCAGAAAATGTTTTGCAATTAGTTAATTGTTTTAATCGATTGACAGCACTAATACAATATAATCAAACATTAAAAAAAAAAACATACATGGAGTTTTTTTATAGGTTTTTTTTTTAATGGTTTTCATTTCATAGTTAAGATTAAAACTTTTTGCCAACATGAGGTCTCAGTCTTTTTACATCAATGCAAAACTAGGGTACGCCGATTAAGACAACTATTCATCAGCATGCATTTATTTATTCCTTGTTGTAAAAAATAAAAATAAAAAATGCGACCAAATCATGTGCTGGTGACCGACTGAGAAAGTCCCAATCACCTTTTTTTATTCTGTGGTGGAAACAAAAAACAGAATTGCAAGATGTAAACTTATAAATTCGAGAGAGAAAAAAAATTGGGAGAGTCAGAATTATATAAAATCTATAATTATGGAAAAAAATGGCTGAATTGTAAGATATAAATCACAATTGGAAAAAAAAGTCTGAACTGTGAAATAAAAAGTTGCAATACCTTTTTTATTTTATTTTTTATTTATGGTGGAAATAAGCTTCCACAGGTTGGGAATGACATGAGTGCAAGTAAATTATTATCATTCATTTTTGGGTGAACTGTTCCGCAGCATATACTAAATATGGACAAACTGCCTCTACAAATAAAACACAATGGTTGTTAGTTGAAGCTCACTGACAGACAGGGATACCTCAGGGATTCAATCAGCACATCTCTGCCCTATTTCACCAAAGACAGTAAGTTATGGGCTGCACAAAGCATTTATGACATGCACCACAGCCATTTGGACAATGCCTGTTTTCAAGGCTAAAGCATGACAATACCGACAGTAACCTTTTGCAAGCTGTGCTTACACTGATGCGAGCAGCCCACATAACCGGTGTCAACAGTAGGAAATCCATAATTGTGTGGGCAGCTACTGTACTGTACAGTATATGGTGGGAGTCATTAGATTGGACCGTGTCATTTTGTAGGACCAGGTTCATCTTGTTCTATCCTCCAATAATAGTAATACTGTTTAATCACACTTAATCAGTGTTCATTCTTATGGTGCATTTAAACTATGTTTGAAACAAACACAATTTCCACATCAGTTTATTCTTAGAGAAAATCAACTACTCTGAGAATCATAAATAATGAGTGGATGAATATGAGTGTGGTTCTGTCCTGAATCACTGGCACACATCCTCCCCTTGTGGCTTCTCTTGGTACTGTCAAATAATAATGACAAATTGTTCATTTTTGAAGAGAATACCAAACACATCTGTATAAATCAATGTTTACTGCCATACGACTTCTAAACAGTGTGGGGAAAAAATACAAAAGTGTATTTGAAATACATTTATTTTATGCTAAGTATACTATAAATAATACTGTAAAATACATGTATGTACAAATACCATGCAATTGTACCTACATTTATATACTTAAAGTCTGATAAATTGGAACAACTAATTTTGTAATTAATGCACTTTAGTTATTTAGACAGTGCTGAGGTTCAACTAAAGATATACTTCAGTATATTTGATTGTGCTAAAATGGAACTATTGTAATATACTTGCATTTGACAACTGATATTATACAGTGATCATATTATAATAGTGATATTAGAACACAATTTAGGCTTAACAAGAAGAAATGTGCATTGTGCAATAAAGAAGTAGGCTACTCCAAATAAAGTTTAATTATAATATTTATATCAGTAAGTCTCAAGTGATATGTCAGTAAATATGTCAATAGATTTGTAGTATACAAATGCATTTTGTTCAAATGTATTTTAAATACATTTTGGTAAAGGTTTTTTTCACTAGGGTTACTAATGGGTCCAAACCCAAAAACTGAGTCATGAGCAGCAGCGAAAACCATTGATAAATAAATGGAAATATTAACATGCAACAAACCATATAATCATGCATAGTTACCCAAGATGTCCTATTAAATGTATTAAAAATATACTTGAGATTCAAGTATATGTTTATAGTACATTTGAATTCCCAACATGCTTATTTGAAGTGCATTAAAAATACATTGAATTGCATTTTAATATATTTATAAAAGGTATACTAGAAGTACTTTGGTAATGAAATATATTCATAAGCTTTTAAGAAATATGCTTAACACAAGCATACTTTAAGTGAAGTTTTATTTCTATTTTTTTTTTTAAATACTTATTTTACTCTTACTCAAAGTAAATTTACTCTGTGTAAGAACATAGCAAAATGATTCAGCTTTTAGTGGGTTTGAAGTATACAAACTTTATAACCATGTGCAGGCTTTCTGCAATATATTTGAAATATTTATGTAATGAACATGTTGTTCAGTTTTACATGTTTTTACTTATAAAAGTATATGCTACTTAAAAGGCTGTTGTCCGTAACATGTTAATTGTAATAGGCTACTATTGAAATTCCAACAAGGATTTCAAAATCATACTATTTGAATTGCATCATAAATAAATGTACCAAAGATATGTTTGAAATCCCTATATATTTACTTGTGTTTAAATTCAAACAACACGTGTAACACACGGGACTAAACCATTCGTTGAACGGCTCTGATTGGTTCTTATGATTATGAGTGAGCACGTGAGATCTTCCATTAGGCGTGTTCGACTTCATTCAGCGCTGCGCAGACCAATCGGCGGCTGACTTGAAGCAGTGCATGCTGGTTAGAAATTTTGTCCAACCTGAGACAGCGCCGACGCCACGTGACTGACGTTTGCCATCAAAGTTCAGCGAGAACGATTCGAGAGCAGCGGCTGGTTCATTCTGCGCAGCTTCTCACGACCTCTGATGACGACAAAGTTCTTTCATGATTGGCCGATTTCATAAACGACAACGATCACGTGTGTTTCGTGTTTAAAACAAATCCGTGTCAGTAAAAGCTCTTTTCATGTTGTCGCGATGTTATGTTGTGTCATGACCCCACTTCATTGGTATTTAAATAGTATGGCTTATGTTGAACTTTATACTTGTACAATCTGTATCAAGCAGTGTAAAGTATTGAATGAAAATGTCTCTGAAACATCTGTGCATAGAGTTATGCAGGTGTGACATCACTTTGTAGGCCAAAACACAGAAGCGAGTCGCATTTTAACACTTGTCCCGAAGTCAATGGGTTTTTTGGATGGAGTTTTGGTTAAATGGCTGATATAAGGTCTGTATATATGTTGATATAAGGAACACAAGCTCATGACACTGTTTTCACATGTTTTATTCTACAACATAAATCATTAATA
Source organism: Leuciscus leuciscus (assembly GCF_965113295.1). Lineage (NCBI taxonomy): Eukaryota > Metazoa > Chordata > Actinopteri > Cypriniformes > Leuciscidae > Leuciscus > Leuciscus leuciscus. The sequence goes on from NC_138746.1 coordinate 31,357,555, forward strand.
TATTACCCCACTCGTGATATTTTTTTTTAAGCTGTTACGTGTCTTGAAAAAGGCGGTTGCTAACAAGTGTCTAAATGGGACTACAGAGTCTGTCGAGATTAAACGTCCTCCCACCGAACAGGGAAAGTCAGTCCGCTTTTACAGCCTCGTTATGTTTTTAATAGTGCTCTTATAAACCATTCTAACTTTAGATAAAAACTGAAAGAGTTGTCGGAAGCTTAATGGTGGTGACATTGAAGCCGTGGGGCCGTGGTGTAGTTAGTTTAGCTTTTTACTTCTGGCGACTGCATTTAGGCTTCAAAATTCATAAAAGTTGTGTTCATCTGTGATAATTATCTTGATGGACAAAACGTGTAAGTATCATAAACTTTTGTTTATGATCCTATTGGGTTTTTGTCGAGGGAACCAGCGTGATGTGAACTTCCGGTTGCCCTACAAAGGGACGTCATACCTGCACCACTCTATTTGACAAGTGCATTTATTCCACTTCATCTGTTGCCTGGGAATCCAGACCTAAATCTGAAAGATTAATGGTCTGGCATCGACTAATGAAAATCGGCCAGCTCGAGGGGCGGCACCAAGCATGCATTTGAAAATCTCACTGCATGCAATTGGATAACACTACGACCAATCACAACAAGCCCCATATGCTTAGCTACCAGCGGAGCTAACTGGTACTCTTGCCGTATCCGGTCGGCAAAACAGCAAAAACACCCTTCTTGCAAAGGAACGATTCGAGCGCCGTCTTCTGTTCCTCTTTTAGATAAAAAGCCGAGTCTAACTCGTTCATTGTATCGGCCAAAGCCGTTTCAAACAACTGGTGTTCATCCATAGCCATCTTGCAATGTTTACTAATGACTTCGACGTCACAGCGCTTCTGCAAGAGGTTTGTTCTCACGCGTCAAGCAGGTTCGGTGGGTTGAGCTTCTGTTTATGTTCACTGATCAATGTTTTTATGTGAATAAAAGCCTAAATTCAATCTGTTCATCATATAAAGCGATCGAGTCTCTTCAGAAAATGTTGACTAAACCGCTCAATTCATATGGATTAGTTTTATGATCTCTTTATTAACTTTTTGAAGTGACAAAGTGCAGTTGCGTAGCTGTCAATGGAGGGACAGATCTCAATCTCTCAGATTTCATCAAAAAGATCTTCATTTGTGTTCTGAAGATGAATGAAAGTCGTATGTGTTTGGAATGACATGAAGGTGAGTAATTAATTATATAATTTATCTTTTTGGGTGAACTCACCCTTTAATAGTATTATTACTATATTAAAAATGTTGTTTAAATACACAAAACAATTTCGGTACTGTGCTTTAAACTTTTGGGTCTAGTTGGGAATCACTGTTTCAGAAAGATCTCTTTTCTTGATGCTATTCACCCAGTTGAAATCATTATTTAAACCCCTGAAATCCCAGTCTTTGGCACTCCTAGTATACTAACAGAAGAGATATACAAGCTACGTAGGTAATAAAATATCTGCTCTGTGTCAGAGAGCTCACCAGTAACAGATGATATTTCTATATGACAGTCAAGACAAACAGACTGACTGCATCATCCTTCCTGATTCACATTAGTGGCTGAGAGTTTGACTGTGCTTTTCCATGCATTTGTAGGAGTGGCAGGTTTTCCCGCTGTGCCACAAATGGGTTTTCCAACAGCCCAGAACCCAATCCAACTGTGGAAAACAAACAGCCAAAGGCGCCCAAAGAGGAAGAGACGGCGCTGCATGTTTGAGTCACTCGCCCTCTGTGAAACCTCATTGTTTCTACGGTTTCACAGTCTAAATGTATAATTACAATCTGCAGTGTGACTTCTTGTGTGTTATTTCTGTATACTGTCAGAAAAGCTGCTGACATCATTTATAGTCGCCACCATTGTTTCGTGTTTTGCAAAACACAACTGGTTACACTAAACACACAGAGTTAGATCAACCGCTATTTATGTGCGCTTTTACCCTAAACAAACCAGAGTCTCAAAGTATCATTTTGACGGCTGCTGGTTAAACTGTTTGTTTTTGCTGACACTGGGCGAGTGAGAAAGTGTTCACGTTTAATAACAGTTTGTTACCCACAATTACTGTGTGATTCACTCAGGTTTCATTCGTTTTCAAGCTTTTGAAATAAGTCTCTTATGCTCCCCAATAGTGCATTCATTTGATCAAAATACTGTAAAAATAGTAATATTCTGAAATATTATTACAACCTAAAATTGCTGTTTTCTGTTTTCATATATTTTAAAATGTAATGTATTCCTGTGATCAAAGCTGAATTTTCAGCATCATTACTCCAGTCTTCAGTGTCACATGATCCTTCAGAAATCATTTTATGATGATTTGCTGCTCAAGAGACATTTATGAATATTATCAATGTTGAAAATCTTTTGTAACATTGTAACAATATATTGCATTGAAATTATTTTCATGACAATTAAGCAAATTTTTCACACTTAACATATATGTAATCTCAGTTGTGATTCTCATTAAAGAATACTCTAATGTGATTGTTTTATTTAAATCAGTGTATATTAAAAGCACATACAGTACACATACATAAACTCTTTTTTTCCAAATTAAATAATCATTTATGATTTTATTTGTATCACTGTAATAAGAATGTTATTTTTATTTTTAACTTACATTAATGAGAATTTGTGGCGGTGGGTGGACATGCATGTGTATTTCTTTCACTTAATCATCTTTCAGGTATTTTCACTGTTTCAGTATTAAGCTAATCGCTCTGCTGTAGGTCGTGCCTAACATTTACCTTTAGCAGTGACAATATTCACAATACAGCACAGTAGGCTATACCTTATACATAAAGAGTAGATTGTAGTGCTTACCAAAACAGCTTGCGATAAAGAGCATTAAAGGTAATTTTTCCTCTTAATTTTACCCAAAGCGCTTTATGTTTGAACGACTTTCGGGTTGAAAGTCGAGTCGACATCGACTAGTCGCCGATGACGTCATTGATGAACAAATACTGAACGTCGAACGCGAGTTGCCTTATATGGCAGATGACACAGCACTGCTCCTACATAACAGATTTTTTTTTGTTTATCTTTGGGATTACATGATTGCATTAGTGTGAGAGAGAGCGATTGCGTGTGAATGGCACCTGGAAGTGTCTCTCCCCTGCAAACATTGGTCCCACGGCAACGTCGTGTCCCTGGCCAAATAGTCGCGGAAGGACGACATAAATTGGTAAAAAAACCAACAACAAAAAACAACAACTGCAACACAGACCAGATAACGTCAAAAACGTCCGTTCTAATTTCATTTTGGAACTATTTTTCAACCATTTCAACTGTGTCGGAGGGATGTCTTTTCAACGTCCAAATGTTTGCTGGGTCTATATAGTGAAGCTGTGGATTTTACTTACTAAGAAATATATGCTCTGTTCTCTCACAGAACAGAGTTTGCAATATATTTCTGCTCTACTGAATGATTCTGTGTGTGTGCGCGATCTTCATGTGATATGCGCGTTAGAATGACGATTAACTTACCTGTACAATAATAAAACGTGCATTCATGCGATCAATTTTGAGCATCCATGGTTTTATCAAACATATCTAGCAGAGCACCCTGAGTAGCTATATGCATTTATTTGTCATTTTAAAGGTAGGGTAGGTAATCCTGTTCAGAAACACTTTTTTTTATACTGGGTGAAATGGTCCTTCCATCCTGATAGTAGTCAATACATTATGTGTTTAGAAAAAGGAATGAAAAAAATCAGACCTCTGTAGCAGCTGCAGGACAGTAAAAACTCTGACCAATCACTGCCATTCGGTGCGAATGTAAAGAACCAATCAGATGCCTTCATGTCTCGTGCCCGCCCCGAGCCCCACTGCGCGCGCTGCCCTGCGTGCACTCATCACATGTCACCGTTCCCGGAAATATTCAGCTCAAAGCACCTGCATATGCAGTCAGCGAAGGCAAACAAGGCAAAAACTACTTCTTCGGACCCTGCCCGCACTCTTGAACGACCTCCTCTGCTTCGCCCTCAACCCCGGACCTGTCCTCGAACCGACGATGCGGTACTTTTCTCCGGACTCGGAGTGTACGTTAGTCTTCATTAGAGTCAACAATGTTTTCATCATGGAAACTCTTAGCAGCTACATGCAAAACACCGTATATGTTATGAATCTTACACGAAATTCATCTTCATCACAGTGTAACTGATGGTAATGGAAAAACGTGTATCAATGCAACCTGTTTTTAGTTTTGCCTTATAAATATAGCTCGTTACCGAATGAAACTTTACCATTATCGATATGCTAGCTTGATAGTGAGTACTAAAAGAAATCTTATTTGTTTATATTCATAGTGATAAAGTTAGGTATTTTATTACATGTGATTCTGACATGATGTCATGTCACTGTATGTACTGCGCTCCTTCCTCTCCACTCGTCTCAGGTAATAAATGCGTCTTGTTCCAGCCTGAGCGTTTGGCGTCGCGCGTTCATGTGTTTTGGGGGCGTGGCTTTGGAAGGAGCTCAGAAGGGAGGGGGTGGAGTGAATGGAAATAATGAGCTGTGTTTATTGCAGATTAAAAGGTCTACAGTCACTCGATTTTTATATTTTCTTTTTCAGAGTGCTTACATTTTAATTATGTATTGGTATATAAAGACAGTTTAAACAAATTTGGAATGTTTTTTTTTTAGAAAAATTATTACCTACCCTACCTTTAACTGATACAGGGTGTAAAAGTGGACCTCAAATATTTCTTATCCTGTTGTGCCTATAGGCCATGATCAGCGACTAGTCGACGTCATGACAGACTATTAAAGTCGACTAGTCTGTTTTACAGTCTGTGGTTCAACACCACACTGATCTGCATGTAGCATAGGAGTTAAGTGCTCAATGGTGATGATAAGGCTCTCAGTAACTCTGCACTTCATGGGATCAAACCTGAGATGTTTGAGCCTTAATCACCAGGGAAATTTATTTCCTACTGGCAAGCCTGGCAATCTTCTTTCTACAATAATTTTCCTTTTCAGATTCTGTCTGATTTACATATAAAATCCTCCTGGAAACATCAATGAAATTAGATTCATATTTCAGGCACCTTTCTTTGTCTACACAGAGGCATGTTCCCTGTTCATGTGGATTTGTAGGGATTTGCTTGCATTTGTGTAGGCAGCTTCATGACCACACAAGTCCGCAGGTGTTCTGAAAATGAATCATGCAGGGCTGGTGGTTTGAAGTCATTGAAGTCTCTCCTCTTTGCTTGAAATGCAAATGTTTGCCTCCCCAGCTCTTCAATACAAGCCAGAAGGAGGTCTGAGGCAAATAAAGCCATATTCGGACGGGACTAGTTTAACATGGAGAGGTGGTGTAAAGTAATAATTACCAGAGCTTGTCTGTGATTTTAGTCCCGTCCGAATGTGCCATCTCAGTAATCATTATGGACAATGTCAGTAAAGATTACGGAGACTTTTACCTTCAGTAAAAAGGTCCAGAAAAATTACCTCAGGTAATACTAATCCCGTGCGAATAGACCCGCTGTAAATATGTACGTAAATATTTCATCATTTCGTGTTTAAAAGTAGTTTTCCGCGTTTTTTCAAGTATGGAGATGCTTGAAAAAGCATTCAGTTGCATTCTATACGCTGGGACGAGTCTATGGCAAAACTTTTCCACATACCATTTAGATCAGAAAGAAGATCGAAAGCACTTGTTAGAGCCACGAAACATCTTTTAGCGTTAGGTAAGTGCCTATTACCAACACAATCCAATCTGAAGTTAATTAATACATCGTTCGACCGGACATCATTTTTACATATATACATATAGGTTATATGTGTTTGCGCACGTGATATTAGGAAGCAACGTAATACACACATGACGACATGAGGGTGACGGCGGTGTGTAAATCGAGTTACCCCTCCCACTTCTGCTAGGTTTACTGAGATATCTTATCCTGTGCGAATTGGCCATTAATATTACAGACGTCCTGTGGAAAAATTACATTACTCCATCTACCCTTGTAGAGGTAATCCCGTCCGAATAGGGCTTATGACCCCTTTAAAAGCACATGCTTTGTGCCGGCTGTTCTGAGGTCAGCTGTCTGCTTTAGTGACAGAGCGGTTCAGCATTAGTATTCACCTGATACCTGTCAGATGAAGAGCCTCGCATCTGGGGGAAACAACTACAACGGCACCTCACGGACGGATGTGTTTCCTCAGTGAATCGATTTTTCCATTAAACGCTGTGTTAGACCCAAACAGTGTGGGAAAAAGTTTGTTTATTTTGTCGGCTCAGTTCACCACTCCTCTCAGGTGAGAGAAAGAAGATCGTAGTGACATGGTCAGATTACTGATGTGACTAAACTAGGGGAAGAGGGAAAAAAGGAGGAAGAGAAATTAGAACACTTAATTTTCTGTTTATTAAAGGGTAAGTTCACCCAAAAATGAAAATTCTGTCAGTAATTACTCACCCTCATGTTTTTCCAACCCCGTAAGACTTTCGTTCATCTTCGGAACACAAACCCAGAGAAGTTAGTAAAGACATTGTCAAAATAGTCCAAGTGACTACAGTGGCTCAACCTTAAGTTTATCAAGCGACGAGAATACTTTTTGTGAGCAAAAAAAACAAAAATAACTTTATTCAATTATTCATTTTCTTCTGTGTGTGCCTCTGAGTGAGTTCACGTAGTGTAACAGCGCAACGCTTCTGGGTTGTACGTCAGAACGTAGGCTCACTATTGGCCGACGCTGGTCATGTGTGTGATGCTGGCCAATAGTGAGCCTATGTTCTGACTACAACCCAGAAGCGCTGCGCTGTTACACTACGTGAATTAACTCAGGCCCACACTGAAGAAAATTAATAGTTGAATAAAGTCGTTATTTTTTATTTTATTTTTCTTTGCTCACAAAAAGTATTCTCGTCACTTGATAAACTAGCCACTGTAGTCACTTGGACTATTTTAACGATGTCTTTACTAACTTTTCTGGGATGGCAGATATCAATTACCTAGCAGCCTATGGAGGAGTGAGATAGCTCTCAGATTTCATCAAAAATATGTTAATTTGTGTTCCGAAGATGAACGAAAGTCTTACGGTGTTGGAACATGAGGGTGAGTAATTACTGACAGAATTTTCATTTTTGGGTGAACAAACCCTTTAACTGTAATCTGCACACAGGAGTCAGTGTTTCTCAATAACTGTTTGCCAGGTCTCTGTACACTCTCATTGATGCCACAATTAACCACACAAACATTCTGCATGCTGAAGCCCCCTTGGCCATGAGGCGTACAGCACCCTTGACTGCCATCTGCTGCTGAGTTTATCTCCCTGACATATTGTGTTTAGGCTCTGTTTGAATCTTATTCTGTTTGAATGCCATGTGTTAAGTTCTTCCCTTTTGGATAAGGATAAGCAAATTAACAATATTGACTTCGATCATAATTATTTTTTTAAATAACTGAGAAAATAGTGATCAAACTACATTTTATGAAAATCACCTGTCAAGTTTATAATACATATTGCATCAGCATGAGAGTCAAGTTGGACGACTACATTGACTCAGAATGAGTAGTTTGTGCATAAATGCCCATCAAAACCAGCACATGTTGAACGATGTTTAGTAACAGGTTTTTCAGTTGGATTGGTATTTATTCGCTTTAGCATGCAGTGTGACGCATTTCACTCAGTCCCCTGATCATTACGATTCAATTGCAGCCGAATGTGTGACGTTCTGAGGAAGGAGGACCCAAAAGCAGAATAATGCTGAACTTCAATTTATTGAAACAGTAATACAGTTCAAGCTGCACGGCTCCTGAACAGATAAACGGCAGCGAAGAGAACAGTCATGCAGCCAGGGTTCAGAGTCCAGGATAATCAAATCCAAATCGTGAGGTGAGAATCAGTGTCAGACAAACAGGATAGTCAGGCGAGGAGCAAACAGAACCAACAGGGACATCCCAACTCACAATCAGAAACAGGCAGTAGCTCACAGCAGAAATCAGTCCAGAAAGGCAAACGGTAACCCATGGAAACCCAAAATGACCAGCAGCGATAGTGAACAGTCCAAGACCAGTGAATGCTGGAGAGGAACAGGGAACCACAACACAACTGGGCAGAGAAAAATATGTGAGATAAAAAGAAAACAAAACCAAATAAAACTACTAAACAAGAAAAAGAAAAAGAAAAAAACAGCAAAAGGTACAAAACATACTGGCAGAGAGCAAAGGGAAAGGAAGCATAAATGTAGCTGAGAAATCCAGCAATGAGGGGAGACAGGTGAGTGCAAACGAGCAGATGTACTGATTGCGAAACATAAACAGCTGTGTGCAAATGCACGTGCAAAAGATGGAAAAGACAGACACAAAAGAGGAAGAAAACAGAGGACGATCAAACCCAAGTCCTGACAGAATGAAAAACAAATTTATACTCCCATTCATTATTGTTTTATGCACGTTATTGTCTCTCACAGACAGCATGTTGAAGCTGCTCAGGCCACCATTTCTCCCTCTTATTGGAAAGCAATGGTTGTAATATGAAACATCCGGTAGTGGGTTTTCCAGGAAATGCATGTACTTGCTGGACCTCAGCTTCTCATAAATACTATATTGCATTGTGCACGTTATTTTTTGACAGACATCGATTTTGTGATATTCAAATGATGTGGAATATTAAAAAACAGAGGGATCGTAAGGTATTTATTTCTTAGCCAGCAATTATTCGGTGAATTTATTGATGCCCATGAGTGTGTTATGTCAATGTGTTATAATTCTAATATTCCGACAGCCATGCAACCTATTTTTTTTGACGGACGTGATAACGTGCATAAGGGGTTAACTATGTTTGATTTTGGGTAATTATTCAATTAAAAATGCTTTTTGCGTAGTTCATTACTTATTATATGGGATGAAGTTTCTTTTGTGGCTTAAATAAACTCAGAGACTGGCATGTTTGGCTTGTCAAAAATTCATCTGTCGCAAATCCATTGAGTTTTGAAAATCAAGCTAATATTTTATCCAGAAAGGAGTGGTTTTGATGCAGAAAGTTGGTTTTATTGTCTCTTATAACAAAAAACTTGTCTTTAAACCATGAAAATGCAGATCCTTTTCCATTATTACCCTTAGTAGATTTTTACTTTTGATTATCAAAAATAGAAAGTCCCATTTTTACAACTTTTAGGATTTTTTAAAGGACTTTTTTTTTTTTTTACTATAAAACAAATTCCATGATGTTTACAAAATTTTAAGACTTTTCCATAAAATTCTCTGTATCAATATCATATTCAATATCATTAACTCGTCTTTATCTCTTGGTCATGTACCAAGATGGTTCAAGCTGGCAGTTATTAAGCCTCTCATTAAGAAACCACAACTAGATGCAAATTAATTAGCAAATTACAGACCCATTTGCTCCTCCTTGCAAAAAAATTGTTATCTATGAAAAATTTCAGTCTGGATTGAGGCCCCATCATGGCACAGAAACTGTGCTCGTTAAAATGACAAATTACTTACTTCTAGCTTCTGACCAAGGCTGTATCTCAATACTAGTTTTACTTGATCTTAGTGCTGCGTTCGGCACTATAGATCATACAAATTCTTTGATCGACAACATAATTTCACTGGTATTCAGGGACAGGTGGTTTAGATCCTATCAGATAGTTTTGTCTTTTTAAAAGGGGAAAAATCTAAGATAATGTCAGTAAATTATGGAGTGCCACAAGGATCTGTGTTAGGCCCTCTGCTATTTTTAATATAAATGCTGCCACTTGGTAATATTATAAGAAAACATGGAATTAGTTTCCACTGTTATGCCGATGATACTCAGTTATTTCATCACAACCAGATGAAATCTCTAAATTATCCAAGTTGACAGAGTGTGTTAATGATATAAATTATTGGATGACCTGTAATTCAGCTAAGACTGAGGTATTACTTATTGAACCATAAAACCTGTACACAGAATCTCTTCGAATACAATTTGCATCTAGGAAGGATGTACTGTTACTTCATCCTCTACACTTAAAGGCCTGGGCGGTATATTAGACAGCAACTTGTCTTTCGAAAATCATATTTCATATGTTATAAAAACAGCCTTCTTCCACCTCAAACATTGCTAAGCTCCGCAATATGCTATCTGTTTCTGATGCAGAAAAGTTAGTTCATGCATTCATGACCTCATTCATGATGATAGACTACTGTAATGCATTACTAGCTGGTGGTCCTGCATCCTCAATAAACTTAGTCCAAAATGCAGCTGCTAGATTTCTTACCAGGTCAAGAAAATATGATTATATAACCCCAATTTCGCATCTCTGTATCTATTATGAAGTATTACTGACCTATAAGCCCCTAAATGATTTAACTCCTGTGTATTTAACTGATCTTCTATCACCCTACAATGCATCACGCTCTTTAAGGTCACAAAACTCTGGGCTTCTGGTAGTACCTAGAATATCTAAGTCCACTAAAGGAGGGGGAGAGAGAGCATTTTCACGTTTCATTTGGCTCCTGAACTCTGGAATATTCTTCCAGGTAATGTTCGGGGCTCAGACTCACTCTCCCAGTTTAAATCTAGATTAAAGACACATCTTTTTAGCCAAGCATTCACATAATGCATCTCATAAGCTTATACTCCAGTTATATCAGATCAAATGCACATGATTATCTGCTGTTACGAACAGCAGATACGCTAATTACTTTCCATTTGTTTTTCTGTTTTATCTCGGGATGCCCATCCTGTGGTAAGAGAGTACATCAGCTCCAGTTTGGATCCAGTTTCTTATGAAGACTTCAGATGACCAACACCTGTGAAGATTTACTTCTGATGAAGCAAACTCTGAATCAACATGCACCAATGCTACATTTTCCTATATCCATTTTGTTAACATGTATTCATTATTTCAATGAGCTCATTGTTTCTGCCTTAAATGAATGAATACATTGTTAGCTAACTGTGTGATTGCTATAGCTACATTTCTGAAATACATAACTTATGGACACAGTCACCTGATATCAGATCACTCTATTGACTATGCGCTTTCTGTAGGCTAAAGCTGCTTTGAAAAAGTGTATTGTGAAAAGCGCTATGTACATATAAATGTAAGTTGAATTGAATTTTTATAATGTATTAGTAGAGATATAGCCTCAGTTTAACATAAAATGACATTGACACTCTCTACACTTCTCATGCTATGGATTTGTATTTGGTAGCCCATTTGACTGCTAGTTTGTTATGGTGGGCCTATCAGGATATTTTCTGGACGTTTGATACACTGGAGTGTGTCTATGTTAGCCTACTATGGTACCAACATTACAGATATTATGAAAGTAAAATTATTAGGCTAAGTAAAAAAACAAAAAAAACATTTAGCCTAGGCTACTATTATTTTATTTGCTACAGCCAGTATCAACTTCTAAAAACTAGATCATAGACCCGAGATCTCTCTAAGTGTATGTTCCCTTAACTGAGTAACATCGCTTTCCTCCTTCTGATCCCAGCAGCATTCCAGCACTCCAGGAGGACGATCAGCGAACGCGTCGCGTCGCGTCGGGATTCCTGAGGATTACCCGGCGTGCCCCGCGGGAAAGATGGCGCTGAACGGGAGAAGATGGAGATAAACTTTATCTGAAATCTGGGAGAGCTGATATCCACACCTGCGATCCCCTGTAACACTTCAACTCCTCAACGAGAGATCCCGGCGAGAGGACGCGGGATCGGCGATCGCTAGTGACGGCGCGAGCGGAGACATTTCAGCGGCCGTTAGCAAGTGTGTGTATGTGTGTGTGTGTGTGTTAGCCAGCGAGGAGAAGAAGGAAAAGCGGGCAAAGTTTATTCAGTTTGAGCAAGAAGTCTATACTGATCTACACCAAACTCTGGGGTTAACTGCGGAAAATCACCAGTGGCAGGTAAGAAGTTCATGAATGTATACCTTCGTAACAGTAGTTCATTTTGGTCATGTACTATCAAATCTTATTTTTATATGTTGTTGATATGCGGCCAGTCACCGTTGAGATGAACTGATAAACACACCCAGTAACGTAGTGCTGTGTTTAATCTCAACATCATGTCAGACCTGTGAAATGCTTCTCGATCAACATATCCTCAGGGCACTGATCGATCAGCAGATTAGAGAGGGTTACTAATATGAAAAGTGTCGATGTCAGGTGTTTTACGCGAATTATTTATTCGGTGGAGTGTGTCATGGCCATTGGCAGGCGAATAACCCTTCGGCAATGTTGTCTGTGTAATGTGTCTCCTCCATTCACATGGTTCGTGATTTAAATACACATATATTTAATTCTTAAATGCATTTTTGTGTTCTTATCACAGATATACTTATATTATTACTACCAGATCCGGTTGTGCAACCGATCCTGTTACGCGGTCTTCTTTAATACTCGCCCGTTTAGCGGGGTGATCTATGCTGGTGATTATGTCCTAAACCGATGGGGATTAACATTTTATTCACGTGTCCTGACATGAAATAGTATAACTTCGTGGAATGCTACTGGGAAGAAAAAACGATGTCGTATTTCGACGAATACTCTGAGTTTATGCTGAAATAACTCGTGGAGTCCATCATGGACACAGAACAGGTACGGACGCTTGACAAACCAAACCTGCGGTTATTTACCAACCCTCCGGCTGTCACGATCCTGACATCTTGCTTCACCATTAATTGTCATACAAATAATTGCGTTTAACGATTTAATTGTCTATTTTGTTAATTTCGCTTTGTTAATGTCGCTTACACACACACACACACACACACACACCTTAGGAACAAATCATTTATTCACATGGAACATGGACTCGCATGATAAAATCTATGATTTCATTAAAGGCTTTGTAAACAAATACCATTTCAGGTGAATACCATACATACATAATCATATTTTAAGTTATAACAGTTAAAAATATTTCTCCTTTTCGTCCACTTGGGTTCTACTTTTAACTCATTTGAATGTCTTTTGCAACACAGCCAACCTAAGTATGACATTTTATTAGAAACGTATTTCTGGCTTAAATTGTTTACTTTGTTATTTTAAAGGGATAGTGCACCCAAAAATTAATTGTAGCTCCAAACCCATAAGACATCTTCTAAATGTTTTGCAGTGTTTATAAATAAAGATCATAAAATAATCTTCTATCATAAGTCTTCTGAAGAGACACAATCGCTTTATCTGATGAGCAAATTTAATTTAGGCTTTTACAAACATTGATCAGCATATATGGTAAACGGAAGCTTAAATGCACTTGATTGACCCTTTAAGGTAGTTTAAACATTTACCATTACATAGCCTAGGCCTAAACATTACAATTAATTGAAACTAGAGAGCTTTGCATTCACATGTAGACTTTAGCATAATGTTAACCGATGCAATCCTTTTTTTCGTGCATACAATAATGTATTTAAAAAACAGAGAGCGAAAAGTAACGGAGCAAAACGGTGCATTATTTTATTTTATGGCGGATGTACGTCTGTAGCATATTTAGATGGCAACACAATTGACAATATGTGAATAATATCAATATGTGAGTGCGCAATAATTGTGAAAAATCACAAATCGTAATTTCAAATTAGATTTTTAATCTGTATTTTTTGTGAATAATCTTTAAATATTATTTAAAAAAGTTATAAAAATGTATATTTATCTGTGCCATTTAAGAAATACAATTGAAGTTCATATTTACTTATTAATTAAAAGTAGCCTAATAAATGGTTTATTTAGTCGAGTTGTACGAGCATCTTTTCTGACATGAATTTATATGCGGTTAAAAGTTAACTTACAACTGGATCTCTCCAGTAAAGGAAGTCTTTATGGGTCGTATGTATGCAATAATGTTCAGTTTTCCTTGCGGTTTCTAACGTAATGCACAGACCTATTTCAGCTGTAGTGTTGCTATAAGGCTCTGTGTAAAGTAGATCAGCATCCTAATGTCATTGACTTCTCTGGCACTGTCTCAAACCTAGGGAGCTGCCTGCCTAGACAGCATGTTTTGTGTCTTGGTTGTTCATCGCTGGGCATACTGTTCACAGAAGTGAATGGACAAGACTCTTCTTTTTGCAAAGTACCTCAGAGAGTACCATGGTCCTCTTTTTGTTAGTGTAGGCAGCTCACTAGTGTGAGACGAAGACTCTGTGTTGGATGCCTCTCAGGGGAGGTTGAATAAACTGCAGTGTTTCAGTGTGTAATGCTTGCTTGATATGACAGCCTAGCTGCTCCCATACCTCCTCCCTTTTTTATTGAGTGCACTTAAAGCAAGTTGATAAGTCATACATGCCTCAGCCATTACTTACAGATGGGTTATGTCGATAAACAATTAGTAAAGTGCCGTTTGTTAAGCGCTGAACATGTTGCTCATTAGGGCTAAATGTTTGGTCTTTTATTGGGATTGTACAACTTACTAATTCAATGTAAATAAGTCATTCAGTTTATTGCAAATTTCAACTAGTCAATCCCGAGTAACTGATTGTTGGCGTTATGGCTCCAAAATATAAATGTTGGTGTTGTTACTGTTGTGATGCACTGAACATATTTTTTTACTGACACTAAAGTTTTAATTTAGCCGAAAACAAAAAAAAATAATAGAATTAATTAAAATAATGTTGCGCCTAAAGATCATTACCGTTAACGACCCTGAGCGCTTGTGGTGTGAACCGCTTCGTTGTTTTGATGCTCTGCTCACTTTAAACTGTAGAAACGGTAAATGGTGCAATTATGTCCCGCGGTCCGGATGGGACTAAGCTGAGGTCCAGAACCGGAGCCATTTGAATACCACTGGTTTAGAGTGTCGTGTTCGCAGGGGATAAATTAAGCCAGTTGTAGTAAAGATCTTCTGCAATGAACCACCTATATATTTTAGCCGAACAAATTTGACATATTTTGCTCTAGGGTTCTGTCAGGACCACTATCGTCGAATACGATTGACAATTAGCATACAGTTTGGATTGGCGGTATGGTTCTGTTCTGGGCAAGAACTCCCTGCTCATCCATGCAGCCTAGCATGGACAAGAGCAATAACCCCCTTAGGGTTAACAGAACAGAACCAACATTAATGTATTGCAGATATCATTAATTCAAGATTTTAAAGTACAACATAATTCGAGAATTTATTCTGATTCAAGGGGAATCCAGCCAAACCCTGACTGAGGAGAGGAGGAGCTGGGGAGGGAGGAGGGTAATTCGCTCCTGAGAAACGCGATAGCTGTTGCTAATACTGAAGGAAACTACAGTGATAGCTTTCGTCTTCCTATAGGTAGATGTTGATCAGCTGAGAGTCAGCTGATGCGAGCTCGACTAACGTGACCTGCCCTTGATTTCTGTTCACTGTGATATGCGTCCACACTGCTGATTTGTTTTACTTTCTGTAATGTGCATGAAGTAGACACTGACATCAAAACTCATCATTATTGAAGCTCTAATGGTTTAGGTCAAAACTATTATTATAATTTTTTTGCAGTTTCGGCCAAATATATTTGGTTCGCCAGAATGTCTGTGCATTATTAGTGCGTTATTGCAGCTGATGTTGGATTACAGGTGCTTATTGATGTCCGATTGAACTATCATGGGCTATTCAATAAACTCAACTGTGCTGATGCAGTAGATACAGGGGTGAAAGGTCAGTGACCTCCTCTCCCATGTGTGTTGTTGGTACACTTGAAAACATCATCTGGGCCATAGCAGCATTCTGCTTTCTCTCTTTCATCCGCCTCTGTTAGCACCTCTCTCTCTCACACACACACACACACACACACACACACACACACACACACACACACACACACACACACACACACACACACACACACACACACACACACACACACTGGTGTGTGCGGACTCTTTAAGGCAGCCATTGACTGGTGGATTTGTGCTAGCTGGTGTCATATGATAGCGCACCCCCCGTGGAGCTTTATCAATTAGGAAACAGCCAGTGTGAAAATGTTTGGGGAGGGATTTGTTGAAAGATTACTCTGTCAAGTACCGCTGTGTGTAGCTGGGCTTAGCTGAAGAGATAGAGGTTTTGTGCAGTCTGGAGTGTTTAATTGGGGGAAAAAGGTGGCTGAGAGTCAGATAATTGTTGGACGATGGATGCCGTAGAGTCGTCCTCCATTAAGTAAGCCGTAATGATCAGAGGCTTTCTGCCATTTCACTGAGGTTTTTTTAGGACTGTTTTGGAAAAAAACAGTACAGTGACCATCATCATAATGGGTTAAATAACTTTGATTAGGCCTACAGTTTTTTACTAAAATGCTTTGTTTGGTCACATTGATAGTATTTTGCTA
Source organism: Leuciscus leuciscus (assembly GCF_965113295.1). Taxonomy (NCBI): domain Eukaryota; kingdom Metazoa; phylum Chordata; class Actinopteri; order Cypriniformes; family Leuciscidae; genus Leuciscus; species Leuciscus leuciscus. Next base: position 31,373,809 of record NC_138746.1, read on the forward strand.
CAATTCATCATTTTCTTTTAATATATGCTTTTTTTTTGCCCTGATATAAGCAGCAGCAATATCACATAATATCAGTTCAAATCAATAATATTTGACAAAATAGGCTAATTCAATTTTTTTGACCTGAATCTCGCATCCTTGTTCCAGATTGTTCCCGTCAACACACATACTCTGATCAGGGCAGGAATCATCTGTTTTTTTGTTTTGTTTTTTTGCTTTTGCTTTCGATACAGCTGTTGAAGATGACCTTGGCTGTCAAAATTGGTTTAGAATTTCAGATACACTCTATTCATCAGCGTTTGGCCACACACTGCACAGCCTTTCACTCGGGAAAGCTACCAGACAGTCATTTTTAAAGCAAACATTTGAGTGGGTTTATTAAGATAAGCTGAAGAGTTGTTTTCACTGTATTGGAAAGATGGCACAGTGATTTTCCTCAGAAATGCCAAGCCATTTGCATATCTACATTTTTAGACTGCACAAAGTCTTCGCTGGTTTTGGTGTTCGCTGTAATCTCATTAAAACCTGCATGAACGATCTTTCATCAATGTTATTTCAAAAACACAAAGGTTGTGTATGTTCATTCATGGTAGTAAGTAACATGTTATTCTTTGTAATGCTTTGGTAGCGTTCAGGACAAGATGCCCTTGAACGCAACAAGTTCTTTCTTTGAAATATTTGTAATACTTTAAAACCTACATGTTGCTATCAATGAATAGACTGAGAGGGCTTTTTGTGCCGAGAAACGACCTACATGTTGCAGTGTTTTGGAAGCTCCTCTGGAATTCGCTCAACTCTTTTTTTTTGAGCGGGAGGGAGCGAGAGTCGTGAGGATTGTGTGGAAACATTCCTTTGCTTGGCCGAGCTCCCATGCTGGAGGAACGCTCCTCAGTTCTTGTGCAAATTTACCCTGCGCTCGCTTGCTCCCATTGTCAGCCTGTCAAGTCTGTTTTTATGTTTGTTGCTTGAATCCAATTATCCATGACCTGCAACATAGCCTGCACCTTTTCTCAGTGCCACAGACACAGGTTACTGATGCTTTCCTCCATCTGCCTCTTTCACTGCACTTTCTGTTCTCTATACCTTCATCAATTTTCAAACAGTGCTTGGAGAATCTCGCTTAAAGGTAATTAAATCACCCATTTGCTCATAATGACCAAATAAGCAGCCGAAATGTCTCGTAAAGGTCAGTACCGTGTACATGTTTTCAATTCCGAAATTCACCCTGAAATTAAATTCCTCTGCCTTAAATTTGCTTTGTCTGTACCTGCTCAACCTTACAGAATGATTTATTTGTGTAGCGCTTTTCTCAACATATCGTTTCAAAGTAGCTTTACAGAAAATGTATCTGCAGTGCACCATTTTACATTTATTGTTAGGAAAAATGCCCAAAAAGTTATAGAATTTTACAGTTATAATAAAAATACGTTAAAAAAAAATTGTATATGAAATCTGTATTTTCCAAAACATGTTTTATTCTAAAACTGCGAGAAAGTTAAAGGGATACTCCACTTTCAAACCTGTATGAATTTCTTTCTTCTGCTGAACAGAAAGGAAGATATTTAGAAGAATATCAGTAACCAGACAGTTTCTGGTCTCATTGACTTCCATAGTAGGAAAAAAATATACTATGGAAGTCAATGGTATCTAAAACTGTCTGGTTACTGATATTCTTCTAAATATCTTCCTTTCTGTTCAGCAGAAGAAAGAAATTCATACAGGTTTGAAAAATGACTGAATAGCACCAGAGGGTTAAAAAAATTCCCCCGATTTCTCTGTATGATTAGGTGATTAGGAGCATCATTGGAAATGTTTTTCATGCACTAGGAAGAAAACATGTTTCTTATCACTTTGTTGTCAAACTATATCTAGATTTCTGCAACTATTACATTTCTGCAGCTTTCAGAAGTCACATGGAATCCCAATATACAGTGTCCATGAAGTCTTTATGCGGACAACTGGCTTTCCAGGGAGCTCAAGTCTTCGTCATGTTCCTGTTCTTCCTCTCTTGTTTCTTCTCTTACCTGCACTTGTTTTTGCCCGCGGTGTTAAGAGAAGCCGGGAGCAGTAATCCTCAGCGCACATTAGGCCTGACTACACTACACACACACACACACACACACACACACACACACACACACACACACACCAGCTGCTAGAAAGAGCTTAGCGCTCCTGATCTCACAATGGCAGGTGGCTGTAGCTTCACCAATGCTTCACCACTGGGGTCATAAAGAGTCCCGTAGACCTCCAGACAACATCAGATCCAAGCTGATCCACTTAATATAATTGTCTTTTCCTGCACTTCCTCCAAACATCCTGATGTCATTTCATCTGAAGAGTGCCTCTGGTAATCAAGGACATTTCATAACGCTCCATATTTCAGCAGTTCTGTTTGCATTACATGCCTTCCAGCTTGATTATTATGCATTGTTAAAGGGACAGTTCACCAAAAAGAAAAAAAGTTTTGGCTCATACGCTCTTGATTTGATTCTATGTTGATTCTTTTGCATATATATCTGGTACAGTGCATGTTAATTTTTCTTAAGTAAACTATACAGGGAACAGAGGGTTGGTACATTACTATAGTATTTAAAGTTGTTACTTTCAGCTGTCAAAGTTTCAGCTATAGCATGTAAGGAATCCAAATCGTGATGCCGGTTGCTTTTGCGGCATTGTGAAAAGTCACATTGCAGAAACTGCCTTTCCTCTTCCTGTCCTTTCTTCAATATCTCACTTGTTTTTTCCTCCAGACATCAGCACTTTTACTATTTTTCTCCCCAATGGACATTTTCATGGAGCTGTAATTAATATCTCTTGTTCCTGAGAACTACAAATTACCCTTTAGGAGTTGGGTTTTGTAAGCCTTGTCATTCACTGAAAGGTCATAGTGGTTTGGATACCTTTATATGAGATCGTATTTAGTTCACATGCATGGACCGAATGGCCTATTTCTGTCAGCGTTGCCCTGGAGCTTATGTTACGTCTTACGTCTTAACTTATCCACCTGACACAGTTGAGTATTGGCATTTCCATTAGCATGACAGTTTTCTGTTTCCTCTTCTAATAAAGAAACATGAAGTTGACTTGTAGTTGACACCTACACTAAATAAAGTGCCTGGAGTTCAGATTTGTGTCAGAACACTGTCAACGTATATAGTTCACTTAAACATGAAACGTATATAGTTCACTTAAACATGAAAATATTTAAGAAAAAAACAAACAACTGCATCATATTTACTTCTTTATATTGAAACATTGCAGATGACTTGAAGTATACTGTACATTGTATAGCATTCATTGGTTCTTTTGAAGCATGACGGTAAAAAAAAAAGCTATGCTTTCACTGAATGGACAACATGAGCTCGAACATTAGGCAAGGCAAGTTTATTTATGTAGCACATTTCATACACAATAGTATTTCAAAGTGTTTTACACACAAAGGATTTAAAAATAAGAAAATAAATAAGAAAAGAGAAGAATAAATAAGATGATTTAGTGCATGTTTATTCAGAATTTCTCCTATTATGTTTGATGAATGAAAAAAATCAATGGATTCAAAGAGCTAGGCTACATGAAGGTGAGCAAACAATGGCGTTTAGCCTATTTTGCCCGTTGCCTACAGATTATTATGAGCGTTTCCAAGGTTGACTCAGGCTTGAGTGGTTCCTGGCAGTCGTGCTGATTGGATAATACGCCTGTGTGGACACACCCCCACCCCACAGCAGTAGAAAATGAAATCACTCAGAGGAACTGAAAGAGCCGCCTCAGCTTTAATCTGTCCTCCGACCAAACCAGTGCTAGCAGCTGGAGGTCCCATTACAACAACACATAGCAATTACTGGTGGTTTCTAATGTGAGCAGCAGGAATGTATGTAATATTGCCCTTCTAAGAAAAACCAAAATCCTCTAAACCTAAATGTCCGGATCAGCGGCAGGGCGAACGCAAATGTAAATGTTGCAGTGTGATGATCGTGCTTTTAAAGGTCAACCAAAGTCTCTGAAGTCTTTTGGTTTAAACGGTTTCACACTGCAAGCGTCAGCGGAGCGTGAAGTCGCTGCCCGTATCAATGAATGAGAGCGTTCACATCGGAAGTGTGATGGCCGACCCTCTCATTCATTAACATTGGCAGCGACTTCACGCTCCGCTGACGCTTGCAGTGTGAAACCGGTGTAATAGACATAGCGGAGTCGTTGTCATTCAGGGTTAAGATTGTTTGAATCGAGATTACAATCTTTTTAACGATTAATTGTGCAGCTCTAGTCAATATTTAATAATTTAAGCAAACAACTATTGTCCGACAGTTCTGTCATTTGTCTCGAGCGTTGTTCACGCTGGCACTGGGCAGTCTGTATTGTCGAGCCTTGCTGTATTTTATAAAGATTTCATTTTGTTTAAGTAAGTATTTCATTATTTTACCGGAGAAAAACATTGGATTATGCACCCGCTGATGGAGTTCCTGCCGCTGTCACCTTTGGGTTGCTCAGTTGGGGTATACAACACTGACACTGCTGGATGAGAACAAACATAAAACACTGACACTGCTGGATGAGAACAAACGTTAAACTGAATTGAGCTGGATGATGATGAGGATGATACTGTTGTCTTTTGTAGAGCTGCTTTAAAAGTGCTTGATGAACTTTGAAACATTGACAGTTATTGAACTGAATTGAGCTGGACAATGACACTGTCTTCTGTAGAGCTGCTTTATAGCTGAATTGAATTTGTTTTGTAATTGATGAACTTTGCAAAGTTGACACTGTTATTGAACTAAATTGAGCTTAATGACAATTTTGTAGATCTGCTTTACAGTGGAAATCATTTTGCAACAATTTTCCTGTTTATTTCTGTGTACCTGCTTTGAAACAAAGTGTATTATATGAAACTTTACTCAAATAAATGTTGTCTTGATAGACAAAATAGTGTAATGTTTTCCTTTTATTGGTAATTGGCCAAGTAGTTATCGGTCAGGTTTTTAAAATCAGTGCATCCCAAAAGTGTTTGACAGGAAAACAGGCATAAAAGTCCCATACTTACATTGAAGGAGGGATCGTAGCCATACCTAGAGACCTGAATGTTGATTTATTTGACTTGAGCCAATGAAGCCCCCTTTCACACAGAGATTCCGGAAAATACACGGATAAAGTGACCCGGGATTTGACCCGGGATCATTTGATTTTGGTTCATTCACACTGCCAGTGATTTTCCGGAATCAGAGAGTGCGTTCACACACAACCCGTAAAGATCCCGTAAATACACGTGACATCGATGTGACTTGTAATCTCAGCAGCGTCTTAAGTTTGCTTATGAGCTGCGATCTCTCTCTCGAGAAACCACGCTTGTGCATTTTTTTCTCTGATTCGATCATAAACTTGCGCATTACGTACCGTTTCACATCTGGCGAACGATCCCGCGCTTCAGCGCCATCACTACGACACGGCATTATTACGGCTTTTGTTCACACAGCGCGCGTTCCGGGACTGAACACGGCAATGTTACTAGGTCCCGACCCGGCATCGATCCCGGCATAAATCCCGGGTCGAGTTTGCGTTCACACAGAAGGCGCTCTGGCAATTTGCCGGCAATTTCCCGGGTTCAAAGCGCTGTGTGAAAGGGGCTTAAGCAACCACCCAGAACCACCCTTGGCAAGCATCCTATATATCTTTGCATTGTGGTGGGGAGTTTTGCGAAGGCATGTACCCACTCACATTTATGTATTTTACATCTTACACTAGTTCAAGTGTTTGTGTTAAGATTTTTTTATTGGTTTCTTTCTGGTGCAGAGGCATTGAATCTATTTTAAGCAAGTTTTCAGTTTACTCTTTTAATAAAACTTTGACTTCAGAAACTTTGCAGGATCATAATGTTTCTGTGCAGAGAAGAGGATGAGACCTTTCTGCCTCTTAAGGATGGATTTCTCACAATCCCTTGTTATGGAGTCAGCATCTGCATCAATAAAATATATGACTTAAGTGTGATTTCTTGCCGTTTTCTCTATGCTTTGAGCATTCGAAATCCCATTGAATTCGTGACGGAATATTGAGTTATGGTAATGCGCTGGTATGCCCGCAGGTATGGAAATAAACAAAACCATCGAAAAGCAATAAATGAAAGAGCCCCATTCCAGATTAGAGGTGTCCATGTCCAATATTCTCTGGCGTCTCTCAGGTATTTTCAGAGGAGATTTCTATATGAAGCGATGGTGAATTAAATTTCTCCCATGACTCCTGGAGTTGGTTGGTGATATTGTAGCACTGGTGAAAGAGGGTCAGTGTAGTCAGAACTGCGGCTCCTGGAATGGGATTTGTATTTACATGCCTTAGCACAGAAGCCCACTGAGCTTCCCAGATTGTGAGAGAGTTGCTTTGAGACTAAAGTGCCCTCCCACTTCGGAAGGATCTTGATGCAGACACCGGAAACCACTCATGCTTGCCCCTGAGCTCTGTCTGCATTCATACATGAGCTCTTCTGGGACTAACAGGACATGGCTGAGACTGTCCAGATTTGACAGTGTCTTGCTTCCTCGGCTGTTTTCCATCATGGTTGCTGAAAGAAAAACGTCATGCACAAGACTGTAGGAAGAAGCATGTTTGAATCGATTTCTGGGAAAGCTACATTTTCATAATCGACTCTTAACTCTACTTTTCAGCTGTAACTGTTATTATTGTTTGCTAATGTTAACTGCTAATGCTTTCATGTCTGGCACAGTTGGTTCGCTCAGACAAACAGATTGCATTTCCGCTTGGTTCTGCGAGTGGCACATAAATTAGGCTACACACTTCATCTGCTTCCTTCCTTGAGAAAATGTTTTGGATATCGTAGAATGGACACTCATGTATTACTGCTGAAACTACAGCATCTGCAGGAGGTGTATAGATCCGCAGGGAAACACTGGTGAATCGGGATGCCTCCCGCAGTCCTGCCCTCATGCCTGACTACTCCTAAAGTCAGGAGGTTCATAATAAAGGCCAACTGAGTTCAACCACTCAAATCTAGTAGAGAGATCGATGTCTGTCATGAAATGTTTTTCATCACAACACTTTTCATCATCCTTGAAGCATGTCTTCTCCCATGTCACACTCTGAAAGGCTTTGTATAAATAGATGCATATAAATCAATAAAACTTCTGGGAAATGCAGACTTGGTTTCCATTCACTAAGGAAGCTCACTTCTGAGGTAACCACATTCCCAGGATTGCATGTATCCTTGGCATTGAAAGCAATCCTAGGATGCAGTGTGACATGCTCTATCCATCCTAGTTGGAATGTCATTAAAATATACTATTCTACCCAATGCTTGTGTGCTTTTTTATTTAATGCTTATTTTGGGTTGCCAGCTTAGCAACATGCCAAAACAAACTCTATTTAGTTTGAACAAAATGCACTTTAAGGCAAGCCTTCAAGATTGGCAAAAAAACGGATAAATACAAGGCCGTTTATTTGAATGGATGCCAGTGGAGGAGAAGCTTCACTATGTAAAATTAACTACTTTTGTGGGGAAACGTCTGATTATTTAACGAATCGACTCCCTAACTGGTAACCTTCATCATGTTTGCTATTATAAATATGTATTAATACATATTTCTATTAATCTATTTTACATTGACAATATTGCTGTTTTATAAGAATTTTAAGACGGGTATGATTCAGATTACGTTATGTGGTATCCGCCAACAGTGATTCATTGTTTCACAACTCTAACAGAAATTAAATGATGTCAAGGATATAATGTAATTGCTTATCAAGGCACACGTGATTTAAGTTGACCGTTACACCTTCTCCAATGATAGAACCATGAAGATTGGTATTTCCTAATAATAAGATCATGTCTATTTTAAACTTACTGAGTTACTGTCACACATTGTAACACCTTATTTTGCACGAATAATTTTGGACCATGAAGCCTTAAGGCCCTAATTTTCTCACAGCAAAGTTCTTTGTTTAAAACGAATCAGTGATATACTATTAGCGAACATCTGACGGCGCCCACTCTACTGAGATTGACAATTAGTGTGCTTTCCCCTCAATAACAAAATAAACACGCAAAAATATTGAGAAAACAGACCTTTCATTGGATGTTCTCTTTTCAGCTTTGCTTCACACACCTCGGTGTCTCTAGCTACTGTATGCTGTAGTTTTTCCTGAAAGACAATCCAGCGCTCTGGGCAAAATAGGAATATGCTGCCCCCTATGTTTTTTAAGAATACATTTTTAAGAAAAAAAAGGCAATTTATCACATATCAACCCCTACTGTTGACTTAAGACAGGTGTAATATCCCTCACCATTTAAAAGAGGTCCTTTCTTGCTTTGTCTGCTGCAAACTCTTCAATTATATTGGAGTAATCCAATTTGCGACCGATTTGGTGCTCAATTGAAATTTCGCCATGGAAATCGTGAAAATGTTATGACACTGGCTATGTTTAAATGCGCACCTTTTGTTTCAGTCGGACTGAATTCATTTCACTTGATGAATCCGAACGTAAGCGTTTACATGAACACTAAAGTGATCGGGTTGATGTGCACAAAATATACAGAGTTTCCCACTGTTTGCGCATAACATTGGTTCTTTATTTGTTTTAAACAGCAGACTTAATATCCGTCTCTGGTCATAATTTGGAGACAGTGAGCATATGAACCGTTGTGCCGTGCTGCTTATATTCATCACGCAGTGAAAATGCCCGTCCCTGCGCCCAAAACCAGTCGTCTGTGGATGAAAATCCGAAACCAGGACTGGTGGGACGTTGTCCTGCTCCACTTCACAGACATTGAGTGAAAGGAGAATTTCAGAATGACGGCACACTCATTTATATGACATGTCATTTACGCTATTTCTACGTCATTGCACATGTGCAGTGCTTTCAGTTTTGGTTTTCAATCCGATCAAGTGTTTACATGTTCTCTCGATCTTATTAGAAAAGGAATAAACCACCCCTTTCAATCCGATCGAAATTTCTATTTGGATCGATTAAGGTGTTTACATGATGGCTTATTTGGTTGCATGTAAACGTATGGTCGATCGCAAAGTTTGAGACGCTCGTGCTCGTCATGGTGCGGCGCCGGCGCCCTCTAGAGTCTGGCGCCCTGGACATTTGCCCAGTTTGCCCATCGCCCCCGCCGGCCCTGAGCAAACCATACTGCAGCTGTCTTGTTCCTGACTGCTGGTGCGTCAACCTGGAAAACGGTTTGTCACATTTTCTCTTGCCTGCTCGCTTCCTTTTCATCATGCTCTTTCTTTTCCACCTTTATCCTTTCAGGATAATAACTCTCTATGTCAGTGTCTTGCTTCGAGCTCACTGAGAGCCCTTTCTAATTAAACTAGTAGGCTAATGCTGTGTGGCTTGTCCTGTGTTGCCTCTCAGTGTCTTTGAGATGCAGACTGTGGGAACATCTGTTGAATAGCTCCTGGAAACCGATTTTGCCTGCCTTATCCAGCGGTGCAGAGAGACAGATGAAGAGGGAAAGCGCTGAGGTTTGTAAGTTAAGCTAATATAAGAGAGACGTGTCTTCACACATGCATGGGAGTCTCCATCTGTTGTCGTTCTTGGCTTGTCTCTGCACTTCACGCTGTTATATCAGCATCACTGTGCTACTCTTGAAGGCAGTGTAGTTCATCCTCTCTTGCGTTCTCCCTGGCGGGATCTCGGCGATCTGCGCTCCCTGGAATTTCCCTGTACAAAACGATTGTGTTAATGTCTGGCTTAAACAGGCTATGAACAGTAGGGAAAAGACTCATGAGTTTTTTTTAACACTTAAAATTGTTAATCCAATCCATTTGGTTTAACCCAATCCTGTTTTATTTTGTTCCTTGTTTCACGCTTGTGCATACCGTATTTTTCGGACTATAAGTCGCTCCGGAGTATAAGTCGCATCAGTCAAAAAATGCCTCATGAAGTGAAAAAAAACATATATAAGTCGCACTGGACTATAAGTCGCATTTATTTCACAAAATCCAAGACCAAGAACAGACATTTAATCAGGAAAGGCAAGTTATTCAACTACACAGTAGCACACAGAACAACAGGCTGAATAGGTGTCCAGTATGTTAACGTAACACATTAACGCCCGTTTCACACATACTCCGTTTGTAGTGCGTATATTTTTCCGTACCCTTGTTAACAGGTCAGAGCTTTCACAATGCACGCGGTTGCAGTCCGTCGATCCGTTCCAGGTGCGGTGCGTATACAGCAGTGCAGCGATCGTTTCCGCACCGAGTCTATTTTTGCTGTGCTGCACGCGCTGAATTAAAGTGACAGCACACGGTTTGTGGTCAAAATGAATACAGATTGACCAGATTGACATGAAAATGTAGTAATTTCATCATAAATGCATTTAATTAAAGACTAGCCTACTATTTTTCACAGTCATCTTTTTACTTCAAGCGTTGGTAAATCAAGGAAAACTACAATTTACTTCAACAAGGCGACATAATGAACAACACTCGTCTCATTCGTGGAGGTGGAAAAACAAGTTATTTGTGACATGCAAGATTTATTGTATAAAGATTTAAATTATGCAAAAGAAAGGGTATGAGTCTGCTGTTTTTGTCAATTTTAAGTTTTAATTTAAAATGTATGCGATTTTAATATAAGTGCATGGTTAAATATTTTACCACTTGCTTGAGCAACTTAATATATAATTATATAGAAGTAATGCATTGAATAATAGTTTGTTTAAATTGTGTTTAAACGTGAATACGTCTATTAAAGAGTATACGTATAAAGAGAATCGCAATGCTGACAAAAAACTTTTTCTTTTTTTAAAATAAAATTTGCTGATAACTTCTGGATTTGAAATACAATGTGTTTGGGGTTACAGCCGTGGGTCAGTTACGCACTGCAAACGCAGCTTATGTGAAAGCACTTTAGCGCGTGCTGGTCCTGCACAGCATATGCACCGCAACACGCACCGCACACGCACTGCACACGTTATTCAGCTGCACAATAGCATAAAGAACAAATATCTGGGAGGCTGAATAAGCTAAATTAACATAAGCCAGCGAGTCCAACAAGCAAGTTACCAGTAAACAAGTTCACCAAGCTCCCGCGATCTCATTCCTCATCATTTTCTTCATCATCCGTGTCGCTTCTGAACAACTCCGCCAACTAGAGCGCCCCCTCGCGGCTGTAGACGGTAATGTTTTCTCTTGGTTCATCTCAGTCTGAATTAATTTTGATATATAAGTCGCACCTGACTATAAGTCGCAGGACCAGCCAAACTATGAAAAAAAGTGCGACTTATAGTCCGGAAAATACGGTACTTAGTTCCAGGGCTTGACATGATTTTTTTTGCTCACCAGCCCCTGTGGCTAGTATAGTTTTCCAGAGTTACTAGGGAACTTTGTCAGGTCTTAAAGTGACAGCAGCCTAATATCCCTGCTGCCACTTTAAGACCTGACGCACGGATCCATTATGCTGTTACACATGCGTTTTCTTTCTCAATTGTTTACATTCACTTAAAACACAATTGACTGTGTTTATGTGAATACTCGCCAAGAGCGACATTTTGAAATTATTTTGTGTGTATTTGACTGTTTAAGTGCAATTAGCAGCAAAAAAGAACTCAAGTTAGTACTGAGAGGCGGCTTTATTTTTCATATTTACATACATAAATAAATAAATAAATAAAACAGTTTTAGCATCTCTTATCAGCTACAAAAATTACCGGCTTTTTCATAATGTTATCAAAATTTGAATATCAGTGCATCCCAATTCCTAATCCCCAACAATGGTTAAGGCCACCTAATGTAAAGTGTGACCTATTGTCATTTTGCTGGAAATTAAATGGGAAAAGTTGCGGTAATTAAACTGCATTTCTTCATGTCATTTTGATGTGAGAGATGCTTTGAAGGTTTCAAGTGTGAACCGTTTCTTAAACTAGGGTTAAAGTGCCCTGTAACCTAAAATAAGGAAAACTCCCAGAGTGCTTTGCGATCTGTGTGTGGTCACATTATGGACTCGTGGAAGGTGAGTTGTGGTCATCTGAACACACCGAATGTAAAACATTCTTGATATTCGACCGAAAAGCACTTCATTTGACAAGGAGTCATCGACAGACCTGCATTATGCTCAATCTCTCATTAGTATAATTTGGAAAGTCAGTGGTCCGGTATCAACACTGACATTTATAATGTATCAGCAGACCTCAATATAGTGCAGCGATTAAGTCGGATGACGTGTGCTCGCATGCAGACAGGTTAATCAGCCGGCGCTGGGGCGGAGAATGTCAACTGTTGTGTTATAGTCAAATGTCTCTGACATCCACATATTTTAATTCCATATTCATTTATTGGCTTTCTAAGCCATTTCATATCTGCAGAGCTTTAAAGTCACTCATGTAATTACAGGTGGGCTATGTTAATTAGACAAAGTTCTTACTTTGACATTTAGGAGCTCAATATTTTTCCTGTAGTAACTGCAGAGCGCTTTGACTTTATAATGGATTACTCATATGGTTCTTTCAAACTGAACAGACACCACATTTCCACCTGCTGTTTTTATTTATATTTATTTATTTATTGTTATATACATGGAATAGGTCAAGGAGAGCTAGTCAATGTGTTGGGTGTGTATATTAATTAGAAAAAAAGCATGATGTATTCAGTCATTTACATTGACTTGGTGTCAGGGTTATTATCGTTGACGAACTAATAGGGGTGTAATGATTCGTTTTAACAACGATTCGATTCGTATCGCGATCCGTGGTTGTCGATACGATTCAAGGACGATATTGGTTCATTTAGAACGATCCGATCAGAAACGATTCAGTGACTTGAAATCGATTCAGTGACTTTATAGCCAAAAATTCTTGTAAGGGAATCAGGTATCAATTAATTATGGATATAAACAAACAAGTAAACAACAATTGATGTCAAATGCATTCACATTTTATTTGAATAAAGTAGGGCTGCACGATTATGACAAAAATCATAATTGTCGATTATTCCCTTGAAATTGTAATTGCGATTATTAATTACGATTATCACAACATTGAATGATGTTTTGAATAGTTTGACCATGGGACCCACATTTCCCCATGGTCATCAAGCCGCGACCCACCTTTTTAGGAATTATATAGGCCTATTATAATACATTTGTTTACACAAAAATTGTTGGCGGAGCCAGGATTTTTTCATAGGGGTGGCCAGGCAAGGGCCAGCAACCAGTCTGGGGTGGCACAGAAATCTTAATTATTTTATCATAAAAAATAATTTGACTACAATGTATTGGATTGTTTTAGGGCCTACACAGCTGAATACAGTTAATGTGTACTTAAAGGGATAGTTCACTTTGAATTTAAATTTTGGTATGTTTTAGCTTACCTCAAGGGCATCTTGAGGGCATCTGCGAAACCGTAGCCAAGGCGACATCTATTGTATATATCTATACCCGCCCGCGCTCTCAGATCACTTGGACGTGGCTGAGTTCAAGAGGTAAAAACGATATAAAAACTGTTCGTTTTCTCACACAAACCGCTCGTTTCGTGTCTTAGGCCATCAATGTGTACTTACGACGGGGAATTGTTTTAATTTGGACTCTGTGCTTGCTGTTTGAGACAAGTGACCATCGACCTGCATTATATGACTGACAGACAAGAACGGTTTGACCTAAAAATATCAAAATCTAAACTACTGCGGAAAAAAAGACACCTACATCTTGGATGCCCTTGAGGTAAGCTAAAACATACCAAAATTTAATTTCAAAGTGAACTATCCCTTTAATTGTAATTGAGATAGTAGTGAATTAGGAATCATGGAATACTGAGTGAATTTTATATTTTTTTATTATTACCCACCACCTCATATTAAAATAAATTAAATAGTAATAAAAGGGCACACACTATAGCTAAAGTTCAACTTGCTCAAGTTATATTGGTTCTGGTTCTCAAAATCTCCAATAGCTTGTTCTACATTGTTGCATCTTTATGGATGAGACAATATGCAGATAACTACTGTAGTCCAAAGAATATTCAACCTTCAATGCGTTTTATATAATCAATGAACTCTTCAACCAATTCTGAGTTTGTCAAAAAAAATGTTGTCAAGATAAATAATTGCAACAGTTCTATCATACCTAAATTAAAAAGGAAAACAAAAGTTCTCTTTTTAATCCCCATGTGAAAGAATGTGAACAAGGCGGAAGTCAACAGCACATAATTGGCAGAATGTTATAATTATTTTATGGATTTAAAAATTAGCCATTTTTGTTTGTCCTTTACAAATTAACGCAAAATGAATGTCTATCTTCTAGTACAAATGCACAGTGCTCACATTTATTTGGACATTAAAACATTACATATCAGTTTGTGCCTTTTATTGTGATCTCACATAGCAGAATATTTTAATCCAGACACATGTGATGCATATATAACAAATACATGCATGCAGTTTTGACAGCTTTAATCGCCTTTTTGATTCTTACATGAGTTAATTGACGACAGAACTACGGCTACAGCGCGCCGCATTTGCGCGTGATGTGCGTACCGCAAGCATAGTCACAACATCTCATCTTACCGAAGATAGCCAACTGAATAAGGACAACGCGCTTTTCTCAGCATCTGACAGAAGTGTCACAAGCTTTCACACACATTTTCTAAAATAAAAGTAGCATAGAAAAAAAGAGAATTACATCTCTTGTTGACTGCACACTATTCGACTTACTCAAAACAGTCTTGCAACCCACCAGTTGAGAAAGATTGACACTATATTTACTATGTGCATATCACTGTCTGATGTTCTGCTGAAGCTCATTCGGCACTTGCACATTTCCGCACTCGTTTGACTTGTGCCTGGCGCTGAGGTAAAGTTGGAGTGTGCATCTGAAAAGTCTCACGTTTTTTGTGGTCTTAAAGAGACGGTTCAGCGTTTTAAAAACCGCAATTTTTGTCAGTAAAAAAAGAGACAGAAACAGCAGTTGTGAGGGGGGTGGCCAAGCTTAGACCAAGGGTGGCCACGGCCACCCCTGGCCACCCCCTAGCTCCGCCAGTGGACACGCTACGAGCACAGTATAACGATGACAGGACATGAAATTTAGTTTTTCTGAGGTGAGAGACTTTATTTCGTTACAAGTTATGGAAATAATGATAGAATAATGACACGAACATATAGCCTGACAACATCTTCTGACCGCTGATACTGAATCTGGACAACACAGGGGTTTTTTTTCTAATTTAAAACGTAACGACGTTGCATGCTTGTAGTTTATTTTGTGCTTTATATATAGTGAAGCGATATAGGCCTACAGCGCGCTCCGCCGCATTTGCGCGTGCAATTGAAGAGTGCGCGCTACTGCAGTATAGACCTTGTGTAGCCCCGCCCCTTTTCAGCGTAAAAGTAGCTACTCTACAGTCCAGAATTCATTAACATCATTGACTAAAAATTAATAAGTTTTGTATTTATTAATCTTGGCTATTTTATAAGTTGTTCATAATACATTGCTGTTAATTTATACAACTTTTTTTAGAATGATAACAAAGCTTCTTTGTTTGGGGTGATGTATTTTTTATTTTATAAATTTTTTTAGCATTTTAATTTAGATTTAAATTATTTTAATATAGTAATAATTTATTGATTTAAATTCTTGCGACCCCTTTGGAAGTTTGTAAGGGCCCTAAGGAGCCCCGTCTGCATGATTGAGAATCACCAATCTGAAGTATCAATGCAACATTTTGGGAAGGAAAAATATCATAATATATGATTGTAAATCGTAATCTAATTAGTTATTTTATTTATATTAATCCTTGTTTCAATTTCCTTGCGTAGTTACAATCTGAAAAACTGCTGCAACAAACTCCCAGAGTTGTGGTCCTCATGCAGGCGTCTCTGCATTTGCCCGTCCCCTCTTTCTCTCTCTCCCTCCATCTTTACCCATCGTTTTCTCTGCTCCCCTTAGAAAAAAAAACTAGAAAAAAAACGAAAAGATGTGGAATGTCAGTATAAGTTAAGGAGCTGGTGAGCAATGATTTACTTTCACCGTTTATGAAGTCTCAACACTTGACTTGAGATGTCACTTTAGGCTCTTGGAGCCAGGGTTAGTGCTGTGGATGTCAAATTGAAGACGTCACACACAAATGCGCACAGCTTTTCTTAAGTCTTTCAGAAGCAAGGCTGTATCAGCTCACTGATTTCTAGGGCTGCCCCCTAATAGTCGACTAAATGTTAGTTTAGAGGCGTAGTTGACCAAGTTTTAGGAAGTTTAAACGTTTGCCTTTCATTCATTGACATCAATTTTGGCTTCTCATTTGAAACATGCAAGTAGTAGCTTAACGTTAGCCACTTTACATGGCCTCTCGCGCTAACATCAATGTTATCCTAGATGTACTATTATTAGGCGCATTGGATATTAAATTATACAGCTCTTACTGCATGACATGATTAACTTAATGTGCAATACGCATCCACTATATACTGTAGAGATGAGAGTCGTCAACTTCATCTTTGAAGTTTTCAACTCAGAAAACACTAGTTTATTACTTTCTGTTTTTTTTCCAACACGGTTATAATCATTAGTTTTGCCGGTGCGCTTGAGCGCTTCATTTATTTTTTAAAGGCTTATTTTTATGGTTTAGTATTTCTCAGTAATGTAGAACATTTGTACATATAGTATTATCTCTCTGAAACTCAAACTATTTTCTGATGCCTCAACCCTCCGGTATATATTTAAGTAGTTAAATTAATATCATAAACATGCGTATACATAGTAGACTAATGACTTTAAAGAACGACTCCTAGTCGACTAGAAAACCTTTAGTCGGGGGCTGCGTCACCGATTTGGTTCATTTAACTTTTCTTTGCTGCTTTCTTCTCTTTCCTCACTAGTGCATTTTTTCCAGGCCCTGGATCTGAATCCATTTCTTTTTTTGCCGATGGTTTTCCGGGCTCTGCTTTGTTTCTCGAGGCATGGATAAAGACAGCACATGCAACAGCAGTTTGGTCTGGAGCTGATGGAAATGAAAATAGGATTTTTTCTTTTCTTATTGGCTCCATGTCTCTCAGCTATTTATGATGTCTTCCCCTGCTGTGTAATTGCACAGCCCACTCACGAGCCCTGCTGGGTCAAACAGGAGAGAATGGGCAGAGGTGCAATGCAAACAGCCTTTGAAATGAGTCTGTGAAAGCAGAGGTATGGTTAAAGAGGGGGAAGGCCTGTTGCTGTCGACTGACTGAGGAGGAGGTTGAGTGTGTGTATAAACTTTTGGGACCTGTTTACACCTGGTATTAAGATGTGTTTTGGTCGATCGGATCACAAGTGGACGAGGGAGACGCGTTCCTGTTTACACCCGGTGTTTTAATCCGTCTCTTTTGTCCACTTTCAACCACTTCTGTCCTGATTTCTTCCAGAGGAGGGTTTATGGGCGGGTAAATGTATGTGTTTTTTTTCAGATTTTTCGATCTTATGGACGAAATAAGCTCACGCAATTTACATATGAATGCGACCAGAAAAAAACACAGAAAAACATCAACTTTAGTTTAGGCTCTGACAGCCGAACGCTGTGAGTGTGTGTTAGAAATCAGGAATGGTGAGAGAACATTGTGCTTGGTATGTTTTTCATCTTCAAACCAAACTTGGGTCTTCAGCCGATAAAGTTTAAATCCCATCAGGCTAGAGCGCTTCCCATAATGTTCACGCATTAGTTCAGTAGGCGCAGAGAAGGCGGTCTTTTGTGGCTGTTTGAACACATTTGATCACATGAGCGTTTACACTACGAAAGCAATCCGGTCGAATGTGTTTTCGACTACCTCTGGAAGTGGTTGTAAGTGGACAAGCTCAAAACGTTTTAGACCCCGTTTACTCCTGTATTTAGTGTCGTCCACTTGTGATCCGATCTTAATACCAGGTGTAAACAGGGCCTTGGATCCCACTGTGTAGTATATGTATATTTTAATGAAGACATTCTCTATTTGTTTTTTAGTTAGAGAGGAGTTTTTTCCCTCAAGAGTGTGTTTTGGTTTTTCTAACATGTCGTCTGTGCTTTTGGGTTGATGTGAGGACTGAATGTATTGTTTTAGTGAAGTGTGGCTTTTTTGCTCTTGTAAAGCACCGTTGTGAGAGCGCATGGAGAGGGGATGAGAGCTCTGTTAAAGTGCTTTGTATTGTTTAGGTGAGTGTGAAGAGCAAGATCAAAATTAATAGAGGGTGTTACTCATTTAATTAGACCCCTTCAGTTTCATTAGCTGACGCAGACCCGAGAGTCGCCACACACACAGACACACTGTCATAGACACACAGCAAAGCTGGATCTCAGAGTTAAACTGCAGAGTACTGTGTGTTTTACTGACAGCTGGACATATGTGACTTACAAAAAAACAGTAGTAGTAGTAGTAGTAGTAGTAGTATGCTTTACAGTGATGAGAATCGGGGGTAAGGTTATTTTCATTTGCTGTTTTTCAAAATAATCTAGAAAAATCTTAATGTTACTTAAAATACTCTTCCTTTTTTATTAAAAAATGATAGATAGATAGATTTTTTACTTTTGACACTAAGGTGAAATATGACTTGTGCAAATCTTAGTGAGATTCACCCATACACACCATTACTGTTTTTATAGAAATGTAGGATTAATCCATAATGAAACAGTGAAGGGAAATTCATGATAATAGACAATATACCATTTGTAGGTGAAAAAATAAGAAACTCAAACAAGTCCCTGTGTTTTTTTCCCTCAATCTTCCAGCTACTCTCTTAAATTTGCATGCATATAGCCCAGCTCAATAAAGAGAGAGAGCAGAAAAACAATGAAATTAAGTTGGCGATGACAGCGGGTTTTGTTGTCAGACTTTCAATGACCTTTAAAAGGAAAATTGTGAATTATGCAGACATTCCTTATTCAGGGTTTGATTTACTATTAGAATAAGTGATAATGCCAAGGTCAAGTGCTGATAATGCGTGACTGTTCTGTGCTCTACAGGTTCTGGGTAACACATGATTTGAAAGGAGTCGGTTTCTGAATGGACTTTGGTTTGGCATTAATATAGTCAGCCATAATTCTCACTGCTCCTCAATGGTGGTTTAAATCTTTGGATGTAGTGAATAGTTTGAAGATGTTTTGTTCTCGCTAAAGAGTCACTTAGCAGTTCTCCTCTGGCCAATGATCGAACAGTTTATGGCTACGTTCACACTGCAGGCTGAAACGACCCAATTCCGATTTTTTTGCCCCTATGCGACCTGTATCTGATCTTTTCATGACAGTCTGAACGACACAGATCCGATCTTTTCAAATGCGACCCAGGCCACTTGGGTATGTGGTCCCAAATCCGATACATATCCGATCTTTTGAAATGCGACTTCAGTCTGAACGGCCAGGTCGCATGTATCCGACCCGCACGTCATTGATACGCGGAAAACGTCATAATTCTGCGTTGAAGTAGTCGTCGGTTTGAAAACAGACTGCATATTCGTCGAGCTGAGGTAAATCTGCCGAACGGGTCGACCTCGACGAGCCCGTTAATAAAAAAATTAAATAAAAAAAAGCCCACGGCCATTATATATACGTTATGTTAACTTATTTGTGCTGAATCTGATATTAGATAGGTCAGCGGCTGCTGTCTGGCTCTTGTGTAACGGTCGCTGCGCGCGCTCGTGTGTGTGTGTGTGTGTGTGTGTGTGTGTGTGGGAGAATCACAGTTAAAGTTTAGCTACTTGCCTACTTCCGCAAACAACAAGTGACGTCGTTGACCGTTGAGTACTCTTCTGCGCATGCGGGTCACTTCTGGGTCATTTCACGTTCACACAGGAGATCACAAAAGGTCGCATTTGATTGGAAATGTGAACGGCCGTGCAAAAAAATCGAATTTTTTCAAAAATTCGGAATAGAGCATTAAGCCCTGCAGTGTGAACGTAGCCTATGATTATGATTCAGGCAGCATTATAGGTCAGAAGTCAGATTGGTTTGGAACAATCAGAATATTATCCAGTTCCATCTGGTTGGAGGTCGGAGTCACGCCGGTATGGAGACGAGTTTGTTGAGGATCGGTGCCGATGGCTGTCGTGTCGATGAGGCCTTCACAGGGGAGAGTCTAGTTGACACAATCTCTGCTGACACTTCAGGGATGCGTTGTGGTCGTGTCTAGGTGCAGGTCCACCATCTGATCTGGATACGGCCCGGATCCAGCTGATTACAGTAAACCTCGGAATAAGCAGAGAGACTAACATTAGCGTAGATGCCATTCTTCTCATGATGTAACGAGTACATCGGGTCTTATAGGAAGTGTTCCCGGTTCTGGCTGACCTACTTTATGCAGCCTAATAATCATTTAACTGATTTGAATAATAGGAATGTATAATTTTCTATGTATATGCCAGAATTAAAGAGATGTGTTTTTAGTCTAGATTTAAACTGACAGAGTGTGTCTGCTTCCCGGACAATGTTTTGAAGACCGTTCCAGAGTTTAGGTGCTAAATAGGAAAAGGATCGACCGCCAGCAGTCGATTTTGATATTCTAGGCATTATCAACTGGCGTGAAGACATGAAGGATTATAATGCGTTAAGAGCTCGCTCAAGTACTGGGGAGCTAGACCATTTAGTGCTTTGTAAGTAATCAGCAAAAATGTTCAACTTATACAATGTTTAATAGGGAGCCAGCCAATGCAATGTTGACAGAACCGGGCTGATATGGTCATACTTCCTGGTTCTAGTAAGAACTCTAGCGGCTGCGTTTTGAACCAGCTGTAGTTTGTTTATTAAGCGTGCAGGGCAACCTCCCATAATAGCATTACAATAATCTAGCCTTGAGGTCATGAACGCATGAACTAACTGTTTCGCATTTTTCATTGAAAGCATATGATGTAATTTAGATATATTTTTAAGATGGAAGAATGCAGTTTTTACAGATGCTAGAAACGTGGCTTTCAAATGAAAGATTGATATCAAAGAGCACACCCAGGTTCCTAACCGACGACGAAGACTTGACAGAGCAGCCATCAAGTGTTAGACAGTATTCTAGGTTAGTATGTGCGGAGGTTTTTGGTCCAATCATTAGAAACTCAGTTTTTTTTCAGAATTAAGTCATAGGAAATGACCAGTCATCCAAATATTTATATCAGCTAAGCATTCCGTTAATTTCTTGAATTGGCAAGTTTTGTCGGGGCGCGAAGAGATATAGAGCTGCGTATCATCAGCATAACAGTGAAAACTAATGCCATGCTTCCTAATGATATCTCCCAAGGGTAGCATGTACAGAGTGAACAGCAACGGTCCTAGTACTGAGCCTTGTGGTACGCCATACTGAACTTGTGATCGACAGTCTATTTTAAAGAATGTTGTGGTCAATGGTATCAAATGCAGCACTAAGATCAAGTACTCTAATAGAGAGATACAACCACGATCGGATGATAAGAGCAAATCAGACTCTAATGAGAGCTGTCTCAGTATGATGGTACGGTCTAAATCCTGACTGGAAATCCTTGCAGATACCATTTCTTTCTAAGCTGGAACATAGTTGTGAGGATACTGCTTTTTCTAGTATCTTTGACAAAAAGGGTAGATTCGAGATCGGCCTGTCATTGACTAATTCTGTAGGATCATGTTGTGTTTTTTAATAGCCAGCTTAAAGTTTTCAGTACATATCCTAGTGACAAAGATGAATTAATGATATTAAGAAGAGGATCTATGACCCCTGGAAGCATTTCTTTCTGTAGCTTAGTCGGTATAGGGTCTAACATACATGTTGTTGATTTAGATGATTTGACGAGTTTAGACAATTCATTAAAAGTAGATTTAATTTACACAGTAAAGACTGCAGAGTTTTTAAAACATTTGATAACTTTATACAATTTATTTATTTATTATTTCTTGTGTTTGAAGTTTTTCAGGTAGGTCTTTTTCATTTGTGTCTTTGTTCTTTTGATATTTGTTGTCCTTTTGCTTGTAATTAGTTTTTTTTTTTTTACTTTGGCTAGTATTGGTTTTTTTGTGATATTGAAATTGGTGACACGAAGTATGAAATTTTAATAGTATAAAATTGTTTATATCATAAATTAAGCTTATTTAAAGCAAAAAATAACTGTCGTTATCATGAAATAAGATTTTTATCATGTCGCCCACCCCTACATTGTACACTAAAGGGACAGGAAAACATAATAAAGCATCATATGACCCCGTTAAAAGGGTGGTGCATTTTTTTTCTAGCCCATGCCACATGAAACCCATGCCACAGCGATCTTCAAGAACTTTTAAGTGTATCCTGTTAACAACAGCCCTGCTGATGTCTGCTTCACAAGGTGTAATCTAATCTTCTAACAGCAGTATCCGTACATGTATGGTTACTTTGGAGTTTTTCCTCAATTGCACATGTAATATGAGCAGAAAAACCTCGTCAGTGAGAGCAAAATTTGAGCACAATCTATGGATTTATTCTTTGTTGTCTTTAACAATGGTTGCCAAATTTTTTCTGCTGGGCCCCTTTTTTGTAGAGAAAAATATCTGCATGCATCCACATAAAGACTCTCAGACATTGACCTTACTGGGAAAATAATATAGGATTTATTTGAAACATTGTAATAAATACAATTCTACAACTTCTTAACTTTAATGGGCTTCTCTTTGTGATGTGAAGTCTCTCAGTGGCGTCTGAACTTGTTCGGCTTCATACTGTCAGAAGTTAATATTTTGAGGCACACAACACACTGTGGTCTCTCTTCATCACCCACCATTGTACTGGTAAATCCGAGGGCAAGATATGCCTAGTCATGTTTTCTTATCTTTGTTTTGATAGTAGTGACGTTTGAAGTAGATTCATCACCTGCTTTACGTTTACCTAGCATTGGCAGTCCTTTCACAAACTGGTCCATGCTTAGTGCAGAACCATGCATCATTAATTTATACATTTACAGGGCTCACTGCAATACTCCATTCAGATTCTTCAATCTCGTCATATAGTGGTCTGTTATTCCATGTCAACAACCGCTACAACTTATAACAGTCCGCTCAAGCGGAGTCATTTTGAGGTAATAAAATGTCAAATTAATATTTTGTTCAATTATATCTAAATAGCCGTATAATAAGTGGGATAATTTCGCAGTGGGTCTTGTATCACCCTGAAGAGGTTTAATTTGCATAACGATCTACTGACTGTACACTATCTCTATAGCCTTGCCTCCCCTGTTTATAACTCAAGGCCCCCCCAGTTTGAGAACCACGGTTTAAGATTTAGAATATTGGTATAAGCATTATTTTAAGGCTGGTAGTCGTCGATATAATGTATTGAAAAATGTTCATGGAAATATTAGTTGGATAATCTGGCTTTTTTTATTTAGCTAAATAAAGCAATAATCCACAGTTAAAGGAATAGTTCACCCAAATATGAAAATTATCCCATAATCTACTCACCCTCAATCCATCCTTGGATTTGGATGGATGACTTGATGGATGACGCATGACTTTCTTCTTCTTTCGTCGTATGCATTACTTTTATGATGGATGGATGCGCTTTTTGGAGCTTTAAAAACTCGGGCGCTATACAGTGCCATTACAAAGCTGGGAAGAGCCAGGTTTGTATTATTTAACATAATTCAGATTGTGTTCGGCTGTGAGTAAATTATGGGATAATTTTCATTTTTAGGTGAACTATTCCTTTAAACTCATGATCAAAATAGTTGCTTTGATAAAACTGCCTGTTGCTTTTTGACTTATGTGATCACACTTTTCCATATAAAAGTGTTTTATAGATGAATGCTGCCTCACTTTGCAAGTACGCTACATTTATTCTTAAGGCATTTAATGATACAATTGCGGTTTTGGTGTCTGGGAGAAAAAAATGACACTGATTACATCCGGCCACTGATGTGTGTAACCGTTTCAGACAATTGTACAATACCATTCAAATGTTTTGGGTCAGTACAGGTTTAAAAAAAAAAGAAGAAATGAATACCTTTTCAGGGATCATTAAATGATTGTGTACCAAAACCCATAAAAAAAAGGGAAAACTTTGTTAGTGGCTCTTCACATGTGTGCCATATTGTAAAATGGGAAAATGCTGCTTGTCCAACTGAAAACTGTACAGATGTGAAGTATAAAGCTGCATAACACTTTGATCCTCTACATGACATTCGGTTATATGTTAGTGTGACCTGTGCCGTAATTTGTATTGCAGAGGCTTTATTTTGAACATAACATTCACATTCAGGTTTCAAACCTTCCTTTATGGGGAATATATTGTGTTATATAATATTGAGAATTAAATTGTTCTTTATTATACTATAATGTTTAATGAAAGCAATTTCTGTTATTTTACAGGAATCAAATAGGTTTTTTTCAATGCAAAGTGAGAATACAGCAGAAAAGCAAACCATTTGACATTTGCTGGGGATTGACAGCAAGTCAACATCTTCGAATGTGAAAACTTGCACATGCAATATCTAGAAATGTACTGCTCCAAATCATTCATTAAACAATTAAACTGTTGTCATCTCGTGCAATTATGAGACTGGAGCTCAATCAGACGAACAACACAAAGAAAGTAATTGCATTAGAAAGTAAACGCATGAGACACTTATCAGAATGATTTTGTGAACTGCAAACTGCTTTAAAGTTTCATTTATTTTTAATTTCCTCCACAAACAAAATTAATCAGACAGGAGTAATTAAATGCACCTGTCTCCATGGTAATAGTTTCCATGGTAATCGGTTTTTGATTCATTGCACCAATATATATTTGTGCCTTTCAGACTAGTTTTTCATTTAAACATGACACACTAGTTTTGAGTGTGAAAATATTAGTAACGGTTTCTTTTTAGTTGGATTTCGGTTTGTGACTTTTGCCATTGAGAGGAAAACAAACTATTAACGTTAGAGGTTTTCCTCCACTGATGGCCGGTTACTGTTAAGGTACTTATACCATGGTACTGAATGATTTCCATGTTCATGCACCATGTTATTTACATGATACTCCACAGTTATACAGTAATACCGTATGCATATAAACAGTCTTGGTAATACTGTATTATCCCAAAAAACAGGCTAATACTATCATACTTTTTGACAATTTTCTGTTGCTGGTCGTAGTGTTTTTTGATCAGGAGCAGTATGGATAAAGTAAACTTAAGTTCTTTCAGTCAAGTAAGCGTGTATCTTGAAATATTACTAACAAAAAAAAATCTTATATAGAATTTATTCTTATGCTTTATAAAAATCAGTAAAGGTTTCACAACAAAACGACACGTCACATGTGTGATATTGGCATTTGACATATGTACAGTGGGGAGAACAAGTGTTTGATACACTGCCGATTTTGCAGGTTTTCCCACTTACCAAGCATGTAGAAGTCTGTAATTTTTATCATGGTACTCTTCAACTGTGAGTGACAGTATCTTAAACAAAAATCCAGAAAATCACATTGTAGGATTTTTAAGTAATTAATTATCATTTTATTGCATGACATAAGTATTTGATCACCTACCAACCAGTAAGAATTCCGGCTGTCACAGACCTGTTAGTTTTTCTTTAAGAAGCCCTCCTGTTCTCCACTCATTACCTGTATTAACCGCTCCTGTTTGAACTTGTTACCTGTATAAAAGACACCTGTCCACACACTCAATCAAACAGACTCCAACCTCTCCACAATGGCCAAGACCAGAGAGCTGTGTAAGGACATCAGGGATAAAACTGTAGACCTGCACAAGGCTGGGATGGGCTACAGGACAATAGGCAAGAAGCTTGGCGAGAAGGCAACAACTGTTGGCGCAATTATTCGAAAATGGAAGAAGTTCAAGATGACGGTCAATCTCCCTCGGTCTGGGGCACCATGCAAGATCTCACCTCGTGGGGCATCAATGATCATGAGGAAGGTGAGGGATCAGCCCAGAACTACACGGCAGGACCTGGTCAATGACCTGAAGAGAGCTGGGACCACAGTCTCAAAGAAAACCATTAGTAACACACTACGCCGTCATGGATTAAAATCCTGCAGCGCACGCAAGGTCCCCCTGCTCAAGCCAGCACATGTCCTGGCCCGTCTGAAGTTTGCCAATGACCATCTGGATGATCCAGAGGAGGAATGGGAGAAGGTCATGTGGTCTGATGAGACAAAAATTTAGCTTTTTGGTCTAAACTCCACTCGCCGTGTTTGGAGGAAGAAGGATGAGTACAACCCCAAGAACACCATCCCAATTGTGAAGCATGGAGGTGGAAACATCATTCTTTGGAGATGCTTTTCTGCAAAGGGGACAGGACGACTGTCCTCCTTCCCTCAGTAAGAGCATTGAAGATAGGTCGTGGCTGGGTCTTCCAGCATGACAACGACCCGAAACACACAGCCAGGGCAACTAAGGAGTGGCTCCGTAAGAAGCATCTCAAGGTCCTGGAGTGGCCTAGCCAGTCTCCAGATCTGAACCCAATAGAAAATCTTTGGAGGGAGCTGAAAGTCCGTATTGCCCAGCGACAGCCCCAAAACCTGAAGGATCTGGAGAAGGTCTGTATGGAGGAGTGGGCAAAAATCCCTGCTGCAGTGTGTGCAAACCTGGTCAAGAACTACAGGAAACGTATGATCTCTGTAATCGCAAACAAAGGTTTCTGTACCAAATATTAAGTTCTGCTTTTCTGATGTATCAAATACTTATGTCGTGCAATTAAATGCAAATTAATTACTTAAAAATCATACAATGTGATTTTCTGGATTTTTGTTTTAGATTCCGTCTCTCACAGTTGAAGAGTACCTATGATAAAAATTATAGACTTCTACATGCTTTGTAAGTGGGGAAACCAGCCAAATCGCAGTGTATCAAATACTTGTTCTCCCCACTGTATGTCAAATATGACATTTTTACAATTATACTAAAAGCCCTTTAATTTGTTAACAGTCTTGTAAACAATATATATTGTTAAAAGCGCTATATAAATGAAGGTGACTTGACTTAAAGTATAAACTATTAATCAGATGATAGATGGCATGTATTAGATTGTGTACAACAGGTTTTCAGCAAAGTTTTGATAAATTAGAGGCTTTGGAAATGTGCACATCAAATACGATACTGTAGACTTTAAAGGGTTAAGAAACATTTGGAAGGCTACAGGAGAGTCCAGGTCAGAATAGGGGAGTTGAGGTCACACGAGCCGTGTTGGAAACGTCATGATGACTTAATTCATTCCGGTCAGGTTTGGCAGATTCTGTTGGGAGACAGATGCCCGTGTCCACATGCTCAGTCTGCAGGTCAGCAAGAGCAACCTCAGGATCAACGTCTGCTACACATTGAGCTGACAGCTTCCAGACCCAACCACTGACCCAACTCAACCCGTCACACAAACGACTCCGCCGTGACTCAGCTCTGTTTGTTTGTGTGCACTTCATTCATCCCTGACCCGGAGCCCATGTGACCAGTGCCGTGTTTGCCAGCGTCCGAGGAGCAGAGGGGCTGATGGGATTACATGCTGATCAACAGAGATTCAGGATTTAGGCCTTTGTGGGGGAAGCTGTCTTTGTATAGACAATGCTCACAGAAGACAGCGAGAAAACAACATAACTGTTGATTCTAGATTAGTTCATCAAGCTGACTTTTCAAATCTGCCTTCACTGACTGTCTGATGCGTATTGCACAGAAAACTGGGAAGTGCTTTCCAAAATTCACCAGCTCCAACCTGATTGGCCCGCTTTTTTTGCAATTTCCTGCCATTAGGTATTGAAAACTGATATTTCTTACCATATTATTTTATTGTATTGTCATAATCATAAACAAAGTGTTTTTTAGCACAAATTATTTTACGGTTTACAGCACTTTGTATTCTTCCAGTTATTTTCCTATAGTGGCCAATGAAGCAGAAGTCTCATACTTTCAAAGAAAACAGCTTACTTGCACGTTGCAAAAGAAGGCGGATACAATAGCCGCGTTTCCACTGTCGGGCCAGGGCCGGGCCGTGCTAGTGCGTGCCAGGGCCAGTCGCGTTTCCACTGTCACTTCCGGGGCTTGATCGGGGCTTACTCGGGGCCAACGGCCAGGATTTCTGGCCCATCGAATACCTTGGGCCAGCTCGGGCTAGAGGCGTGGTCAAGGTAAAAGGCGGAGTTTATCGGTGTTAGGGAAAGTTATGGTCTGCGGCAAGATGCACATTTCACTTTTTTATATCGCGAAAATTAAACGCTGCTCGAAATGGAGAATCGCCTGTACTGGTCTGTCGAAGATACCAAAGCTCTTCTGAGCATTTGGGCAGAAGAAAGTAGTGTTGTCACGATACCAAAATTATTGTTTCGATACCGATACCAAGTCAAGTATTGCGATTTCGATACTTTTTCGATACTTTTCCTGAAAAGGGAGAAACACTCTCAAATATCACTGCTGTGCTTTATTTTAAAACCGGGACAACATTCTAATCATATAACACACTAATAAATGAACATATGAACAGCAGATATATTAAACATTTGAACAAAATATGAAATATGAAATATAAAAAATAAATTAGAGCAATGACATTCAAGGAAAAAAAAAAAGATAAATTTAGCAGCATTATCTCATTTATCATAAGAAACATAAGAGCTTTATCTTGATTCTGAACTTTGAATAAAAATATTAACAGCGATTATATTAAACAATGTTTAATATTGGTAACATATGATAAGCCTCATTGGTGATATATTTGACATGTGGGGAGAGAGTTGTGGAAGGCCTATACTTCATGTTAAACATAAATATATAGCAGCAAAGACAACAATAGGCTACAGAATAATTCGTTCTGTATTGAGAGGTGCAATATTTGAAAATCGATAATATTTTTTTAAATTACATTTATATTGTATTTATGTCAAAACTTTCAAACATCAAAATGTCATTTATTAATATGTATTCGTGTCAAAATGACATAGAAACATCTTTTCCTATTCTATTTTGCCTGGAAACGCTTCCAACACGCTTGAGTGTCGCGTGAAAAATAGGCGTCGGTTCTATTTATAGCATACACGCGTTTTCCGCGCGTCTCGAGCTGCGCCCAGACGCGTGTGTCACGCAGGCAGTTAACATGGGAGCCGAAATAAAAACGGACACGACACGCAGACAGTGTGTCGCCGGCCTTACAAATCTGGAACGTGGTCATTCTTAGAAGTATGATACTAATAAATTAAGGAATCGTGACGTTTTTCATTTCCTATTTACTTTTGAAGTATCGGTGCACCGTGCAACAGAGCAAGGTAGGCAACGTACTTCCATATGTCACTCCTCGCGTCATCTTTTTCTACGAGTCGTGGACCACTTGTCCTCGCACATGCAGCCATCTCGCTGTAGTGTTTTGTCACATGACACTGACAGCGGCAGGTTCTTTGCTGCGTGCGTCAGGAAAAAAACACAGACGTCCATAGGGAGGCGTTTTTTCAAAAAAAAAATGTAAGTATCGATACTGATAAATTTAGGTATCGTGACGTTTTTAATTTCCGAGTATCGCGATACTTTTGAAGTATCGGTACACCGTGCAACACTAGAAGAAAGGGTACAACGTCAATTTGACGGCGTGTGCAGAAACGAGGACGTTATAAAATACATCGTTTTCTGAACTTGCTAAGCTAAGCATTCAGCGAACAACGCTTCAAGTTCGGGAAAAAATAAAAAAGTTGTGGGCGCAGTACAAGGCGATTAAAACGCACAATGGACAAAGCGGTGCCCAGAGAAGGAACTTTTCATGGTTCGACTTGATGGACGGTGTGCTGGGTCACCGTCCATCTGTTAGAGGAGAGACAAGTCGGGACACTATGGCAGCCGCGGACGGTGAGTTAATACATGCTATTTTCTTAAAATCTAAGTTTTCTAACTTCCTAACTTCCTGCCTGAATGAACATCATAATTCCCGCTGAAATGGGTGGGGTTGTATGACGTTTGATCCAGGAAGGCGTGTTAAGGGCGGGGTTTAGGGCAGCGCTGCAGGGCTAATGGCCCGGCAGTGGAAACGCAAGCCCGGTGCTTGAGGCCCGAGGCCACTGGCCCGGCTCGGCTCGCTGTTAGCCCTAGCCCGGCCCTGGCCCGACAGTGGAAACGCAGCTATTGAACGCTTTTGAGGAAGAGCTAAGCTCTGGATTTGTCAAACTTGTCCAAGTAAGTGGCATAAAATCTTCAGAGTTTTGTTTGAGGCACTTAGTACTAGTAGCTAGTAAACTAGAAACCCACTGATAGTACTGTGTATCTAATACTGTGTATTAGAACAGCGCTCAAAATGCTAGAGGGAAATGCTAGTATCGTCAAATTGTAAAAATGTCAGTACCGACTTGGTCCCGATGTCGGTAACGTACTTTTGACAACACTACTGTGTATTCTACTTGTTTTTATCATGGGGTGCACCGAAATTTGGCCGCCGAAAATTAAAGTTTTTTGGCCGAAAGAGAAAAAAAGCAGAAAATATATGCCGTTATCACTGGCGCTGTGCTCAATATTGTGCTCTATGCATATGCAGAGCTTAATTGCTCATGGCCCGTGTGAACGCTCCACACATGTACCACGCATGCTCATCGGAAAAGCAAAGTTCGCTCAGATAATGTGCCAACATGAAATTTCTATGTAGTAGTATTCTTGTTTCTGTGTAGTAGTAGTATACTTTGTTGGTGTGCTGGGCAACGCTGGTAAAATGATACTACCCTCTCCTTCACTGATCTGAATAAAAAATTATATATTGATATTTAATATTCATTTTATTTCATTTTATTAATTAATTATGAATTTCATTAAGAAGTCTAATTTTAATACAATTATACAAAAAAAAAAGCGAATTAAAATAATTATTAAAAATCAATTCAGTTTCGGTTTTTGGCCAAGTGCATCCAGAAGTTTCGGTTTTGGGCCATAATTTTCAATTCAGTGCATTGTTTTTGTATCCACCTTTTTCCTGAGAAAACGATGAGTGCTGCCATGATGGAGCTGTATGACCACCCATCTGTTTTCAGTCTAGCCAACTTCATTTAATGGAAACTTTTACACCACATGCAATTTTGAGTTTTTAAATGTAATTAAACTTTTTTCTTTTTTTAAATGGTATAAACGTTTTTCAAAACAATAGAGAATGAGGAGTTACGTCACAATCTTTTCACGCAGCGTTGCATTCGAGGAAGGCGCCGCCATATTAGGTGGTCACGCTATCCGTTGCCATGGTTACTTCGACAGTGAGACCGAGAGAAATAGCGAAAGAGAGAGAGTGTAGCTTAGTATTTTTTTTTATATTTTAGTGATACGCCGCAGTTTCTTGGGAAGATATGGAGAAGGAAGAAGCGAAGGGAAACGGGCTCTATCGGGAGAGACAAAATAACAACGCTAGGCAGCGTTAAAGCAGCACTCCGTAGCTTCGGGACTTCTTCGCTGTATTCTCGCTTTTTGCTCGCAGGTTTCTCTCTAGAGCTCCCCCCACAGCTTCGGAATAGATATTTGACAACACTGTTGTAAAAACTCGTTGTTGATTCTCAGACACCAGAGGCTATAGATCAACGACATCAAAGCAGATGGGACATTCTTTAAAACGTCTTCTTCATTCGGGTTCGAACAGCGTGAGGGAGCGCAATAATGACAGCATTTTAGCAGATTTCTTTTGGCCGTAAAGCAATTGTTTACATCGCGAGACCTGATATCACGCGAGACTTCCTGACGCAGCGGCCGGCGGCCCGCCGGCTCAAAGTTGCAAGTGCGGATTTTCCGCTCACGGGCACCAGGGGGGTGCGAAACGACCACCATTCAACCCGAAATAAGTAATATAACCATTCCAATGACTCCGAAGCTGTTCAGTTAAGGTAAAAAAAGTTACTTAGTTCACCTTTAATTAGAGAAACTGCTTGTCAATAAACTGACAGCACTCAGCATGATTTCAAAAGCAACATATTTCAGTGCCAGATCGCTTTTCATTTAACACAAATGAACAAAATAAATACTCTGTTAGATAACTAGAGTTGTTTAATTTGTTATAGATATAACTGTTCCGGGAACTGTTTCAAAAAGACACTTTTTTTTCAATGACGTACGACTCGCATTGACGGGGAATGTCCGATCTGTCCGCTTACATGGCAGGTGCAAATGCACATCCGATTCATATCAGATTTATTTCCACGTATAAATGACGCCTGAAACCTCTCGTATGACTGAGCTCTCGCAGTTTACTGGTTTGTGGGTTTGTAAGTTGCACCCAGCCGCATCAGAAATGTTCATAAGCTTCTAATGACGGAAAGCTTCTAAACTCGTGCATTGTGAAGGGACTGATACCATAAACCAGGTAATTTACTATGTCAGGGTGTGTGAAAGGTGGTAGTGCTTCTGGGGCTTTCATCCATTCTGTAGCTGCAGGTCGTACGGGTCCATGTTGTTGATGCCAAGCAGTTTCTCTAAATAACGCTGCCTGGCGTTGTTATTTTGTCTCTCCCGATAGAGCCCCTTTCCTTTCGCTTCCTATTTCTCCATTTATTCAAACGTATCGCAAAAATGCAAACGAATATCAAGCTGCTCTTTCTCTCTCTGTCGCTATTTCTCTCGGTCTCACTGTCGAAGTAACCATGGCGACGGATAGCGTGACCACCTAATATGGCGGCGCCTTCCCGCAACGCTGAGTGAAATGCATGACGTCACATTCTCATTCTCTATCTGGAGCCAACATGGATACAAAGATGACATCCAAAGACCTTGATAGCGAGATTTTTAGAAGATTTTTTACTTTTTTTTGTAATTGACCCACTTATTACACTTATTGGAAGGACTTAAATGCTTATCATACACATTCCCGCTAATTTCTCCGTTGTTTGAACAAACGATCATGATGGGCCTGGGCCGGCACTGCTGTTCAATTATTTGATTGAGTTTTTATCTTTGTATCAACTTTTTCCGATAAACTCTCTACTAAAAGACCAACATGACACTGTTAAAGTGTGTGTCACTCAACAAAATTGGGTAGTTTTTGACCAGAATAAGCTATAATGTGGACCAGACTTTATGCTGAAAGTCAAAATTCTGGCTACATGAAAATATACTGTATGCAGTAACTTATTCATGCCTCATTCCTGTATCTTTTCTTGTTCTTTTCTGTTATTCTACAGAGAACCTTTCCACCTTTAGCTTTTAGATTCCACCTCTTCTTTTGTCATGTTTGGCACGTTGAAATGTGCCTCAAATGTGCAGTTCTGATCCAAGTTTGATGTTCAGACCTTTTCCCTTTGTTCTTGCAAGTAAAAAAAAAAAAGTCTCCTACCTGATTACTTCCCACGAATATGTCACCTTGGCCCGTTCGATCATATCATTACTGCAAATTTGATTTGTCAAAGGTACACTTCATTATGGTGAGATTGCGGGTTTCGGCAAGTGAGATTGCTGGATTATTACTGAGGTGAAAACTCAGACTCTTCAGCGCATTAGCTCAGGGCAGTCGACTAAAAAGAAAAGGGTTGAAAGATGAAAGGGTTGAACTCTTGGCATCATAATGCAGGATGATGATCGTATTCTGAATTTGCTCTGTGCCGTAAATGTTCCGGGCGTTATGCTTTTTTGCATATTGTGAAGGGTTAGAAACAACCTTGAATCACAACTGATCCATTCAATTTCCGTATGGGCTTTATGATGTAAAATGACGTGGCGGCTGATGATTCAGAGGTGTGACACAATCACAATACGTCCACCTCTCAATGCAGTGTTATTAAATGTTCCCTTTATCTGCCGCCCGAATGTCTTGCTGTCAGTAGCTCTGCGTTCATTGTTCCTGTAATCAAACACATCTCTAGCAAAGCTTTCAAAGCTGGTCTCATCCACAGCTGTCTAGAGGACCATTTACACGTGCTGTTCTCTGCTGTCTCTACGTTTTGAGCTCTTGATTAACAAAATACTCGGGCTGTTGGTGGATTAAAGTTAATTGAATTAACGATTCGGTTAACAATGACATGGCGATTAATTTATCAAATTAATTGCAAGTTCACACATTAATCTACATTTGGCTGATTAAAAACATTGAATACGTTACAGAAAGTTGCTTCATAAATCATATATTGTTTATTTTAATTCCATATCACTTAACAAATGCCTATCACAGACTTACAGTCCACAAAACCCATTTATCTGGCAGTTCACATGAAGGTGCTACTTCTAGCTTGAATCGTATCGGGTGGCATGATTAATTGAATAAATTCATCACATTACTTTCTCTAAGTGTTCACACTAAATTAGCACATTAAATTGACAGCCCTAGAAAATACCTTTCTATTCGTTTGTCAGGATGATTCGCTTATAATGCTAGAGATGTTCCCGTCATGTTTCATCCTGCTGTGCTGTGGTCCTCTTAACATAATGGTAAGTT
Source organism: Leuciscus leuciscus (assembly GCF_965113295.1). Classification (NCBI taxonomy): domain Eukaryota; kingdom Metazoa; phylum Chordata; class Actinopteri; order Cypriniformes; family Leuciscidae; genus Leuciscus; species Leuciscus leuciscus. Next base: position 31,408,025 of record NC_138746.1, read on the forward strand.
TTACACCTTAATCTAATTCCAGTGCTTTCATGCTAGTCAAAAGGCAGACACCATTAGCCAAAGTGCAAGCCTGCCCAGCATGGGTGTCTGGTCTTTAAGTGAAGAATGGGAAGAGTTTTGAAAGGCCTTTTGAGCTTGGAGCCGCTTTTACAGCTCTTGAGTTACTTAAGATTTCTTCAGCCAGTACTAAATAATGTGTGACTGGACTAAATCTAGGTCTTTTGTTTATTTCGTACGTTCTTGGTTAAAGCGTTGAACCTCTACGAACATTGGGTGTCTTCATTAACATCAATCACGGTGATGGGCCTGGGAAACCGGCTGTTGTCTTTGAGACGGTCTCTTGCGACGTCTGTTAAGTGTTTCTCCTTATCTTGTTTTCCAATGGAACTATACAGGAATACAGAACAGCGATCTTGCTTTGCTGAAACAGCCATGTAATTGATTTTCTTGGGGTTTTATTGCTCTTGCAGTTTTCTGTTCGATGTGGTCAGCCGGCTTCTCTTCTCTAAGTAGACTAAGTGGATTATATTACATTCAGTTTGTTAATGTAATTTTATGCATATTTAAAAGTCTGAACCTTTTAAAACTTGTTAAGCCTGAGCCGTGGCCTAACAGTAAGGCATTGGCGCTCATGCAGGAGATAGGAGTTCGATTCTGCTCGTACTCGATCGTACTTTTGTTTCCGATCTTTACTTAACTGAGAAGATTTTAAAGCGGGGGTCTCCAACTCTTCTCCCGGAGAGCTGCCATCCTCCAGCCCCAATCAAACACACATGAACCAGTTAATCAATGTGTTCAGGGTTACTTAAATTTCAGGCAGGTGTGAGACAAATCAGTTTTATAAAATCATAAAAGGTCATAAAAAGTGTCCCTATTATGGTAATTTTATTTTGGTGGTCTCCTACAATAGGTTTACATGCATCCAAGGTTAAAAACACTTTACTTTTTATAATATGCATTGCAGCATTACCTCTTTTCTCAGTATATAAACGGTAAAGGACTCTAAAGTCTCTCTAATCCCCACTTTTCCGAGAGCCGACTCTACTCTGATTGGTCGAATGGCTGTTGTAATTGGTCGCGCGTTGGAAAAGAAACGTCCATTACCTTATTTGAATTTCAACTCCGGATCTTCCTCAGCACTTGATAAACTGTGATATAAAGAGTAACGATGGCGTCAGTTTTGCCGTATCAATTCCAGCTCGAATCCTCATTCTGTTGAAGTGCAGCAAAGTGAACTTGCTGTCGCAGCGCAGAATACGGTGTCTTAACATGTCAACACGAACCAAACTCCTCCAACTCAAGCTACAACAATAGTGTTTGAGAGGCAAAGTAGTAGTTGTTCGCAGGGCCGACTGGGTCTCTCAAGACTTATACGTGGGTTTCTTTTGATGGGCGAAGTTCCTCCTTTATGCGTCTCGTGTCAAGTTCCCTTGACTGTTAAACGTATTCTGTTGGACTGTAATATTTATGATACTGCTCAAAAACGCTTTTATTCAGAAACATGTTTACATGGGATATTTAAGAATGCATCACCTGAATGCATTTTAGATTCTCTATCTTATGTCAAGTTGAAATGTTTTATATGATAATTAAAATTGTATGGATTGTGATATTGACCTTGTGTTTGCCATGTAAATAGTCTTGATGCTAACATGGAGTAAACAATTTAATAAACAAACATTGTTTGTGGGCAGCCAATAAAGAGCCTAGACTGGCATTATGCAAATTTGTTACAAACCTACATAGGTTCAACAGGAAGTGAGACTGGAATTACTGACAACTCGTTTCAGGCAATTCAGAATCGGTTCTCTTTTTTCGGGAGACAATAACTTTGACAATAACAAAAACTTTGCAGACCTTTTACATTCAGTCAGCTATATTACACACACTGCATGAAAAGTAATAATAAATCTGAAAAAGCATAATAGAAGCACTTTAAATGGCATAACAAACCTCTTAATGATCATTTTAAGAGGTCCTTAATTTGAGGATGGAAAAACAGGAATCGGTACAGCCTAATGTGATGATTAAACATCAAAAGGCGATGATTTCATTAAAGGAAAATGTTGCACATTCAAAGTCAAAATACAGTGCTTTTGCACATTCTAATTATGATATTGTTTACTTTGTTGTTTATATTGTAATATGTAGATGCATATTTATCTCCCTCCCGATCTTTGTGAAGTTTATAAATATTATGTTTTTTAAACACACTCCTGAATTTTTCCGCTTACGAACAAACCGCGCGGATGCTTACTATGAGGAAAAGATTTAATTAAGGCTTATATTCACATATATGGGCTTTTTAATTATTATTGATTAATGTCAAACAGGAAGAACTTTAAGAATAAAATTTAACCAGAAAATAATCTCTTGATGGGGAATTCACCTGTCTCAAACTCTGCAGGATAATCTGCTTACACAAGAACTTGCTGCAAAGAAACACTTTTCGATTGGTCTCGAGTCGCCATCACATACGTTTAAGCTCTCACTCTCTGCTTGTTCTTGCGGTTTTCCCCCCCAAGCTTCACTGAGTCCCGTCATGTGCCAGGCAGTTTGCTTGGTGTGCAGTGTCAGGGGAATATCCAGCTTTCCGCAGAGCTGTCCCTCGCATCCATTAATCAAGACACTTTCTCCTGATGGAACACACCTCAATTAGCATCTAACTGCTTTATGCCTGCGCTTATAGTGAGCGAATCAGTGAGTGTGAATGCAAAGCAGTCAGGCAGACGTTCATTTGAGACACGCTCCAGCCGTCCCACAGGCCGTGTCTTCGCTGACACTTAATCCCGGGCCTGGATGATTGGCAGCGAACTGCTCTGCCGCCAATGACGCTCGTGTTTTTCCATCCACCTGCTTTTGTTTCAGGTCATTGATAGCCCTGAGGTTCACATGCTGAACGGGGGAGGAGGAGCGGGAGGAAGAGGAGCGAGACGAGAGCTAGATTGAGTTTCCTTGGCGACCGGTGGACCCACTTGGGGCGATGACTCTGGAGAATGCAACATGCACACTTGAGGTGAGGGGCGATGCCAAGCGGTATTTTGATGCTGTTCTGTAACTTTATGTGTCTGTGTCTCTTGTGATTCTCAATGTAACTACATTTTCTGGATCTGATCTTGCCGAACAGCTGTAATTAATACAAGTAGTTTCCTGGAAATAAATCATTTGTACTTTATCTCTATTATGCTGTGCATTAACTGCTGATAAGTGGTCAGGTTTTTGTTCTTATCTGTTCTTATGAGCCGGGATTTATTTCTGTAATCTAGTTTGTAGTGTTCCTCATTGAGATGTTTTAACATTGGATCTTTTGCATAATGAATTACCCATTTGCGCTAAGAGTAATAAGTAATGGTGTTTCATACTAATTTGCCTTGAACATCACCTAGTCTAGTGGCTATTAAGCTAAATTTTGGGGCCATTTTGGGACCTTTATATATGCATAAACTTTCATGTGCGCACAAGAAAATATTCATGTGCGAAAGGGGATTTTTTTAAATGTGCTCACAGGTTACAATTTGTAGTTTGTGTATACTATAACCTAGGGCTGCACGATTATGACAAAAATCATAATTGTCGATTATTCCCTTGAAATTATAATTGCGATCATTAATTACGATTATCACAATTTACATTAATTGAGGTTTTAAATAGCTTTATACCATTGTTTGAAGCAACTTCATGCCATATTTTTATAAAAATAAAATAAAAAACAAGCTGAAAACTCTTCCTGAAAAACTTTTATTACTTTTCTATATAACATTAAGCCTCAAATGTCAACTATACATTGGTTTGGTTTCTTCTTTAAATAAAAAAAAAAAGGTAAACAAATGCATAGTATAATAATAGGGGCTTTCGCACCGGGTAGTTCTAGGAACTTGGTTATAGGAACTAGCCACCAGGGTGGTTCCCCGAGAGCTAATGGTTCCCGATGGCCGTTTTCCTGGTTGCATTCGCACCGCCAGTAAGAACTCTGAAGTGATGTAAGCAATGCTTTTTGTTGTGACTTTTAGATGTCCAGTGTCGCTAGCTGAGGTTTGGCTTGGTCCCCTCAAAGTTGCGTTGGATTTTCTCCTCCGCATAAAGGTTGAGAGGTCCATCTATCACTGTTTATCACGTTCGTAGAGTTAGTTTGTGGAGTAAATATATAGGCTATAATCTGTGAGTTTACATAGCTTTTTAAAAAAATAGTGGGTGCCGGTGTTTCGTGTGTGTTCGACCAATCAGCATACACTAACGTCACTGGTAGTTCCTATGGTTCTGGGTTCTCTGAAGTAGTCGTGATAAGCCTCTCACAACATAACATGCTCCAAACACATCTCATAAGCATGTAGAAGAATAAAAGTGGATTTTTTTTTCACGGCTTTGAACAATTATGTAATAGTGGCATCCGTAATTGTAATCGCTATTAGAAATTCGATTAATTATGCAGCCCTACTATAACCTATTTCCTTTGTGTGTCTCTGCCATCTTACTAGAAAACGAGAGCATGGATCATAAAAAAGATTGGCACAGTAAAAAATGCAAATTTGGCTTTTGTTGGGGCAAAACCTGTAATATCAAGGCCTAATGCCCGGTTTACCGCATCCTCCGTGGCAGCCGAGAAACCACACTGCGAAATGCCCTCATGGCTCAATACAGCTTTGTACATCGTCCTTTATGCTAAGTTTAATGGTTCATTAAAAATGGTTGGAACAGTAAAAAAGTCCTTAAACTTAGAATTTTGCTAGGGCAGTATATTTATATTGTCCCATATAAAACTCTAATGGACAATTAAAAAATCCTTACAGATGGAGGAGAAATGCTGACTGACTTCAATCATTTTTAACAGCTCTTCTTGAGCAGATGAACTGCCCTAAGCAAAGGCAAATTTTGAGCAGTTTTTACTGTACCGCTCTTTGAACTTGGCAAATAGGACAATGTACATAGCCGTGGTGTGCCAGAAGACCATTTCGCAGCCCGGTTTCTTGGTCACCACAGAGGATGCATGAAAGCGGACATAAGGCCTTGATATTAAAAGTACTGCCCTTATGAAAGCCAATTTTTGACCAAATAGATCTCTATTAATTCATGCTCATCCATGCTCTTCTTTTCTTCCTAGTAGGATGGCAGAGATGCACAAAATAAATAGGTTATAGTAAACATAAACTCGAAATTATAATGCGTGCGCACGCAAAAATTTCTCGGAAGTATGTATTTTTTTTTTTGCAAAGGTCCCTCCGTACTATTGAACACAGTTTTTATTTAAAAAGAATACATATTACAAGTTAAAATGAAATGTTTACAGTCACTTAAAACATAATTGAGTGTACAGAATGATATAAATGAAATTTTGACAGTTAATGCATATAGCCATATTCGCAAGGCCGAGCGCTTGCAGATCATTCCTCTTATTCAGCGACACAAGAGAGCACTAATAAACCATCATATTTACAGCAACAGAGGAAAGACGTGATCAATACAAGTAATTGTGAACAGTATCATTTAGCCAATTTATTTTACATCCCTCCTTATCTAGAGCAAGAGCAATCATTCATCATTTGAGTTCTTTCCTGTTTGGTGCTCTTACATTTGTGTTTTTCTCTAATAAGTTGGAAAATGTTTTGTTTTGTTTCGTTCTGTTGCATATTTATGCTCTTTAATAACCCTATAAGGAAGCTGTAACATAACATTAAAGGCTAAACCAAAATGCATAAAGTCAGCTTTTTTTTGTGTGTATTCAGGAATAAACTATTAACACTCTAATCAAATTTGAGTCTCCTCTTGCTTCTACCAATACTGCAGAACAACTGTTAATATTTCTTTTTGAAAAGGTAATTTATATACTTTTATGTAAATTATATATACAATTTGAACTTCAAAATTCTTTTTTATTAATATTTATGGTCCCTAGGTGATATATGGTCAGATATTACTCCTGATCTCTGTCCAAAGGCAGATTTGTCTGTATTTTCTATATATAATTATTCTCCATAAAGAGTGAGAAAGAGTGAAGTGTGAGCTAGTCTGACTCAACAAGTGGTATAAGACCTGGTATACTGAACAGAGTTATGATATTCACCCCTCTTCAAGTTCCTAAAAAAACAAGACTTTTTTTGTGTGTGTGCAAAAACAGAGATATATGAACCTTTGCTGTGTTGAATTATTCACTGCAGGCCTGAACACCAGTGAGCCTGGGCCAGTAGAACCGAACGCTGCCCAGCTCAGGTGCTTGTTAATAATGAAGTGCTAAGCTCCAAGCCTCTCTGGGTGTTTTTTCTTTTTTTAATGTTTTGTCTCTCACTCAATGCTTTAGCCTCTGAATGGCCGTTACAGTCAGGTAAACTGAGGCCCTGTCCCACACGAACACGCAGATTTTCCTGTGTGGTTTGGCCGTTCGTCCACACTCAAACGCAGTATCCGGTCACTGAAACCGAAATTTTTTGAAAACTCCTTCCAGGGTGAAGATTTTCTCTTTTGTTTACATGAGGCGAGTCTGTGCAATGCCGGACGTAGGCTTATCAATGCTAACAGGGCTTATCACATGTATACAGATACATGCACAGTTCTCCCATTATATTGCGGAACAGAGGCGTCAGAATGCAATACTTCGCAGGACAACGCTTATGACAACACGTTGTTAGCCTACCAGAACCGGTAATAACCTTTTTTTCAGGCTTCTGATTGGCTAACATGGCTTTACGGTTTTGGGTTATATCGACACCTGTTGGTCTGGCATGCTGCTGACAGCGCTTCATAGTGTTTTCATGTGGACGCAGATTTTTTTAAACTGTGCTTGTGTGGACATGTGATCTAGGCCTGAATCACCCCTCCGTCTTTCTCGGTGTCAGTATGTGAACTGTATCAAAGTCACACATGGATCATACATCACAACATCCAACTCGCCAGACAGTCAACATATTATAGTTCAGTCCCAATCGTGATGGTTGTTAAAATCCCAGTAGATCCGCAGTTTCTGAAATACTCAGACCAGCCCGTCTGGCACAAACAACCATCCCACGTTCAAAGTCACTTAAATCACCTTTCTTCTCCATTCTGATGCTCAGTTTGAACTTCAGCAGATCGTACTGATCGTGTCTACATTCCTAAAGGCATTGAGTGGCTGTCTTGTGATTGGCTGATTAAATATTTGCGTTAACAAGTAGTTGAACAGGTGTACCTAATAAAGTGGCCGGTGAGTATATGTATGTATGTTTGTATATTAGAGCTGTAACGGTACATGTATTCGTCCCGTACGGTACAGACATCACGGTTCGGTGCTTGGCGATGCGTCACAGGAGATCCACACTCCAGTCCAGAAGGGGGAGCACACGGTAATGCAACACTGTTTGCTACCAGTAGAAATCGCAGAAGAAGAGATGATCGATCGTTTACATCTCTCAACCAGTGTTTTCACTACTGAAAGAAATCAATAAAAACAGCTTGAGAATAATTTCTCACAGAGCATTACATTTACCCCAGGCATTTAGTGTCGACAACAGGTTAGTTCACTAGAGAAATTATTATATATATATATATATATATATATATAATAAACATTAAATAATCAAGACATATATATCTATATATATATATATATATATATATATATATATATATATGTCTTGATTATTTAATGTTTAAAAGAATTTGTCATGATTTTATTTTTTATTTGAGTGATTATTAGTATATCTAAAAATAAATAGCAACTGAATTTACTAATTTGGCCTCTGTTGTTAATTGTAACCTCTAATATTATTGTAATGTGTAAGTAACGGCTCCCTATATAGTTTATAGCATTAACTAAGATAGATTTTTTTTCTATCCTTTAGAATTGAATTTTTTTTATTATAATTGAATTTTATTTTAATACAGAGACACATTTGTTTAAAAAAAAGCATATCCCCCCTGCTGTACCGAACCCGTGCCGAACCGTCATGTTTGTGTATCGTTACACCCCTAATGTATATGTTTCTATTTATGTATGTATATATATATATATGTATGTATGTGTATGGTTTTTTTTTGTACATAGCACAGATTAAAAAACATTTTTAAGTAGCTAAAAAAATAATCACTGCTGATGATGACTGTAATATTTGAACTGAATGGTATATTTATAGCACATAATCACAGTGGATGCTCAATAACAACTCTGTCTCAGACAAAAGAGAGCACAAATAAACCATCATATTTATAGCAACAGAGGAACAGTACAAGTAATTGTGAACAACCATTTACCCAATTTATGTCCCTCCTTATCTAGAGCAAGAGCAATCATTCATCATTTCCTGTTTTGTGCTCTAACATTTGTGTTTTTCTCTAATGACAGTTTCCTGTAAGTAAGCTATAACATAACGTTAAACGCTAAATCGAAATGCATAAAGTAAATTCTGGATTTAAGGATAAACTATTAACACTCAGTGAGCGGTATGTAACTACAAGGCTGTAGTTTGAGACCCCTGTTCTAGTATATTGCTAGATTTTTATGACACATTTAGGACTTTAGTCCATAACATGATAGAGCCCATGGGGCCAGGTGAGAAAAATGATTCATTGTGCTGTGAATCACATCGTTGGATACAACCGAACGTGTGTGCGTGGCCACAGAAAACACTCCTGATTGACACCGTCTACTGAACTGAAGTAGGATTGCCGTCTCTGATACTAGGTTTTATAATGTTGTTTTTTTTATCTTTCATGTTGGCAGATCAGAGCAGACATATTTATGTGGCTTCTAATGTTCACACAGAATTTAACAACAAGCTATTTTAAACGCTGAAGCATTGATATGCATCCAGCATCAGCTTTGGAATAGGATTCTGCTCTTTGACTTGATGTGTGAGATGCTGAAATATTCCCTACTAGTCAATACAGTTGCCTCAAGTGTTATTTGACATTTGTTAGAGAGATTTAATGAGGCTATCTATTGAAAGAACAGGTAGAGGAGAGTATCATTGAATATTCTGCTAGTCTAGACCTGATTGATTCATCATCTCTGCTAGTCACGCAACAGGAGGCGCCAGGCCAAGAGGAACTGTCCAAAGACCAACATCTGTAGTTCCCAATCCATGCTTCAAGAAAAGCAAATTACACTATGAATGATAAGACTGCAGACTGAACGGAAATCTTACAGATCTGACACTCATTTTACACCCGTCATCTGGACAGTGGGCTGAAGGTGTCGGATATTGAATCAGCTTTTGCTCGTTAAATATGTAAAGGAGTTAAATCCATTCTGCAGATTTCAAAATCAGCATATAGAGAATACGTTTTGGCGTATTGTTATAGGACCTCGTAACATTTCTCAGACACCATTGCTTTCAGCACACTTAAAATTTGGGCTACAAGGCAAATTGTCATTTTTCTCTTCTACTCATCACTCAATTTCTCATTTACTGAGTGTTGCAGCAGTCGATGAGCAAACTGAATCATCTGTTGGCCTGAATAACGATCCCTGAATCATTTGATATACCGTCCATGTTTTTGCACAGTGAAAGTGAATGCTGGACTCCTGTATCGAGGGTTATCCTGCCAGCTAGGATTGGCAGGCTTGTGTTTCTCTATTTGTTCTTCTGTTGTCATAACTGGGCATGTTTGTTTACATTGCTGTTCAAAAGTTTGGGTCGGGACTCTGTAAGATTGAAAAAAATATATATTTGTTTTTGAAAGAAGGCTACACAAAGCTGTAATATAATTTAAAATGTAATTTATTCCTGTGATCAAAGCTGACTTTTCAGAATCATTACTCCAGTCTTCAGAGTCACATGATCCTTCAGAAATCATTCTAATATGATGATTTGCTGCTCAAGAAACATTTATTATTATTATTGTTAAAAACATTATTCAGGATTAGAGTAGAAATTTCAAAAGAACAGCATTTGTTTGAAAAATCATCAAATCATCCTTGCTTAATAAAAGTATTCATTTCTTAATTAAAGGGTAACTAAACCCCTGTTCAGAGCCTGACTCCACCCACTGGCAATATTTGAAAAATGCTAGAAAAGTGGGCAGACCCCAGCGGAGATAGAGGGGACGAACCGGGGGCGGGGCTGAGCGGGGGGGCGTGCACCTGAGACCCGCTGTCAGACTCTCTAAAATGGAGAGTGACTCACAGGGTCGCAAGACGAGGTAAAGTACATGCATCTGATGAGTTTTATCGAGTTGATGTCAATAGCGCGCGCCCTCTGTAGGCATATTCATATTTTGCCGCTATGTGAAAAAATCCAGCAAAATGCGCCGGCGCGTTTGTCGACCGCAGAGGATTAACTTTAGCCTAACCATAAATTGTGATTAAAATATTTATGATCACTCACATCAAGACGCCGCTGCGGTGGTGGAGTCCATGCAGGAGGAGCAGCGTTTGGCACTGCGTCACTTTTCAGCGCGAGCTGTGTGGAGAAGCCCATTTCCACCTCTATTGCGTTGGAGAAGCAATCCCGCGTAAAATGCAGGTAACACTTGAGCTCTAGGTGGGAACTCACGGTCTTCCAGGCCAAGTGCATGCAACCACTGGCGCCTAATTTCCAAGTCTGCTGGAAAGCTATGCCGTCCAGCAGTGCTGTTGCAACCAGCAACACTACACCTACGTACCCTCCTGACCACTGTACTAAATACAGATAAATCTACGCTAGCTCGTACCAAGGGCATGGTGAGCTCGTACCAGGGGCGTGGTGAGGGCGTGGTGAGCTCGTACCAGGGGCGTGGTGAGCTGGAATCTGCTTAAGTCACGCAGTACCACAAACATCCAATAGGAAAATTCAACTGCAGTAGCCACCGTTCAACCTGAAGAGGGCAGCACTCAGACGTTTTTACACCATATATTGTAGAATTAAAACACTATACCCAAATGTCAAAAAAGTTACTTGAATCAATGAACAGCACTAATAAAGCCCCATTCTTACAGATTATCTAAAAAAAAGTTGGTTTAGGGTTTAGTTACCCTTTAAAAAAAATCTTACTGACCTCAAACTTTTGAACAGTGGTGTACAATATAACATGTTTTTGTGCTGTTAAAAGCTATTTAATTTCTGTTAGCATCAAGGTTGACATGTTTACCTGTGGATATAATTAAGGGCAGGACAAGATTAGACTGGATTGTGAAGGGCTAAAAACATGTTATGCCGTGACGTTATCGGTTAATATTTTACTTCCCTACAGCCTAGGTTACGTCAACAGAGTTTTTTTTCCAAGACAAGGACAGAGTGTTTTTCATTTTTAATGAACAGTTATGAAAACAAACTCTTTCTTGAGAGTACTTTGAACTTTAGTACACAATAAGACCAGGGTCATTTATTAATAAACATAATAGTGTTCTGAGCCATGATGACACATAAGAGCTGTTTTGTTCAGCGGTTGTCCTTGTCTCTTAGGAGAAGATAAAGCGCGAGTGTTTGAGGGAAGTGGAGGTGAATGGGTCTCAGTATCACAGCAGAAGCTGACTGTCATGAATGGCTGACTGCCACAGGCCTCTAGTTTGATATTCTCAGCCATATCTCGTCCACGTCAGACGACTCTGAATGCTGGGAAAGAATAAACACCTTTATAACAGTACTTTAATATTGCATGCTTTCAGGTCAGGGAAAGCAAATGTTTTCCAGCTGACAGTTGAACACATCTCCAGGGGTAATTTACAGTCTCCTTGATGAATGTAATTACATTGGGAATGTTTTGGCATTGCAGCAGTGTTTCATGGGTAGGGCATGGCACCGTGCCAAGGTCACGAGTTCACTATTCACATACTGATAATATACGCAATGAAAGTGTCAAATGCAGAACATTTAAATGTTATAAAGTCATACATAGCAAGTTTTAGGCACATATTTTTTTAAACCCTGAGATTGTGAAGATTCAAGACAGGATATGCTGTCTTCTACAGTAATTCTTTTGCTCTTTTTAATAAACTCACGATGAATTTGGAAGAACAAAACGGCAGAAGTAATAAATGCACAAGTAAAACGTGTTTAGCTGAATTAGCCAGTAGGGGTACACGGACCAAACCTTCATTATAATATTGGAAGCGGAAATATCATAATAAAATAAATGAATGAATGAATAAATAAATACGGAGGGGGATTTAAAAAAAATAATTAAACACTGTGCCTTCAACATTTATAATGTTGCAGACTCTTGAATGTGTCATTATATTATTAATATTTTACCTAAATCAAGCTTAAAAGGAGTTACAAGGTGATTGACCAGCGAATTACGTACTTAAAGTCCCCCTGTGGTGAAAATCCAGCTTTTAATGTTGTTTATATGTCTTTGTGGTGTTTTTAATATGCTTTAAGACAAACCATGTGTAAATTCATAAGTCGACACCATTGCCGAGTATTTTCTCCTTAAAACTGCAGTGAACCAAAGACAGTCTCAAGAACGCGGTTTGAAATCGCTGGTGTTTCTGACGTCGCAAACTACCTTGTAACCAATCAGATCAACGTGTGATCGTCAACCAGTGGATCTCTGAGCTGAGTGAGTGAGTGGAGGCGGGGCTCATTTACATATTCATAGAACCACGTATTCTAAATGAGGCATAAAAAAAAGAAAAAAGTTTGGTTCCGGTTGGTTGTCAGTTGAGGTCATGGGTCGGTAGGGATTTTTTTTTTTTTTTTTTACTTTAGAGTAGCGATGGATACTCGTTCTGTCCACCTACTGGCAACTATTCAGAATACACCAAAAGTTACCAATGCCTTTGTAAGTGACAACAACGATGTGTGACTGTGAACGACCGTGTAGCTGCCTCGTTTGTTAGCATTGCTGGAGGACAACAGGCATCTTGCATCGCAAGAGTGCTATACAAAAACGGTGCTGTACAAAAACATAAATTATGGTTCGCCTCAAAGTTTTTTATTTGTGTATTTATTTAATTTGTATTATTTCTTCCCCAAGTTCATAAAATAAATTTGTGTCGCACATAAATTGACAGGGTCGGTCGGAAACCGGAACCAAACCATTTTTTTTTTAATGCCTGAATCAAGGGTGTCGAGTTACATTCAAGATATTTTAAGGCATGAAGAATTTTTTTTTTTTAGGAAAATCTTTTAAATATCTCATTTTGATGATCAAAGATGAGTTTTAAGGGATACAATTATTGACTACAGGACTTTAAGTGTTCTGTCCGTCATTAGAACGGGCGCATCTGAGGCAGTAAGTGCATCTCAGTACGTTTTCATCAACTTTCAGATTATAAAGTTTACTGTGGCTATGTGGGCGCTTAGTTGTTTTTCTGTCATTTGGTCAATATCTCATGTTACTAAAGACGAAGTGCTGCACATAGGATATTTCAGACAGTATATCGACTGTGACTCGACGACCAATGCTAAGATTCTCTTCTCCGCTCCTCAAATACATAAAACATTAGCCTTTATATATAGTAAAGAAAGCGCTGTACTTATTCAAACTACCGTTTTTTTATTTAACCTTACATTGCAAACGGTCCAAAATTTGTGCGGCATTTCATTCACGATAAAGGTAGGCGGAGTTATGAGGTTTGACTTTGACTGACAGTTTGAGGATCCAATGGAGTTACGAGGTTTAGTCACAAGCCCTTTTTTCATTGGTTAAATATTTACGAAACCCACAGACACATGTAAAGTGTGCCCGATAGATAGTAATGATTTATGAAAAACAAATAAAAATGGCGAAATATGGAGAAATACGATTTCTGCCCGTTTCATGTACTAAACTATGAATATTAAAAGAAACTCATAGTTCTACATTGATTAAGCGGGAAATTTTGAAGTAGAAAGTTGTTACTCACTGATAATCTGCAGATAATTCAAGATATTCTTCCAAAATGAGTTATTTTAAGAAACTAAATCAGGTCAGTTGTGAGTTCGTGTTTTCTTTCCTCAGTGCTGGGCAAACAGAGAGAGCCCAGTGCCGTTTGAACATTTTATTTTTATACATTCTGTTATGTAAGGAAAAGGGCACATTGCCTAAATTCCATGTTGTACTTCCTTTTGTTGTAATATTTGATAATAAAAAAAACCTACTATGTTGCAGTGTCCTTTATCTAAACTTATATTATTGCTTATTACCCTGAGAATGTGCCAGTTATCATTCTATCTACAGGCTTTACCTTCCATAATATATAACCAAATTGTCCCTTTTTTCAGTGACCTGACACTCTATACAGTAATTTGCTGTAATGACTCTCATGTCATTCCTCCTTGCACACAGTGTGTGTGGCGTGCAGGAGTTCATTATTCTGCTGTGTAAGTGTGAGGGAGGAGGCCTGTGGAAACGCGGCTAATGAGCAGTCTCCGTGTTAATTAGGCAAAGAAGAACAATTGTGACTGAATGAGGTGATTTCTGAGTGAACGCGCCGACTGATATTATTAATATTAATATAACTTGTGTGTCTCGTGGCAGACCAAAAAAAAGCAGGAGTTCACTTGGAGTTTACAAAGTTTTTGAATTTATAAACCAAATGCTAATGTGACGTTTTACATTTACCATCCCGATTCCTACTCATGCTGTTTTTCACTATTGAGCGGGAATCTTTCAGGAATGTTTCAGGATTATGCATGCAAATGTTTGAAATAGTGTTTCTGTTGCAAAAAACGGCGTTAGATATTCATTTCTGCCAATCAGTTCAAACTGTCCGTTTCAATAAATCAACGGAAAACTGTGATTTAATCAATTTATTTTGTCACTCAAAAACATTCTTAGCATAAAGTCCTTGTTCATTTTTTTCCCCCTCTAGATTTCACTTTTTGCAAATAAATGTTTAAATCTGATTGGCTGGAAGGGCTGTAACAAGGGGTTCACCTGATTGAAGATTAAAGAAAACCTTTTGAATTCATTTTAGAGCAGTTACATAAAAAATACTTTGTTTTGCATTTTGTATCAATATCTCAACAGTCTATTGTTAGTTATGCTGTGCATTATTTTTTTATATAATGTATAATCCCTTGCCTTGGGGTATAAATGAATACATTTCACTTGTATTATTCGCATGCATGTCAGGATTTTCTGACCAGATGGATTCAATTCTTGATTAGATTCAAGTCTTGTCCTGTTTTGATGCTGATATTTATTTTTACATTTCTTTCTCTTCATAGATCATGTTGCACAACTGTGACAAATCGCATTTCAGTAACCCAAGCAAATGTGTGTTTCAGACGCTCTGGGCCTGAGAACCTGTGAATGAGGACACCACTGAATGAAACCAACTCCAGTTTCGGGTATGAAAACACACAATCTAAATAATTTGTTGTGTTTGTGCATCCTTGTCTTGCGTTGCTGACAATCGGCCTCCAGAAATAGCTCTAATTGGAAGATGACATGTCTCTACAGAGCTCTCTTTGATACACAGTTGTGTCTCATGATGTTCTCTTACAGTCATCTTCAGTTCAGGCATGATGAAAGAGATTACTGAGATTGGCTGTTCCAGGAAGGAAATGTTTTTTTCCTCAACAAAATTGATGTTTTTTCCTTTTCCCATGATCTCTCTCTGTCTATCTTTCACACCTTGCTGTCTGTTACTCTACCTAAAGGCCCCGATATACTCACAGCCAAGTTATTTTTCATTCTTCCCTTAGGGGGAAAAAGAAGTTTGAAATATATGACCAGCGATATTCTGTTAGCTGAGAGCAGTGTTAAGTTGAATATGTCAGTATGTGCTGCACGCTTTCACACACAAAAATGACAGCGGTGAGAAAACAGCACTTAAGAAAGCATCTGATGTAGCGATATAGATATGTTTGCACAAGCTTTGCAATTCGGCTCTCCAGTCAAGCCATGTCACGTTTATTTATACACTTTATACAATAGATAGTTTCAAAAGCAAGCAGCTTTGCAGTATTAAACATGAAAAAACAGTGTCAGGCTCATTTCATCAGAAGTACATCTTCATTTTCTGCTGTAAAGCAACTCCTCCAGTGTGTTCATGTTTCACTCACGGACGCCTGACCTCGACGGACTGAACTGGAGAAGATTTCCATGTCAAAGAAGGCGGAGCCTCAGAGTAGGGCTGCACGATATTGAAGAAAAATGCGATATGCGATAACTCATTAATTAATGAGATATTCGATATGTGATACGATAATGCTTAAAGTGTGTAAAATAAACTTAAATTATCTTTAAAATATATTTAAAATTATATAACCTACATACGTGTTTCACATTCCTTTTGTGACGAGAAAACATCCCTACAGCTTCTGACAGTGAACAGCAGTGTTTTACTGTAGCATAAGAAGTGTTATTTTAACATCAGTGTAAACCACGGGGTTCAGGGTTTCAGGTTATCCTACATTAGGGTTATTTAACAACAGAAACTGAATAATCAAATGTCAAAATAAAACACTGCTTAGTTTTCACTGGTTGAATTAAATATATACTGATTCTTATTAAAGGTACAAAGGTTATTCAGCCAAGAGCAGCGAGTGATTTTCTCTTTGTCTTTTGTTCATGACCCCAGTTATTGCAAGCTGTTGCGATATGCATATTGCGATATATACATTTGCGATATTTCGATAATTTCGATATATTTTGCAGCCCTACCTCAGAGCCGCATTCGCCACGGACCATTGGTAGTTTGAAGGTGTTTAACCAACCAGTGAACTTTTCTGGAAAGTTCGCTTTGGCAAGCCGTTTCAAACTTCAGAAACGAACGTGTTTTGGCCTGATTTAGTTGGAAATGACTCGCACCAATTCATTCTTCGATTTCGCATAAAGTATTGTCAGGGCCTTAACGGTTTAAGGTCATAGTCAAAATGACCCCTTTTTACTTTCAATACACATAACACATTCCTGGTCTTATTGCGGAGCTTGGTTCTGAAATACTTGGTTCTGATTAGTCAGTAATGGCGTTGAGCTGTCGGATATTTTTGTAAAATAACTACTAAACTGTAGTTCATATTTGATTATTGTCCATGGCAAAATACAGGTGCTACTTTCTTACACACACACACACACACACACACACACACACACACACACACACACACACACACACACACACACACACACACACACACACACTAGCTGGATAATAATAATAATATAAATTCATATTATTCTTAAATGTTTATTTTAATTACTATTAGTTTATCACATAATTTTAAATTATTAATGTACATTAATAATACATAAATTAATATTGTACTATTATTGCAGTGTTCATTTGGTTTCTATGGCATTATAATGGGTTGTGAACACCATTTCGTGTATCATGATTTTTAAACCTGGCAAGGTACAAAAACTAGAAATCCCAACACAACTCAAGGCTCACAGGATGACACATTCTGCTTGTCCTCTCTAAAAAGCTGAGTTTATTTAACCAGGCTGTTTTACTAGGTCTGTATCATCTGATATGCAAGTCATCAGGGAACTGAGAATGATCTCTGTCTGAATCAACAGTAAGCTGAAGTGTGTGAGTTGCCAGAAATGGGCGTCACATTGGCTCAGTGGCCACTTCATAAAACAATGCAGACTGCAGAATGTCCTGTTGTCTGACTATCCAAACTTATGCAGTCCAGACTTCTCACGCTTTGTGAAAAATATTAAACACTGTTGTATAAGCATGACAAATAATGTCAGAATTAACTTTTAGCTCGTTTCTACCTCAAGTTAATTGTGACTTTTTATCTCACAATTGTTTACATCTCACAATTGTGTTTTCTTTCTTTCTCAGAATTGCATGATATCAACTTTTTTGCAATTTCAACTTTATATCTCACAATTCTGACATAAGAATTATTATTCTTATTTATTCTGACAGAATTGTGAAATTTAAACACAATTGTGAGAACAAAAGTCAGAATTGCGAGATAGTAACTCAAAATTGCATTATATAAAGTCAGAATTGCAAGAAAAAAAGTCAGCATTGCGTGATATAAAGTTGCAAAGTTTATATCTCGCGATTCTGACTTTATAACTCGCAATTGCGAGTTCATATCATGCAATTCTGAGGGAAAAAAGGTGCAATTACCTTTTTATTTTTTATTCTGTGGCGGAAACAAGCTTCCATATAAAATGTCAAAAGTATCTTTTCTACTTTTTGGTATCCAGTAAAAATCTGGCAAAATTGCAACAGTTGTCTAAAGTAATTAATACTTATTTTTTATTGAATGTGGGTTAAAACTACATACAGCAGCAGCTCACACTCTGAAAAGTATCATAAATATTTGACTGGAACATAGTTACAATATGAATCTCTGAAAGTCACACAACATGATCAAATTTAGCAATGTGGAACTGCCTACATATCAAATAATCACTTTATGTACAGTATGTGAGGATTATTCAGGTGGTATTTAATTTGACAACACTGAATATTGCATCCATATTCAATGCGTAGCAAACGCGGAAAAAAAAGTGTGATCTCTTTTGTCTAACAACTTTATATGAGAATGTTAGCATCTTTAGAAAACAGTGGCAAAAAAACTGGTTAATTTTACATTGCTACCAAAATAATAATAAATACATCAATACATAAATGATTGATATTCATTATAGTACCCAGTTCTAGTAGTAATGTTATATACTTCAAATTTTTTTATATATGAAAATGCACAATTGGAGCACATCTGACTTAGAGACCTGATTTATCTGTGGTGCCAAGGAAGGTTTAATTAAAGCAGCTTAATTAAGTGTACAATCTGCCTGTACAATGTCAGATTCCTCTGAAATGAAGCTATGCAGCATCTGTGTGGGCATGTGATGGTGTGAAGGTCAGAATGTGCTGTAATTCCATCCCTTCTGTTCACATAAAGCTGTAACCCTCAGCCACAGTCATTAGTTCAGGCATGACAAATAGAAGGCTCAGCTGTGAGGCCTTTTAAGGTGTGCAATGTTTAAAACCGTCTGAAAGCAGCTTTAATTAGCTTCTGAAAGAGTAGAAATCACCCTTAGATAGCAACAGACACCTTCTAGTGCACAATCAAGTGGTGCGAGAAGTTCCACACATCTGAGAGCATGTTGGTTAAAAAGAGGCATCTCGTCAGGCATAGTTTGGTCACGCTTTTGCCGTTGAACAGCAGTTGTGTACCTGTCAGTATCACAGGTGATGGTTGGAATCTTTGAAAATATGTGTTGGCCTGTTACCAACAGCTGTCACATGACTTGCAATTTGGTTTTAAATCTCAAGAAGCAATTTAAGGAGTGTTGTCCCACTTGATCTTTGAGGCTTTGTTTTGTTCAGCCCTTGCGTGACTAGCAACAAAAGCTTCAGGCCTTATGCCCTAAACGTTTGTAAAATTTAGAGGGTACAAGGAAACCTTTCATCTGGATTTAGCTGTTTTAAAAAGGACAAGTTGCCAGAATCTCCCAAAACGCAGTTGTATTATTCTGTTTTAGGATTAGAGCTTTGCGATATGGCCAAAAACATTATCAC
Source organism: Leuciscus leuciscus (assembly GCF_965113295.1). NCBI lineage: Eukaryota > Metazoa > Chordata > Actinopteri > Cypriniformes > Leuciscidae > Leuciscus > Leuciscus leuciscus. The sequence continues at coordinate 31,427,340 of NC_138746.1, forward strand.
AATATTTTTTTCCAAATCATATGACATTCCACATATTTCTTAGACGTTGAGAATGAATGTAAAAATGTAAGCTCCACAGAGTAGATACCTTTTAATTTTGGGCTCTTTTTAATTTTAAAGTTTATATAAACTTTTACATTTATCGCCCAGCCCTATTAGAAACAATTCTTTCTCTCTGAATTGTCGATTAGTCTGTGAAAAAGTCGTTTTGAATGCCCCGCCTCCACTCACTCACACCAGCTCAGAGATCCACTCGGCCAACTTACTGAGGACACAATGGTATCGCTCTTTACAACGTCAGACACATAACGGTAATTAATATGATTAGCCTTTTGCTTGACTATGTTATCAAACTGCTAATAATGTGTTGCTAATACTACACAAACTATCTTCCCGTTCGCCATCTCAGAGTCAGACAGATGCCTTCTGAAAACCAGCATCCTTACAAACTCAGAACGTCAGTGGAGGAAGGTATATAGATCATCCTGGCCAAATTTGCCACTTGGCCTCTGTCCATCATGGCCTCCTAATCATCTCCATATACTGATTGGCTTCATCACTGTCTCCTCTCCACCAGTAAGCTGGTGTGTGGTGGGCGTTCTGGCGCAATATGGCTGCCGTCGCGTCATCCAAGTGGATGCTGCACATTGGTGGTGGTTGAGGAGATTCCCCCATCTATGTAAAGCGCTTTGAGGTCTCAGAAAAAGCGCTATATAAATGTAACGAATTATTATAATCATAACACCGCAACACCCGCTATATTCCTAAATCAACCTGATTTTTCATATCAACAGAAAAATATACCGGGACAACCTGGCCTACTCGAGACTCCCCTGCTAGTTCGCAGTTAATGATATGCTAAAGCTCGCCGGCACATTCACGGGATTGGTTACAAGGTAGTAGAGTTATCAAAACTACCGACTTCGGTACAAAGTTGGTACTAAAATTTTGAACGCGTGCCGATACCAGCATTTCCCTCTAGCATTTTGATCGCTGTTAAACGTATTGTTAAACGTATTCTTAAACGCCTCTGATTGGCCATTGTGTTCACGCGCTCAACATATATGTCTGTGAATGGCTACAATGACATCTTTGATGCTTTTCATCGAGCGCTTACACCGATACACACAGGAGAGTTTGAAAGTGGTGTCTATCAGCGGATAAATAATGCGTGGTTCAGATTACACTATTTTTTTGTTACGATAGTCGCTGTGTCACATTTATGCGATTTTGACTCCTAAAATCTTGTCTTGTCGTGGACAAGAAACATGTCAGACTACACGTTGCTTTCTGACCAGTCATCGTGTGCCGTCTCACACGCACTCACAGACACACACACACACACACACACACACACACACACACACACACACACACACACACACACACACACACACTCTCTCCCTCACTCACTCACTTGCGCGCACACACACACACACACACAGACACACGCTCACTCACTCTCACATACACTCACACTCTCACTCTCACACACTCACTCACTCTCACACACACTCACTCTCTCTCTCACACACACACACACTCTTGACGGAACCCGTCGTGGAAGACCGGAAAAAAATTAGTCGTGAAACATCGCATCGTCTGTTGTCGTCCATTATGACACACTATACGAGATGAAGCGATCGAATCATGCGTCCCGACGCCCGTTGTCATCTACGAATCCCCACGACACTCTACGTCAAACGGATCGGGCTAAAATCGTGTAATCTGAACCAGGCATTAGGGATCCGCTGATAGACACCACATATAAACAACATTAAAAACTAGATTTTCACCACAGGGGGACTTTAAGACCCAATGGTAGACTGAGTGATAAGATACCTGTTCAGATAAGAGGATAAGATCTTGTTGAACTTTGTGTGAAACTTTATCAGTTCAGATTGGATTGCTGATTAAATTCAAAGTCTTTTGAGTCAGCTTTTACAAACACACTTAGTTCTGCTTGCTGTGTTTGTTTGTGTAGGCCCGGTGTGTTTTTGCATTGTGGGTAGAGGATGACGTCAAGAGGGAAAATCAGTCTGCCAATAAGTGGCACATTTTGGCAGTGACCCCCTCACGTGCGCGTGTGCGTTTATATGTGTGTCCCAGCCTGTGCCCCGCAGCACATTAGCAGAATGCGCAGGGAACACCATTGATTTCTCAGTGGCACCACACTGTGACACACCAGCCAATTCTCCCTTCATTTTTCCCATTTTACCAGTCAGGAACTTTAAAAATAGCCACACCAATGAAGAAAGCCCTCCTGCAGGGGAAGGTGTGACCCAGGAAGAAGTGGAGAGAATCTGAGTGCTAACCATGGCCTGCTATTATGTGTTATGCACTCGTGTAGCGCTCTGACTACAGGGAGCCAATGCAGGTTGCAGTGATGAAGCAAAAGGAAGTGATCTAAAACTTTACTTTCTTTGAGTGGCTCAAACTTACTCGCCCACAAAGTTGTTTTGTGTATAGTGCCTCAAGCAACCACATGTCAAGATTATATCGCATGGTCAAATATGTGAAAATTGGACCTACAGGGTAAGGATTTTTATTAACCTACTTTCTGCAAGTGCTTAAACAGAAGCTTGTTTTGCAGCAGACGTTTTTGGCAGCTCTGTGCATTAGCAGGATCACACTGGGTTCATCTTACAATCTAATGGTGTTGCTGGATAACTTTAGCACTGTTTGAACGGGATTAGATTTCTAAACAACATTTACAAATATTAACATAGGATGACAATGACATCGGATTGAGATCTCTGTAGTTTTTACTATAGTGGCTGAACTGAGCAGTTTGTGATCCGCACCTTTATTAATTTCATATTCTTTTTATATCAGATACTAGCAGTACTTCAGGCAGGAGCTATTATCAACTATTATTAATAAAAGCTGTTAAATATAAACTGTTGTTTTGCACAGAAAGTTGGCAATACATTTTAAATCCACAATGAAGATTTGCCAGACAGTTGCAATAAGAAATTTTGCTTTAGTTATGGTATTCTACCAAAGTAAATAAATAAGTTACAATTTTATGGAAATGAGACATTTTTAGCAGCCTGGGAACAACCAAAAAACAGTAGATAATTATTTAAATATCTTGTGTTAAAAAATCGGATGGGATTCCAATTGCGAAGTTCGTCTATGTATTACAAATTTGTCAAACTCCTTTAGGGAATACTAGTATTGTTTGAATTGAATTTGAGTATTTTAAATTGAAACTGATTTTGAGTGACAGTGAATATACCGTGGCTCAGCCCTACATGCCTCTGTAAGTGATTGGACCCCAACCGCACACCCACTTTTCCAATTCTATACATAGCTTCCTGTGATCAATAAGAGTCATGCAGGCATTGGTTTAACAGTTTGTCTATTGGAAACACACTCCAACATATAATCAATCACCCGCTTTAAAACAAGTCCACGTTTTCCCCTCCCACCCTCGTGCCTCTATATTTGTTTCTAAAACACCCTGTATCCAGTATCTCTTTTTGTCTTTCCTCTCCCATTCTCATCTTTCCTCAATTTACTACACAGATTATGATAAACACCTTATTTCACAGTAGAAGTATAAACGGATGTTTGGTGGTTGTTTTGAGGCTTTTTTGCCCCTCATTTTCCCTGTATCAACTCGTGCTGTCTTTTACATCCATAGCTGTTTTTTATTGGTTGTTGTGTTTAACTGCCCAGTGGTGCTGATCAAAGCCTATTGATTCAAACTGCTTTTTTGACGTTGCCGCTTAGAGAGGAAGAGGCAGGGTGGCACATTAGAGAGAGAGAGAGGATAGGGACAGTCTTTTTTGCACAGGACAGGGTTGAAGGCTACTGCTACTTTGGATTCTCACGCTTCTCTCTCGGCAGGACTAACAGACAGTGTATGGAAACACACTGATCTACCAGAATGACGAGTGCTGCTCCCGCCCGGAAACCGTACCGAAAGGCACCTCCGCAGCATCGCGAGACGCGCCACTCTGTTCCAGTATTTCGAGAGGATGTTAGTGGGAGTGCCTTGCCATCCGCCAACCCTGGTTCGTCATCCCAGCCTGACCCCTGCCAGGTAATTTCCCCCAGAAATCATGCACCTATTTTGCAGCGTACACGATTTACAGGCCCTTACCCACAATGCCCTGAAAGACCCGTATGGTCGCAAGCATCTGACAGCGAGCTGGATGTCTCGAGCCTGTCTAGTTTGGATCTTAGTGTCCTCCCTCCACCACGAATCTTCAGCCACGGTTCTCTCGGCATGAGACCTCCTCCCAAGCATCTCCGGCAACAAAGAATGAACCGCTTTATCAGTCGTAGTGATGACCTACTGGCACTCTCTGCTGACGACGATCTCTCCTCCTCGGAAGACTACCAGCATTACATTCGAGGCACTTCCCCGTCACTCTCCAGCAGGAGTGCTGAGCGCTCTTTAGTCTTCAACGAGAAAGCGGAGATATTTGTACCCAGGGAAGAACAGTGTCCACCACATGTAGCATTTGTGATTGATGCCCATCCACCCAAGGGCATCCTCAAGCACTCTCATCAGTTGGGAGTGTACTCTTCCGATAGTCTGCGTAAATCTAAGTCGGCAGAGATGCTAGGCCAGAAGCAAAGTCGTGGACGTAGCCGGAAACCCAAAAGCATGTCCTTGGACAGGGAAAAGGGCGTACGGGTCTCTCCCACTGGACGTGCTACTTCCACATCATCTACATCTCCCAGCTCTATGCCACCGGATTGGAAGATGCAGCTTCTTGAGGAAAAGGTAAAATTTTCACAATTTCTGGATGAAATCACCTACCGGGTAATGACCCCTGCCAATCTAAAGTTGCTGCGCGGGAACCTTCCCGATTCAACAATGTCTTTAAAAGAGAACCAAATGAGACACCTTCCTGATTCAACAATGTCTTTAAAAGAGAACACAACCAAATGCCACATCAATCCCCAACAGTACGAATTCAAGGACCATCATGACCCAAAGCAAGAGCGGTGTAGACCCTGGGATGAATGGGCTTCCCGGCATAGCAGAGCCGGCAGAAAATCAAAGGAGGCAAGACCCAAGATATGGCACATGGCAGCGGACAGTCCAGAAAGAGTGTCAGGAAAGCAACATGCAGATCCCCATCGGGAAGGGGCCCGTCCTAAAGGCGAAGGCCCAATTTACAGTCGGGTGGGGGGCAGCAATGATTCTGAAGGGGATGATAGGGCTCCACGGGGGGTTCAACACCAGACTCAACTCCACCAGTTGCCCCATGTAGAGAGCAAAGCCCTGAAAAAGGACAATATGGATAAATCAGGGCTGCCAAAGGGTGAGATTCCCACCATTATTGTGGAGGGTGAGAAAACACCTTTATCACAAGTGACTGCCTTTTCTATATTATCACAGATCAAGGTACGTTACTGACAACATTTCTTTGACTTTATCCCCACCTAATATACTATATATATATATATACTATACAATCCACTCTTGCATTGAAGAACCTATAAATGAGCAGCTCAGATATTGTTTTGTATTCCACAATAGAAAGCCATACAGGTTTGGAACGACTTAAGGGCTAATTAACTTTTTCAAAAAAATTTGGCTGATCTTTTCCATTATTGTATCAATGCCATGGCTAGTATTCTCATCTCACTGTTCTGGTGTTTCCTAAGGATATTTTGCTCTAAATATGAGCGTTTATTAAAACCCCCATCACCAATTGTCACGTATGCGACAGTGTTTCATGAACTTTTGTTCTGAGCAGTTTTATTTGTCCGAGATTTTCATTCTTCAACAACAAAATACATAGTTTGTCTTTAAACAAACAGCGTTGTTTACAACCTTGCTCTACATTAGACAAATTCCCATTTTCTGCTCTGTGGGATGTGGTGGACATTTAGCTAGCAGAAAAAAACAGGATGTCAGACCAATTTCATAGCTTCACTAGGCATGTGCATATTGACCTGTTTGGCTGAAGGCACAGAGTATGATGTCAAATTCTTCCCTTGCGTCACTTGCTTTTTATTGAAATTATGAGATGAATTATCTAACACATACAGGTCATAAATAAAGCTGTCATATTTCATTGATACATGCCACAGTGTAGGGCTCATTTTAATTTGTTTACTGTACTGTATGTTCCTATATGTGCAATAATGTAAAACATTGTTTTAGGAAGCTTTGACATTTGAAGATTATTGTTAACAGCCACACATAAGATCAGTTCACGTTCAAGTCTTGAGGAAATGTTATGTTTGCCCTCTTGGTATAAAAGAGAAATATACAGCAGTGTGGGTATTAAGGATATGTGAAATATTGATTGTAATATACATCTCTCAGATTTTTTTATGTTTTAGAGGATATTCAGTTTGCACATACTAAATGAATGCTCTTTCTTACAGGAGTCCTTATCAGATGCCGACAGGATCAAGTAAGTTTATTTTTTTGTCCTCATTATAATGTTTTAATTTTTATTCTTTCAAAAATGTTGCAGAAATTGTCATTGTTATAACATTGCCAGTCTGTTGATTGGCAGTGTATAATTCTTTGTTTCAATACTCAATAATAGATTTGCATTTGACCAGTAGCCTTGTATAATTTATTACAATACACTGAAGTGTTCAAGTGTTAGGTGGCATTAACCGCCTAATCTGACCCTAAAGCTGATCATTCATTGGCTCTTGGCGTTGAATGGCATGGTTGGACAAGAGCCAATCATGTGAGAAGATGCCTGTATGAGATAACTTGCTGATTAGCCTAGAAACTCCAGAAGGCTTAGGTTGAGTCCCTGGTTTATGGGGTTAACTGGGTGACTGTCAGAATGACAAGCTGTTGGCCATGATGTCTTGCGATAAGAGAGAGTGCCCACATTTTAAAGTCTACTACACCTCAGGTGCTCACTGGAGTACTAGGTTGAACCCACTTTGATCAGAGACATCTCGCCTTCTTTCCAGGCTTACAGGGATTCCAAGGCTTTTAGGCTCCAACACCAAAAAGCAGGTGCACATGACTAGTGACGAGGTTCTGCTTTCAACTCAGGGACTCCCAATACCTCTGCTCCATTTTTTCCCCCATGCACTGCATTAGCTTTCATGTTCTCTCACTGTTCTGTGTTCCCTTTGTTGCTGCTTTTCTCCCACTGGAACTAACGCTATAAAGGCAGCATCGTTAGATCTGGTATAGCTTAAAAGTTATTCTAAATTTTAAAGCTGTTTAAGTCTCCTCAACATCGGCACAAAGGTTGTGCTAATCAGAAAACTCTTGGGATTTGCAAAGCTTTTTTATTTATTTTATTTTTTAAGTCAACTAATTGGGTACCTAAATGAAAATTTTATATAATAGAATCAAGCAGAATGCAAAAGTCGCTTGACGTTTTTAAGGCCATATGCCTAAAAACAATGCAATATTTGCGGTCAAAAGGGATGAATTTAAAGGCACAGGTTTTCATAAAGGGTTTCACACTGCGAACTGTCTTAACTGCTAAGGCACATAAGAAAATTGGGTAACACTTTATTTTGACGGTGTCCTTGTTACTTATGTTACATGTACTAGTAATAACAGTAAATTATGCATAATTACATGCAACTAATCTTCAACCAAGTCCTAATCCTACCAGTGGGTCGTTTTTGCCTAATTAATTACTCAATACTTAAATCTATAATTACTCTGTAACAATGACACCTTAAAATAAAGTGTAACCGAAAATTGCTCAGTTTCACCATTGTGGCCCATGCTAGATTACTCACATCACATGTAGTATTGGCTAACAGACTCGTTGTGTTCCCTTCATCATCTCACTCGTGGTGCCGAGCGGAAGCATGCAGGACATGGTCAGGCAGGCGCTTGTATTGATTGGCCTAGTTGTCTGTTTAATGGGTGGAGAGAGCTGAACGGTGGATGTAGTCTGAAGATGGGTTTCTCCATCATGTGTTTTCACCTCCCTCAGGGTGGAAATCTCCAGTAAATGTGGGCTATAGTTAAATCACAAAAAAAAGCATTGTGAGTCTATTATTTACTCTTTAGAGTTCTCCAGCAATCTACATACATTTGACACTCTGAGACCTCGGATTTATAGTTACAATGAGCTCTTTACTTCATACTTTAACTGGGCTCCTCATCACAAAAGGGTTCTGTTAAAAATACACTGCCCACTAAAGACCAAAGTATACTTCTTTTTTTTTACGCATTCACTAAACCAGTGGTATTCAAATGGCGGGCGTTGCTCCATCCGGACCGTGGGACATAATTCGAAAAATAGATACTTTTGCTAAAACGCTGCAGAAAATGAGAATGCAGCAAATACAGTTATTTTTATCTTACTTTGTTTGTGACAACTAAGTTAACATGTGGCACCTTTAGACGTTTTTTTCCCCAAATTTAGCATGATTAATCAGCATATTAAGAGCATTTCAATTATTTAGAGATGGCAAGGGAAGACAAACAAATCTGAAATGACTAGTTAACTTTCTTTTGTGCTCATGATGAGAGTTTTGCTTATCAGATTATGTACGTTTTTTGTTTTTAGAAGTTTATTACTTTGAGCAAAGTATAAAAATGGTCCATATTTTTCTTAAGAGGTAAACCATTCTCAGTCCCAAGGTCTTCTGTGTGCCAGACACGTCGGTGTCAAAATGTAATAAATAAATAAATACATACACAAAAATAGCCTGATAAAACATCTGATCTAACCTTTTATATTAATATCCAGTTGGGAGAAATATTTACTTTTCTTGGTAAATATTGGTTAAAATTGTTAGACATCACTGCTTTGGCTCTCTTGGCCCAAGAATCTCCTCTTTGATGACTATTTTGAGTGTTTAAATTTGCTTTTACAAATTACTACGGCTGCCCGATGGAAATGTATAACTGTTCCAGAAAAGTATTGTCCGGACCTCCGCTAGGAAGGAAATATGGAGACTTGGAACTTTAATTGAATACCCCTGCACTAGCATATGTGTGCAGTGTGTGTGACATACATTTTTATCATCAGTGTAGTATGTGTGTACTGTACGTGCATAGACAGATTTTATTTAAACGCGTATACAATGTACGCTCAATCAGCTCCACGTACGGTTTGAATTTCTTAGTTATATAACCTTTGTGGGTGCTCGTTTAAACAAGTACAAAGACATTTTATTTGGTCATAATTTCTGGAGAGAAATGATACAGACACTGGACAAGAATGAAACTTTCTAGTGCACGTGTCGAGCGGCCATGTTTGCACACATAATAAAATGCAGAATCATTTCAGTTAGCATGTTGCTAAGATAATCAATAAGAATAAAAATATATGGCATTCACAAATATTGCGTAAAGTTGTTGGTTTTTAAATTTGATTGCACGATTAATCGTTAAAAGATCCAATCTCAATTCAAACACCCACACGATCTTATTCCTAAATGACAACAAGTCTTCTGTGTCTATTAAACCTTTGACAAAACACACCGCAACATTCAGATCTGTGTTCACGCCGCTGGCCCAAAGAGAGCAGGTGTCATGTTTAGGTATGAAACAGCTTCACAAACAGTCTTTTCAACCACACCGTATTGTTATTTCCGCCTTACAATAATTCAAATTATCACAGAAGTACTGGGATAAAAGTTTATATTTCAGATAAAAACACTGATGTCTACGATAGCAATCAAAATAGAGCAAATCACCTTTTGAAAGTGACATGTGTGATAGATTTTTTTAATTTGTTTTTCTTGCAGGAACAACATTCATATGCTTTTATGTGTGTTCCCCTTTTGGCGAAAACTTGTGTTGCCATACCCCTTTTACTCTGGTTGTGTGAGTGTAAAAATAACAAATATGGGAAATGAAACTAGACACTTGACTAGGTTTGAACCTTGTGATTAACAATGAAGTAATCATTAAAACAAAGTTTGCTTTACCTAGTAACAGAAGGGTTTGTCTATGAAAACCAATCAAATAAGGGGAAATTATGTAAATGCAGTATGACATTTTTGCCGTACCTCCTTATTCTATTAAAACTGTTGTATTCGTGTTAGCTGGTGGGATTCTCAATGGAATTTTTCTGAGATCCTCTGGCCTTGCTTCTTCTTGGGGGAGATTCTCTGAGAACTGCTCGGGATCTCTTCCGGCCGTGATTAAAGCGTTTGAAGGACGTTTGCTGAAGTCTGTCTGATATTATTGCTGCGTAGCAAGAAAGCTAGTTAGGGGAACAAGTTATTTAGCGAAACACTAGAGACCTTACTACCAAGTGATAGTGTTCGATAGGGGGCGAGACGTCGTTCGACTCTTTGTGAGACTCTTAGGCGGGGTTAGATTGCGGCTTAGGCGTCAACTCGCGCGTTCAGAGGTAACTCAACTGAGTATAATATTTTCAGGTGTCAAGGACTAAGTTCAACCTAAGTCAGGTGCATAGGGGAAAAATCTACCACACATGGCACTTCAAATAACGATTGTATTGATTACATTGTTACAATAACGGCAAGTGACTTAAAATGTATTTTGTCATTGAATCATTAATTTAAGAGATTCGTTAAAAAACGCTGATTCATTCAGCAATGAAACAAGTGAAGTCTTTACGAGTGAATCATTGAATCATTCATTCAAGGGATTTGTTCAAAAACACTGATTCATTCAGCAATGAAACAAGTGAAGTGTTTAAATGAGCCATTGGATCATTCAATCAAACCATTTTTTTAATATTCATTCTAATTAATTAAACATTTAATTAAATTGAATAGACTGCAGCAATATTTTGTCAGAACCTATAGAAATTTATTTTATTTAGCTGTCTGTTAAGAATCATAGTAGAATCTCTATCTGAAACCACAACAAAGTTCATCCAGAATAGTGCAGCTCCAATTGAACAATTTCGATATACATTTTTTTTATTTATTCTTTTTTGTTGTTGAATGAGATGTTTGCAATCGACAGTTTTCTGGAAGAGGAACTTCCAGTCCAAGTCTAAGAAATGTTCATCCCAGTCTGAATGTGACTGAAAGGGCTTTTTCTGGTCTGTTGGATTTGCTAAAAAAGAGCATGTGCACATATGATTTCTATGGGTGCACTAATATAAAAGTATATGATTGTTGATCATTTCATTTTAATGTCAATTCTGACAATAAATACCTATAGATATTATAAATCGAAATGTTGTTAATTTATAATACTGATGATCGGAGAGAGATGCTTTGTAGTGGTGATGCTGGTGAGAAATGAAGCTTTGCATATCTCCATTGCGAGATTCATGGGGCCTGCGTTTTTGGAAACTGTCAAAAAACAGTCATGTCCCAATCACTCATAGTTCCTGTCAGCCTCTGCTGACATTTCCATTCATTTCAGGAGCCTCAGAGCCATTTACAAGAATATTGGTTTCTATGTGAACACTCTATATAAACACTCTCCAGTTTCACTTTATTTTCATATTAAAATAATTCAATTTGGCAATTTCACTGAGATGTTTTATGTGGATGGAGCTGTTTTCTTTCTGCTGTCATCACGCAGAGCAAGTGCAACTGCAGTCATGCAATTAAAACTGTTTGACAAAGACACTGACTAATGTTTTTAACTGTTCATCTATCCATATATCTTCATGATGTGAGCAGTCTAGAAGTTTTAAATTCAAATGGAAAAGTTTGGTCAGTACATTTTTTTTTTTAATGCTTTGAAACAAGTCTCTCATGCTCAGCAAAGCTGCATTTATTTGATCAACCGTACAGTAAAAACAGTAATAATGTGAAATATTATCACAATTTAAAATGACTGACTGTTTTTTTTATTTCAATATATTTTAAATCTAATTTATCCCTGTGATTAAAGCTGAATTTTCAGCATCATTACTCCAGTCTTCAGTGTCACATGACCCTTCAGAAATCATTCTAATATGATGATTTGCTGCTCAAGAAACATTTCTGATTATCAGTGTTGAAAACAGTTGTGATGCAATTTTCTGGATTCTTTGATGAATGGAAAGTTCGAAAGACCAGCATTCATCTGAAATGGAAATCTTTTCTAAGAGTTTTGATCAATTGAATGCATCCTTGCTGAATGCAAGTATTAATTTCTTTCAAAAAATGTGACATTGAAACATTTTACCATGCAGTAGATAAGAATAGACGTATATAAATGTAACACTTTAGTTACCTGACATATTCATTATATTGAAGTTATCTTCTAGTTAATATACTGTATGTGCATCCTTACTAATTTCTCTTTGCAAGATCAGTTTTTTTTGTGTGCTTTTTTCCCGCTAACTACTTGGCTCATGGTTGAGAATGTCTTTGCTAACCTTGAAAGAGATAAAGCCTCTTTGCTGCATGCCTGAAAGCAACATATGGTAGTGGCGCAGTGGATAAGACACATGCCTTTGGTGTGAGAGACCCGGGTTCGAATCCACTGTGAGACACCAATGTGTCCCTGAGCAAGACACTTAACCCCTAGTTGCTCCAGAGGCGTGCGACCTCTGACATATATAGCAATTGTAAGTCGCTTTGTATAAAAGCGTCAGCTAAATGAATAAATGTAAATGTGTAAATGTAAACATATGCACGTTCAGAAATGTGTGACCGACAATTGAAGGAACCCTTATCACACTGGAAGCTGTATGTGGCGGTCCTTGTCAATCAAATAAAGTGGAGGATTTTCTAAACAGATGTTAGGGTTTGCACACAAAAACCCACAATGCGTGCGTGTCTCACACATTTAATTTAGCATCTTTCATGTCATGAATAATGAAAACAATTAAGCAAATCGTAGAAGGCTGGATGGTTTCACGTGTTTTCTTTCAGCAAGTGTTCAGAAGTGCTTTGGGGAATGTGTGGCACGTCTCTTAAAAGCACATGCGCACGGTCTCTTTGTGCTTTTTACATTTAGCGACTTCTTTTGCTCCATTTGTGCTCTAACATGGGCCTGCGAACAGGCGATTTGCTACTAAAAAGAGTTACATTTATAGCTTAAAACCCCTTCCCCCATCTAGGTCTATAGCATGAATCATTGATGTTCCTGTTGCTTTCAGCAGTGTCACGTTGGCAGGTTTTGAGGATTGGTCCGGACGTGTGTTGTGAGTGCCATGCCCTATGCTTCCTTCACTCTGAACTGGGAAAGAAACTAGAAAAGGACAGAAAAGGAAAAGTTGTTTCATATTCTTAGGGAATCTCCAGTCTGTCTGTGAGCTGTTGGATGTTACAATTAGGGCTGGACCCGAATATTCGAATATTCGTTCGGTGGGTTGGTATTCGATTTGAAAATTTGACATTCGAATATTCGGTTTTTTTAGTTTTTTTTTTGGGCACACCTGGGATCCCCGCGAAACGGTTCTCATTCGCGCTTGAATAAGGCCGGCGACACACTGGCTGCGTGGCGTGAGCGTCTCAGCTGCGTGGCGTGTCCGTTTTTATTTCGGCTCCCATGTTAACAGGTTGGAGTTTGCACACTGCCTGCGTGAGACACGCGTCTCAGGCGCGGCTCGAGCCCCGCGGAAAACGCGTGCATGCTAGAAATAGAACCGACCCCAGTGTTCCAGCAACGGGAGTGTTCTCTCGATAGAGCGCAGTGGAGTTTGTATGGACCAAAGTGCATGCCTGAGCTTGTGTTTTGAGTTAAGCTGCGTTGCTTTGACATTGTGGAAAATAGAATAATAGAAACAAAATGTATTAGCCTTTTTACCCGTTATTATCAATCTAAATTAATCTCGTTTTTAATTTAAATTAATTTCGTTTTTTCTTTATTTAAATTTCTTTTTTCTTTATTTAAATTTCGTTTTTTCCTTTATTTAAATTTCGTTTTTCTTTATTTAAATTTCGTTTTTCTTTATTTAAATTTCGTTTTTTTATTTATTTTAAATTTCGTTTTAAATACAAAATTAAATTCTTTATTTAAATTTCGTTTTTCTTTATTTAAATTTCGTTTTTCTTTATTTAAATCTACTGTGTCAGTAATTTGTTAGTCAGAAAAATATTAGACTACCTTAAAAGTATTGCTTAATTTAACAGACCTGTGTGCGTGCGTTTTATATCACTAGTGCAGTGTCCGTTATCGGCGTGAGGCGCGCCGCTTCCCGCTCGCGCTGTTCTGTAGTTTATTAAAAGTTTATTAATTCTGAATGTGTCACGTCTCGCATGTCCATCTATATTGCACCAAACGCGACACTGCACTCCCAGTGAAGTCGATTGGATAAACGGTTCTCGAAATAATCAAAATGCAAACGGACATACCGACACATAGAGAATACTGAAGAATATGTTCAGCACCCTCTCTCCGAAGCTTCGAATATTCGATGTTCATTACTACCGAAGCTTCGAAGCTCAAAAAATGGTATTCGGACCAGCCCTAGTTACAATGCCTCATTCGTGTGTTGTGTAGCGCTTGAGATGCTGTGTGTAGTTGGATTCCCACGAGTCCGTCTACTATCACTCCCCATCTGATGACACAACGATGGAGACTTGCGACACTGGTTCTTTTTTTGCCACCGCTTTTTAGTGTTTCTTCCCTTCTCTTGGGAAGCATTTAACCATTTCATCAGCTGTCATTTTTTATTAGGAGGGCCTTTTTTTTTTTGGCCAACAATTGAAGACACAACAGTATCTTATTGTAATGCACCAAAAGATGTTTTTAAATATCGAAGCAGTCACTAAAATGTTTACCTATTTTAGCTTACCTAGAATTTTAAATGATTTTTCGTTTTCGGTTGCCGTAATTTTGGTGCACCACTTATATCTAGATGATAATTAGTCAGCACAGATTTTTTGTTGCATTGTACACATTGACCTCATGCAAAAACAATCATGCAACGCCAATTCATACATTTTTCTGGGATTAACTTTGGTCGATTGGACCAGTGTCTTGTGATTGGTCAAAGTGTTTTGGAAATGTCAAGCCCCTTACCATAACTACGAGTTTCAACACGCTACTAACTACGTAACTCAACCAGGCCCTGCCCCCTTTTTGCATATGCCTTGGCCAGGACTTAATTAAATGAGTAATATGGTGACGTGTTCATTCTCGGAAGAAAACTCACGACTGCAATGGAGGCGTTTCAGGGAGTTCAGAAACAGTCACACTGATTTAGAGAATAACTCCTGCTGGAGGAACGTTGTACTTTGAAACATCACAGACATTTTTCATGCTTAAACAGCAACATTACACACTAAAGAAAGTTGAACGTGAAAATAGATAATAGGTCCTCTTCAAATCAGAATAATTACTAAATAGTTGTCCACATGACAACATGTAGTGAAACAGACAGATTTGGTTGTAATAAATTGTGTTTTAACCTGTAAACAGACAAGAAAAGAATCATCTCCGCATTAGGACTCTCAAGTCTAGCTGGTCGGATTTGATCACTGGCTCATACTCGGGGATTATAGGGATTCGAACTAACCTCTCCCCATAAGCATTGGGAAATCGCACAAAAAGAATTCAAACTCTTGAGCATCTCGTCTGAACGTGCCAACCAATCGGTCAAATGTCAAACAAAGGGCCTTTATGGGAGAAACTGTTTAATTATTGTACATTCACTGTACAGGACCACCCTGTTAGTCAGTCGTGGCTCAGGCTTGTAAAGTGTCTGAGTGTGTTTGAATCCTGCGGTCAGACTGAGGCTAACTGCCCTGATTGGTCGATCTTGTCTAAACTCCTATCCTTCACCAGTTTAATGACTCTTTTGTGCGTTCAGGCGTCAGGAAGTTATCTCAGGCTTTAGCTGGTCCTGATAAGATTCTTCATTTTGTTCTTCATTTAAGCACTTGATAGAATTGTTATGAGAACATGTTTAATTGTAAGAGTTGATGCTGTGATTAGCTCAGTGGCTTATTGACACTTTGTTTCCATAAAATGTCTGTTATCAAGTTTGGTGCTTTTCTTGGTGTAATTGCGCCAATTAATTTGATAGAGGATGCTGTCAGATTACTAATAATCTACAGCTTGCATGAATAGAGATTAATTCAATTATATCTTGATTTTTTTCTTATAAATGTGTTAATAGGTTCTTTTCAAGATATCTTAATATAGAGGCAGGCAATAGTTCACTGAAATGGATCCATGGATATTGTGACGTTGTCGTTACCGGAAGAAAGCTCCAGACCACAGATACAAAGAATAACTTTGTGCTTCGTAACATTGCAGACCTTTTTCATGCTCAAACAGCAACATTACACACTAAAGAAAGATGAACATGTAAAAAAGCATAATAGGTCCTTTTTAACAATTAATATAGGACGGTGAAATAATATACACAGTTATTCCCCTATACACATACATAACAATAAACACAAAATGAGAAGTAACACATGATGTTTGTGTGGGTATAGAGATGAGACGGCAGACGTGTGACTGCTGGTACACACACACACACACACACACACACACACACACACACACACACACACACTCATGTCTGGTTCACTATCTTTGTGGGGACTCTCCATAGACTTAATGGTTTTTAAACTGTATATTTTATCTCCTTACACTAATCCTACCCCTAAACCTACCCATCACAGATAACTTTCTGCATTTTTTCATTTTCAAAAATATATAATTTAGTATGTTTATTAACCCATTTCCATCATGGGGACCGCTGGCTGGTCCCCACAATGGAGGTGATCTCAGGTTTTACTATCCTTGTGGGAACATTTGGTTCCCACAATGTAATATAAACCAAACGCACACATATACACACACATACACACACACACACACACACACACACACACACACACACACACACACACACACACACACACACACTCATGTCTGGTTCACTATCTTTGTGGGGACTCTCCATAGACTTAATGGTTTTTAAACTGTATATTTTATCTCCTTACACTAATCCTACCCCTAAACCTACCCATCACAGATAACTTTCTGCATTTTTTCATTTTCAAAAATATATAATTTAGTATGTTTATTAACCCATTTCCATCATGGGGACCGCTGGCTGGTCCCCACAATGGAGGTGATCTCAGGTTTTACTATCCTTGTGGGAACATTTGGTTCCCACAATGTAATATAAACCAAACGCACACATATACACACACATACACACACACACACACACACATATACACACACACTCCTGTACTGCTCCTAATCACACATTCACACACCTGCATGACTAAACCTTAACTCGCTCTCAGTAGGCTCAGCATTTAGCCTATTGCTGTACCTCAGAGAGCCTTTTAGTCATCCGGCTCAGGATTGTTAAGTGTTTTGCACACATGTACTGTAGTTTTCTTTGCATTAGTTTTGGGAAACATGCTTCAGCCTCCCCTAGCCACATTTCAACACCTTCAGATTGCTTAAGTGTTGTGGATGTGTTTTTCTTTGGAGTAATTGGCAGGTGTCAGGAGTCTTGGCGGAGGAATCATCATGTGTTTGACACCTTCTCGCTGTACATTGGATGTAGGATGTGAAAGCTCCCATAGCTGAGGTGCACCTGTAGTCCTGTGACGGAGTCAGTGGGGTGTTCTGTTTATTGGCCATCTTCTTAGTTTTGTACTTTTTCTTTCTTAGGCCCTGCTTTACACCTGGTATTAAGATGCGTTTTGGTCGATCGGATCACAAGTGGACGAGGGAGACGCATTCCTGTTTACACCTAGTGTTTTAATTTGTCTCTTTTGTACCTTTCGTCCACTTCTGTCCTGATTTATTCCAGGGGAGAGTCTATGGGCGGGTAATGCATGGGCTTTTCCAAATCTTTTGATCTTATGGACGAAATAAGCTCACGCAATTTACATATGAATTCAAAAGGAAACAATGGAAAAACACACAGAGCAACAGCTTTAATTTCTGCTCTGACAGTCGCAAGACCAGCCGAACGCTGTGAGTGTGTGTTAGAAATCAGGAATGGTTAGAGAACATTGTGCTTGGTATGTTTTTCCTCTTCAAACTAAACTTGGGTCTCCAGCCGATTAAGTTTAAATCCCGTCAGGCTTCCCATAATGTTCACGTATTAGTTCAGTGGGCGGAGAGTAGGTCTTTTGTGGCTGTTTCAACACATTTGATCACATGAGCGTTTACACTACGAAAGCAATCCGGTCGAATGTGTTTTCGACTACCTCTGGAAGTTAGCATGGATGCCAGCCGAACTTAGCCCCGCCCACAACATTTGAGGTCGGGAAGTTCGGTCTGGACTTGATCCGTTGTGGAGAAACTATGCTCGAACCAGAGCTGTTCGGACCAATCAAATTGTCAGGGCTGGCTTTATACGATGATGGACAGATGATCAACACTAACGTAATCATCCACGTCACCAAAGAGCGCTTGGGTTGAATTCGTTTACAACAAAGATGGCTGCCGCTGGAGAATTATGAGCTCAATGTTTTAGACCCCGTTTACACCTGTATTTAGTGTCGTCCACTTGTGATCCGATCGACCAAATTGCGTCTTAAAACCAGGTGTAAACAGGGCCTTAGTCAACAAGCTTTAGCTTTTAGCTTTATTGGCATGACTGTAATGAATGAACAAGACTAATAGAGTATTCAAGTACTTATACAGTCCACATCTGCCATTGGTCAGAGAATTTAGAACATTTATCAGGCATAAATATGATTTACAGGCAATGAAACCGTTTTTTGTATTATTTTTTGTTTTATCTGATGCCTGATTTTATAATCTATTCTATTATGGTTGTTATTGTTTTAATATATTTCGATACTTTTAAACCCTTTTAAGTTTTTATCTGATTTTATGATGTATCTTGATTTATATTATTTAACACTATGTGACTATATATTACATCTTACCGACCCCAAACTTTTAAACGGTAGTGTACATCAATTAAAGAATATTTAAAGTTAATATTATTTTAAGATTGTAAGTCGACAGTAATGGTGTACATATTCTGGATTGTAGGCAAAAGATTAAAAGTGAAGTCATATATGAAGTAGGGCTGGAAATTACAGCTGCTATTTTCAACCAATACAAAAAGAGCAGCTGAACGATGACATGCATTGTTTAATTATTTATCCGTCTCATTTAAAATTAATCTGACTCCATTAAAGTTGTTGTTCATATATAAAATCTCCTTTTCCAACGGAAAATTATTTCTTTAAGCGTTCATCGGAAATAATGATTTAGCTTTAAAGTTCAGATCGCCTGATTGTGTAAAACGTTGACTTCTATGGCAGAGGACAACTTCAGGGATTATCCTTCAACACTTAAGTGAAATTATTTATTAAACAACGCAAGTTAAAAATAAAATGCCACAGTGAAAGAGGGTGTGTGGTGCTGAGATCCACAAAGCAACATAAAATTGTCATAAAAAAATCACCCATGTGAATCATGCATGATGCAAACGGTTCTGACACATGCTTCACTAGTGCCTTTTGGCATCACTGATGTCAAACCTGGTGAAATGCGTTAACGCACCATTTATAACTCTAAATATGAACACGAATGAGATGCTCATGATGTGGGAAAGACAGAGACGGCCTCTCCTTAATGCGTATTCAAATGATAGTTGCATCTCTAACCGTGGTCATTACATTTGAGCTGTAAAATGATACCAAACATGACAGATATCTGTTAAAAGAATACAAGTGTTGAGAGGAAATGTGAGATATGCATCCGGAATGTGCACGCAGATGTTTTCCCGGGCATGGCAAGGTGATGTGGATAATGAACAGTCTTCAGTATGGATATTAGAGAGTCTTTTACGCTAGTGTAGTGAAATGAGAAGCGTTGAAATGCATGAGAATGCTGTAGAGTGGTGTGAACTCTATCTGACTAACTGCTTCTCATGTCAATGGCTTGCATTTGTCACGTCTTTCATTGCTCTGGCTTATTTTTCAGGCTCCTGCAGCAGCAGAATGAAGACATCCGGCGCCGGCTGTCTCAGACCACTCATAAGATGGAGGCCATGGAGACGGAGTTCGAAACCAGTCGACATTACATGCAGGCCGAGTTGGGGCGAACCAGAGACGACCTGGAGAAAATGAGAGATAAGTTCAGAAGGTTAGTCATGCGGTGTACTCGCACTCCCACTTGTTTGTCCCACTGTTTGTTTTTTTAAAAGAAATGAATACTTTTATTCAGTAAGAATGCATTCAGTTTGAACCGAAAGTCACAGTACAGACTTACCCGTACGTTGTTACAAAAAACTTTTGAACTTTGTATTCATCAAAGAATCCTGATAAAGAACATACCTCAGTTTCCACAAACATTAAGCAGCTCAACTGTTTTCAACAATGATAATCAGAAATGTTTCTTGAGCAGCAAATCATCATATTAGAATGATTTCTGAAGGATCATGTGACTCTGAAGACTGGAGTAATGATGCTGAAAATTCAGCAAAAAAAAAATGAAAAAAACATTGTTCTACATTTCACAATTTGACTATTTTTACAGTATTTTTAATCAAATAAATGCAGCCTTGGTATGAACATAGGAAACTTATTTTGAAGGGTAGTGAATTATTTAAAATAAAGTGTGTAGCTGATAATTGGCTGCTGATTAATCTCTTGACAGCCCTAGTATTTCCTTGAATATTTTTTTTAAGTATATACATTATTTATTTATTTATTTATTTATTATAATTTTGGTAACCTTCTTGGTAACATGCAGCCCTGGCTGGTCTATAGGGCCTGTATGTGGCACTGATCATGTGACCACAGGTTTCTAAAATAAGCTCATT
Source organism: Leuciscus leuciscus (assembly GCF_965113295.1). Classification (NCBI taxonomy): domain Eukaryota; kingdom Metazoa; phylum Chordata; class Actinopteri; order Cypriniformes; family Leuciscidae; genus Leuciscus; species Leuciscus leuciscus. The sequence goes on from NC_138746.1 coordinate 31,447,898, forward strand.
TGCCAGGTTTCCCCTGGTTTCATTAAAAATTATGGTAGAAGCTACTTGAACACTGCAAATCTGAACTATCTGAAATCTAAGATTCAGGTTCAACATTTGTTGTTGGTTGCTACAAAATGATATTATATAGAAAAAGTACAAATTAGACTAGGAAGTCCCACAAACGAAGATTAAAGAGTAGCATGTATCTTTACTTACTAGCTAATACTGGAACGCTGAAATGGAATTTTTTTTAAATTATTTACCCGCAGGAATTTGAATTGCTCACTTTTATTTATACAAGGTTTATTTTTCTCCCAAAATCAGGTTCCCAAATTTATTTTATTAAAATTTTATATGGTTAAATAAAATTTTTGTAATCAAAAAGCACGTCTAATTAAAATCATGTCTAATTGAAAAAATGTATTACGTTTTGCAAAAAAAAAGTTATTTTGGAAGAATAAAACAGATAATATATATACATATATATATATATATATTTATTTTTGAACTATGTGTATATGTATGTATGTATATATATATATATATATATATATATATATATATATATATATATATATATATATATATATATTTATATATATTTATTTATTTATTTATTTATTTAATAAAAGTTAATAGTTAATAAAGTTAAGTGTTAATAAAAAAAAAAAGAATGCATGAAGCTAGAATAACTTTTTTTTTTTTTTTTTTTTAAGCAGAGGTTGTGTTCTTTCTTTTTATATATTTAATACAGATTTTATCGTTATTGGTATTGTTTTTATTATATTACTTCGAGGTGTGCATTCTGCTTTATGAAGTATATTTGGCACAATTACAAGTTATTTCGATATATCGCGATTCGATTAAGTGTGCAGCCCTACTTTAGATTTATTCATCCAAAATTTGCCAAATTCCATGACACATTCCACGTTATATTTTAAATTCCATGTTTTTGTCATTGGGGAAATCTTAGGTCCCTAACATTTTATTTTCACTGACTGCATAATGACAACAGTCTTCCATTATGAATCATCCATGTTCAGGAAAGAGGTGGATAAAATCTCTTTCTTTCTGAAGTTGCAGGCGTAGATGAGAGAGAGAGATGAGACGAGACATGCAATGGACTGCAATCCATTTTTAATGATTATGATCAAAGCAGCCAAATTAATGAACTCTTTATAGCTGTATGAAGCTGGCAGGCATCACTTTAATCCACTGACCGGCGGCTGTAGAGTTACAGGACCCCTGCAGGGTGACTACAAAGAGCAGCAGGTTTGGCAATGCAAAGCATGCTGGTCAGGGAGGACGAGGGGACTGCAAACTTACCTAGATGTTAAGCACATATATAAAACATAAGGAGAACCTCCTTTGTTGTCATGTGGGATTTCGAAGGGCAACACAGTTTCCGCCTCACACAAGGCAAATCACAAGAAAAAATTAATTATTTTGGTTCCAATTCCACATAATGATTCCATTAACAATTCTTTCAGGACTTTTTCTCACATTTCAGACAGCAAGTTCACAACTCGCATAATACATGAATATTATTAATGGAGCCAAACAGCATGAAAGTCATTTGGTTCAACATTTTCTAGAAACTGTTCGTAATTCAACTCTTGGTTATTCAATCTGAATAGGCCACAGCAGTGTTATTGTGAATTGTTTTGTTTAAGTGGTCAGTCACCAGATTTTTGGTTTGAATTATTGCTAATATGTTAATTAAATTGGCTCAACTCAACAAATGTTGCTCTGTTGTAATGTAAAAAAAACAACAAAAAAACATTGTGCCTGACAGCGTAGTCTTCAGGAAATAAATAAAATAAAGGTTTTACAGGCAATCAAACAGATCTATTGTCTGACGAATGCCTTGAGTTTTTGCAGGCTAATTACGGACTGCATTTGAGACCCGTAAGTGACTGTAATGTGTTATTTTCATTACAGGTAGAGGAGGAGAACAGAGCCTGATTTTAATGAGCACAGGCTCGCTGTGAGGCTGTTTTGCAGTGTTTGTGTGAGGATTCAGTGGCACTGTATTGGCCAGTTCATCTCTGTTACCGTGTAACTGTTTTAATTGGCTAGACTGTTGCTTCTGACATGCAGACAGGCTGATTTCTGTGTGAACAATGGTGAAATATAGTACAGAACACTATAGATTTTGAAGAATGCTTATGAAGACTTTTTGATGAAGAGATTTTCTTTGGAATAGTGTGTGTGCTAATTATGGGCAATAAGACCAAGAACATCTTTTCCTTTTTTTATGGCCTGTTCACACTAACATGAATGTTCAGCGTTTCGCTGCTTGTGAAAAAATTGTTTGCTTATCAGGATCTTGAAAAATATCTATATACGACACCACTTTCGATACTATGGGGAAAACTGACATATATACCGCCATACAGGTAATTTGTTATTATCTCATAATTGTTTGATAATTTGGATAATTTTGTTGCAATAGCTTACACACACAGCACAGAGAGGCTTAATTTGAATCATTGAACTAAATTTTCATAAAAAAGACAAGTAAACAGTCAATAATAAAATAAGAACAAATAAATTGCAAACAATATCACAAATAAATATAATAGAATAAAAAGACAAATGAAATAAACATGGCTTTATGTTTTTCAGGTAGGGTCTAACAGTAAATTCAGGTAAGAAAGTAATCACATGTAAAATAACACCTGGATAGTTTTCATTGTAAAAAGTAAATACATATTAATGCTCTCAGTTAAAGTTAAAGTTATTCAGTCTAGAGCAGCAAGTGATTTTCTCTGTCTTTTGCATCAGGTTTATTAGGCTGCCGTCACTTTAAGAGCTGATCGGATCCAATATACTGTTACACAACATGCATTTTCTCTTAACTTTTTTCCGCACAGTAAGAAAAAGAAATTAATATGCTACTCATGAGCTGTTTGAGAACACCACTTAAAGATATCAGTAGTGCACGCGCTTTTGGTGTGAGCGGGAAACTTATGGGAATGACTAAAATTATGCGCAATACAAGCACTATTCATCCGGAGTGAATGAGGCGAGTGAGTGCAAGGAGGTGGGTGTGTCAATTCGCCCTCAGAGAGAAGAGAAAGTGCATCGGTGTATCGATACTGCAATATGGGAGTACTAGAACAGTTTCAGATATTTCAGTATCAGTACATATTGAAATAGCGATATTTTTGACAACACTAGTCCTTAATAATGCTTGAAATTTATATTAGATTGACTCTAATAGATTGACTAGCTTTTGTTGTGGTATCAAAATTAGAATAAAAAAATCTTGAAATTTCACTGATATCTAAAATGTTGGTGTCATAACCTTATTTATTTAAACGCAAGGTTACATGGGTCGAAAACAAGGAAAAAAAATGCTGTTTTATTTTAATCATTTATTACTTTTTGGTGGTGATGCCAAATTTGAAACTCTGGAAAAAAATATTGGTAACACTTTATTTCAATAGTCAAAGCAGCTTTACAGTGATAATAGGAAATTACAGTAACAGAGATTGTTTGGCGTTACAGCAGCTCTAGAATAAAGTTATTGTCCAGCTAAAGTTAGTTTTGATTGATTGATTCACTTCCGTTGCAAAGATCATTAGTTATTAACTTAGGGGCCGCTAACACGACACTGTTCTAACAGAAAACGCTTAACGCGCTCTGGCCCGCTCATCCGCACAAAACAGTTCCTGGTGGCTCGAGAACGCAAACCTTGAAATCGGTTCCAAGGTGCAGCCGTAAAAAAAAGTTACCATCTACCATCCAAACGTAAAAAACGTGAACCTGTGAAAACGCTGACGGCGTGCACATGCGTATTACGTGTTTAGTCTGTAGGTGTGTGCGTTTGAATATGTATGTGCGCAGGCGTGTAGTCTTTCTCTACAAATTGACCTCAACAAATTACTTGTCTGGCCTTAAAAATTCATAATACATATTTTGTTTTTTTGCGCTTCCATGTGTCCATGCAAACCACAATTATTTTGACAGTGTTTTATCTGTACAGTGGTAAAGGGAAGGGAAGGGAAGGACTTCACAGGGGAGAGAGTTGACACTTCAGGACTGCGTTGTCGTCGTGTCCAGGTGGAGGTCCTTCATCAGATCTGGATACGGCTTGGATCCGGTGGACTGCGATAAACCTCGGAAAAAAACAAAAAGACTAATATTAGCGTAGAAGGCATTCGCCATGTCTGCTTCCTGGACAATGTTAGGAAGACCTTTCCAAAGTTTTAGTGCTAAATAAGAAAAGGATCTACTGCCAGCAGTCGATTTTGATATTCTAGGTATTATCAACTGGCTGGAATTTTGAGATTGCAATAGACGTGAAGGACAATAATGCGTTAAGAGCTCGCTCAAGTACTGGGGAGCTAAACCATTTAGTGCTTTGTAAGTAATCAGCAAAATTAAAAAATGTATACAATGTTTAATAGGGAGCCAATGCAGTGTTGACAGAACCGGGCTGATATGTTCATACTTCCTGGTTCTGGTAAAAACTCTAGTGGCTGCGTTTTGGACCAGCTGTAGTTTGTTTATTAATCGTGCAGGGCAACCACCCATAAGAGCATTACAATAATCTAGCCTTGAGGTCATGAACGCATGAACTAACTGTTCCGCATTTGTCATTGAGAGCATATGATGTCATTTAGATATATTTTTAAGATGGAAGAATGCGGTTTTACAGGTATTAGAAACGTGACTTTCAAATGAAAGATTGGTATCAAAGAGCACACCCAGGATCCTAACCAACAAAGTACGTCTGGATCATTAGTCCACTTTAGACAGTCCTCAGAGTATTAGTAGACTGTCTGCTTAATATCTGCTAACACTTTATTTTGATTCTCCTCAACAGACATTCTACTGACCTTGCAACTACATGTCAAATTATTCTACTAACCCTAACAGTCTACTAATACTCTGAGAGTTAGTTGACATGTAGTTGCTTATAGTTAGTAGAATGTCTAAAGTAGACTATCAAAATAACGAGTAACCAAATTATTAGTCGAAAAAGAGTCGCAGACGTCACTTCGCACCTTGTTCGGACACATTGTTATCAGTTCAGTTTAAGATCAGCAGGTCTGAGTGCAGATTCTGATTATTTAATCTCATATCGGCCTGATATGCCCCTGATGGTCTGAGTGCAGTGCTTTGTGATTGAGTCGGTGTGTAATTTGGCTGCAATCATGCCACTTTATCTCCAATCAGGATGCATCTCCGGCTTATATGCTTTCAGACGGCAGAGAGATTGAATTACCCAGCATTCCTTCCATCAAAAAAGTGCGGTGCTCACATTTGCTGCTCCATTTCCTCGCCTGCCACATCCGAAACCTGCATGCCAGCTCTCCGCAGATAATAGCCTAATTGGATCGTAATTGGTTGGTGATTCTGCAGCGTGGGCGTTTGAATGCGATCTCTGATCTAACGCTGTAATATTGTCACATGCGCTGTGGCGATTTGCACCAGGTGCTGGGGGCTCTGAGAGGTATTGTTATAGATGTTTGTTTGTTTACTCAGTTTCCCATTTATTTCGTGTGTCTCACCCGAATTTATTTAGCTTCCTCTCCTCTGTGATTCAGAGAGGTCATCAAGCAACAGTAATTGCGCACATTTTGCATTTCATCAGCACCGGCCGTCTGCAGCTAGAGTTTATGACTGCGCTCAGGGCAAATCACCACAGCTTGCTAAAATGAATTGATTAAATTCTAATTGTTATGAAGCGAGACAGTGAAAGTCCCCTATGATCTGCCAGGCAGTGGAACTCTATTGATCCAAAAGAGGGAAAGAGTGATTGAGACCTTGGCGTCCGCTGTAAACTGAAAGGCAGAACTTGGAGAAAATGTGGCATGCAGGCCTGATGACCTTTTGTAAGCATAAATTTTGTGTTTGAATTGATGTTTCCTACAAAAAGTTTTATGAACAGAAGCCTTTGAGCCTTGTGCTCAGTCTCAGTGTTGATTCAGTGAAGATATCAAATATCAAAAGGTATCAACATCAGCCCATGTAGCCCACCGCTCATTTCTTGGAGCTTTGGTCTTTAATACCCCTTAACCTTTGAAAAAAAGTGTGTAAATGATTCATATAAAACTTTCTCTCTTCCCTAAAGCACAAAACGTACGTTTATGGAGGATATCCTGGCTGCTCTTGTCCATAGAATGAAGAAGGGTTAGGTCTGCAGAGCTCCAAATTGATGGGGGAAAAAAAAGTAGTAGCATAACATCAGAATGCCCAATCATTTCAGTTATATGGAAAAGAGCGGTCAGGATAGTTTTAGAAATAGAAACACCCATTTTGGGTGAAATATCCCATTTTGTTTCCACATAAAAGTGGACATATCTACTATATAGTATCCAAAAAGCACAATGTGAAATAAGTAGTATGAAAAAAAAAAAAAGCTCTGATGTTGTATTGATTTCACTAAGAATTGAACGATGAACACTTTTGGACAAATTTGGACACAGTGAACAGTTTCTGCTGTCAGCTTAAGCATCTTTAAAGTCGAGATGAAACAGAAGTAGCGACAGTTCTTTTCTTTTGTATTGTGACATGCATCCAAGTGTGATGGATTTTTGAAGTCCCAACCCCAATTTTTTTTCTTCTATCCATTGGTTGTTGAAGTTGATTGGATTTTGAGTGTGGAATGTGGCCGTTGCGCTCAAAAATAAATGCAAGCTTGCAGTCGATTGTAATAAAGCGGCATGTATCCGCATATATCGCCAGGGAGAAGAGTTTCACCGGAGGTCGAGCTGTGACATTTTCATTAAGCATTTCATGTTCATGCTACAATCCAGAAGGGGCGCGTGGTAATGCAACACTGTTTGCTAACAGCCGCAACAGGAAAAAGAGCAGAAGAAGAAGAGACGATCTATGACCAACCCAAAACAAGTGTTCAGTTGACACGCAAGAGCTTGCTAGTAGCCTATACGCAGAGTCTCGATTCATTTTTGTGACGCGCTCCAGAAAGCAGAAGAACGTGTGCTGTTTCTTTTCTTTATTTTACAAAAGCACAATGTTTTGTTTTGGTCACACTTCAGTTTAGGCTCCAATTCTCACTATTAACTAGTTGTTTATTAGGATGCATATTACTAGTGTATTGGCTGTTTATTAGTACTTATACAGCACATATTAATGCTTTATTCTGCATGATCATATTCTACATCCCTGAATCCTTCCCAATACCTAAACTTAACAACTACCTTACCAACTTTCAGTAGTCGTAGTTAATAGTGAGAATTGGACCCTAATCTGAAGTGTGACCTTTGTTTTGATAGTGAGTGTACACAAATAAAAATAGACCCTTTGCAATTTCAAATTATTACTGTTTAAATGCTCTTGTCTGTATAACCATAAATGGCAGGGTTTTTTTTAAGTTGTTTCCGCCGTTATAAAGAGAGAAAAGCATTTGGCCTTGTGCTGATTTGTGTCGTGGAAGTCCACTCGTATCGAACCGTGACCCCAAAACCGAGACACGTACTGAACCGTGACTTCTGTGTACCGTTACACCCCTAATATACAGTATATGCACATTCATAAGTGTGTGAGGTAAAACAAACACATGTACAAATACAAAAACATAAATTTTGGCATTCGTTCTATACCAGATACTGTTGTAAATGGGTTGCAAGTACTGAAATAAAAAAAATAATGTCTTGTCTTTTTATTTGCAATATATTTCATGCAACACAAAATCTGTCACTTTTTGGTTCAGAACACTTGCACAGAGGATAAGCTTAATGGCTTTTTGTGATGAAAATGTCTTTTAAGTGCTTCTTTTCCTCTTCTGACCACTTGAGGATTTGATGACTTTAAAAGCAGACACACTCTCTTACAACTCTGTGTTGAAATATGAGGTCTTATTATTGCAATAACTTGTGAATGTTTTCTCCGGCTTGCCTTCACCTTCAGCTGAGACGAGCTCTAGTGTACATCAGAGAGATGTAACGTTATCTCGTGTGCGATGCGACATGCGGAAACGTTTCCCAGCATGGCAGAGAAATCTTGTACAGTTTCCTGTGACCTTTGATGTCAATACACACATATCCATATCAATCCCACACCATACCAGGATATATCATATAACATCAGGATATAGCTTTTATACCCTGACAGTGACACACACTTGTTTTGTGTTCCCCCTACAGACTGCAGAACAGCTACACGGCGTCTCAGAGAGCAAATCAAGACCTGGAGGAGAAACTTCACGCCCTGGTAACCTTTACACTCCACTTCACTTCCCCTTTCGCAAGCCCTTTATCTTAAACACTGATGTCTTTAATTGCTGTTTAATTGTTTCGAGTGCCCTAATGACGCCACGCTCAGTCAGTTTGTCACAAGTATTATGAACCATAATTGAGGAACCTTTTACTTTGCTTCATTCTCCAGGGACTAACAAACAATTAACGGTATTCCTCATGCCACTCATGCATGCTGGAAGTTAATTTTCCTCGGGGAAAATTGTTGTTGGAAAACAAGCATCAGTGATTGTGTTGCTTTGATTCGCTCTCGATATGCAGTCCTGCTACAAGCCCACTGTGAGTTTTGTTTACTCGCCAAATCTGACTCACTTTTAACTTTTAACGATAGGCAAATAATCGTGCCATGGATGATCATAGACACTAGCCTTGTTTCTTCCCATTGCTTTCATCTCACTGCAGTGCAGTTAATGTCGCCATGAAAAGTGACAATTCTTATGTTTTATGGAATATTGCAACCAAAAATGAAAATTCTGTGATGTAATTACTCTCACTCGTGTCGTTCCAAACCCGTTAGGCTTTCGTTCATCTTCGGAACACAAATGAAGATATTTTTTTATGAAATCTGTAGGGCTGTACTCAACCAAAGAAAATCTTGGTCGACTGAAGTCCTGAAATTTTCGACTAAAAATCGACTAAAATCGACTAAAAATGACGGTAGGAAAAAAAAAAGTTAAATTAATTAGATGCGCACTGTGCGCAGTACTTGGTAGCCTTGTTGTCCGCCTAAATGAATAATAAATAAACATAAAAAACTAGTAGGCTATTTGCAGTATATTAAATCGTTTTTGACCTAATTATTTTGCACTGAAATGAGTCTGACACTCGAGTCTGTCGGCTCTGACAGCGTTGCATCACGTGCACCTGCGCAATATCATAACTTATGATTTCCGAAAACAGTACTATGTTGTCAACTAGTGATATCATCACAAGAACTGTTGAGGAATATGCAACATAATTTAGACAACGATTTTTGTCATATGTTATAATAAGTTATAACTGTCAGACACTATCATTTCACCGTGCATGTCCTCGCACCGAGCGAGGCTGAACATGAGCTCAGCTTCACAGCTGAGACACGAATAGACTATTAACTTAAAGCTTTTACTCTTAATAAACACAAAAGGCACGTCCACTTTAATAAAAAAAGAATATTTATTAAACAAACCAGATCAAGAGCAGAAACGAAATAAAGTGCATAACTGAAAAATAAAGCATCCTAGGCTCAAAACTAACACAACCAACAGCACAGCGCAATTGCGCATTAGGCTCCAAAAAAAAAAAAAAAAAGTTAGGTTATCACACTAAAACATTGAAATATGCAAATTCTGATATGTTTATATAGCCTACTCAAAACAGACAGTGCAAGCTAACGCAGACAAGTGAGCTTAAGTTACCACTTTTAGATGATATGTCATGTTTGTCGTCGAGCTGTGGAAAACTGTTGCTTGCAAACTTTGCATTCGACCTTTTTCCTGTTATCAATTTTAACAAAATGCTGCCACACTGTCGATTTCTTTGTTGTTGACATGTTAGAAGAGGACTGACTATTAAACGCTCTCACAATTAAATAAATAATATTCAGCATCAAACCTTCTATAGTTATCGCTCTCTCTTGGGTTGGGCTAATCCAAAAAAGGTGAAAACAAGGGGGGTGTTCTGAAGACAGACTGTTAAAGTGAAACAAGGGTACTCTGAAAACACCCCCATTAGCAGTTAGTGCTTTCCACCTGATGAAATGAGCGCGCCTCAGCGCGGCAAAACTGATGAAATAAACACGGCAAAACTGATGAAATGAACGCGGCAAAAAATCGACCAATCAGAATTTTGGTCGAACCAGAACGTATCGACCAATTAATCGACTAATCGACTGGGACAGTACAGCCCTAGAAATCTGAGAACTTTCTGTCCCTCCATAATACGCAACTACCACTTTGACGCATTAAAAAGTTCATAAAGGGATCGTAAAACGAATCCATATGAATTGAGTCCAAATTTTCTGAAGAGACTCGATCGCTTTATATGTAGAACAGATTTAATTTAGTTTTACGGGTTTGGAACGACACGAGGATGAGTAATTAATGACAGAATTTTCATTTTTGGGGGAACTAACCCTTAAAAAATAAGGGCTCTAAAAGGGTGTTTTGCAGCAAGGTCGTAGAAGAAACATGTTTGGTTCCCCAACGAACCTTTCAGTGAACAGTCCTTAAGAGAACCATATTTCACAGTGTGAAGAACATTTTCCCCCCATAAAGAACCCTTTGTGCAATGGAAAGTTTCTATGGATGGTAAAGGTTCTTCATGGAACCGTATATTTCAAATAAAAACCTTCATTTAAGGGGAATTTAAAAATAATTGGTGTATGAGAAAGTATTATACATTTCAAATAAAGGTTTTTATTTGAAATATATAATTCTTTTTCATATACCAATTATTTTTAAATTCACCTTAAATGTACAAAATATAAGAAAAAAGGAAAGGTTTTAATCGACATTATGACAATTAAAATTTTTTATTGACTATTCCTTTAAGTGGATTAAGGATTAGATTAGATTATGGATTAGATTTTCAAGCATTACTGTTAAATGTACAATTTATTTATGGATTAGTCAGGCATCTTGGTTGCAGACAGAACTTTTTTTCTCATAAAATCTTCGTTTGGGTGAACATTTTCTGTGCTTTAGAGCTCTACCAAACACAGACAAAGACAAAGTAATTTTCAGAGAACAATCGAGAGAGAGAAAAATGAATAACATCAAAAGCGAAAGATTGAATAAATGTACAAATTTGTCCCTAAGCCTCTTTCCCTTCATAGAGTATAAAACAATTCCCACTGGATCTTCTAATACATCACAATAACCGTCATAAACTGCGGTCGTCGTCCGACAATGTGATTCAATTAGGATGAATGGGATATAAAGATTATTTAAATGTGATTGCGCATCACAGAAACAGTGCGTCATGCGTTCAGTGAGATGCATTTATTAAAATATCTTTGGAAACTGCTGTTGGATTTCATGTTTTATTTAAGCCAATATGAATCTAAATTTCCCCTCGACTCTGCCCTTTTCCAGTTTCGCTCAAATGAAAATTTAATCAAACATGCATCTATAATAAGTTATTTCAGGAATATTTGATCTCTCTTAGGTGGTCTACAAAATTATCTCTAGTAATTTAGCATGACTGGAAAAGTTCAGAATGATACGCTCGCTCTTAATCACATCTGATGACTCCATGCGTGTAAAGACAGCATTAGCTCACGATGATTTATTTTCATTTCCTTAGTTCTGCATGGCGAGATCTCATATCCATGAGCTCTGCATAAAGCTTTGTCAATCACAGGTGAAACAGGTGGTGTTCTGCTCAGTAATCTCTCACAGGGATTATCCCAGCCGACCTGTTCCACCTCGTCGTTTCTCACCACAGGTGCTCTCAGGACATCAGCTCATCCACAGCGCCGTTTTAGCATTCATCCCTCCAGATACACACAGCAAGAATGGGTTTATGTTATATATGTATATGTATATATATATATATATATATATATATATATATATATATATATATATATATATAAAATTTCAGAAAGAGCATTATAAAATAGATGATCTCATCTTCTCTTGGTTGCTGATTGGTTAATACAGCGTATTCAATGATTGATTAAATTTTTTTTTTTTTCTATGATTGAACTTTTGTTTGCATTGAAGTGCACATTTTGTTTTTGTTCTTCTACGTATTTATATATTTATTTATATATCTGTGTGTGTGTGTGTGTGTGTGTGTGTGTGTGTGTGTGTGTGTATATACACTCACCTAAAGGATTATTAGGAACACCATACTAATACTGTGTTTGACCCCCTTTCGCCTTCAGAACTGCCTTAATTCTACGTGGCATTGATTCAACAAGCTGCTGAAAGCATTCTTTAGAAATGTTGGCCCATATTGATAGGATAGCATCTTGCAGTTGATGGAGATTTGTGGGATGCACATCCAGGGCACGAAGCTCCCGTTCCACCACATCCCAAAGATGCTCTATTGGGTTGAGATCTGGTGACTGTGGGGGCCATTTTAGTACAGTGAACTCATTGTCATGTTCAAGAAACCAATTTGAAATGATTCAAGCTTTGTGACATGGTGCATTATCCTGCTGGATGTAGCCATCAGAGGATGGGTACATGGTGGTCATAAAGGGATGGACATGGTCAGAAACAATGCTCAGGTAGGCCGTGGCATTTAATTGGCACTAAGGGGCCTGAAGTGTGCCAAGAAAACATCCCCCACACCATTACACCACCACCACCAGTCTGCACAGTGGTAACAAGGCATGATGGATCCATGTTCTCATTCTGTTTAAGCCAAATTCTGACTCTACCATCTGAATGTCTCAACAGAAATCGAGACTCATCAGACCAGGCAACATTTTTCCAGTCTTCAACTGTTCAATTTTGGTGAGCTCGTGCAAATTGTAGCCTCTTTTTCCTATTTGTAGTGGAGATGAGTGGTACCCGATGGGGTATTCTGCTGTTGTAGCCCATCCGCCTCAAGGTTGTGCGTGTTGTGGCTTCACAAATGCTTTGCTGCATACCTCGGCTGTAACGAGTGGTTATTTCAGTCAAAGTTGCTCTTCTATCAGCTTGAATCAGTCGGCCCATTCTCCTCTGACCTCTAGCATCAACAAGGCATTTTCGCCCACAGGACTGCCGCATACTGGATGTTTTTCCCTTTTCACACCATTCTTTGTAAACCCTAGAAATGGTTGTGCATGAAAATCCCAGTAACTGAGCAGATTGTGAAATACTCAGACCGGCCCGTCTGGCACCAACAACCATGCCACGCTCAAAATTGCTTAAATCACCTTTCTTTCCCATTCTGACATTCAGTTTGGAGTTCAGGAGATTGTCTTGACCAGGACCACACCCCTAAATGCATTGAAGCAACTGCCATGTGATTGGTTGATTAGATAATTGCATTAATGCGAAATTGAACAGGTGTTCCTAATAATCCTTTAGGTGAGTGTATATATATGTATGTTTGTATGTATGTATATATGTGTGTTTGTATGTATATATGTGTGTTTGTATGTGTATATATATATGTATATATGTGTTTTTGTGTGTGTGTGTGTGTGTATATATATATATATATATATATATATATATATAGACATACACGCACGTAATAATAGGGTATATGTATATATATCACACACGTAATAATAGGCTATATATATATATTTTTTTTTTTTTTTTCATTTACGTTTTAGTAATTTTATGTGCTTTTGTTATTTTTATTAGTTTTTGTTAATGCATTAACTGACAATAAGCAATATATTTGATACAATATTTATTGATCTTTGTTAATGTTAGTTAATAAAAATACAACTGTTCATTGTTCATGTTAGCTCGAGTCTAGTAAATTATATTAACAGATACAACTTTTTGAGTTTAAAGTGTAAATGTTGTTAGTAAAGTAAATTTAGTAAATGTTGAAATGTTCATTAAGATTAATAAATCCCATACAAATAGTTTCCTATGTTTGTTTGTGTTATCTAATGTTAACATATGAAACCTAATGTGAAGTGCTACCGTTTTAAAATATTTCTATTTAGCTTTAATTTATTTTTATTTCAGTTTTAGTTAGTAGTAATGCTTTTAGTACTTCAACTTCAACTTATTGTATTTAGATGGCAAGGCAACATTTCTCAATTTTAAGTTACATTTTCTTCTAATATATTTTATTTGGTGGGTTTTTTTAAGCTTTATTTCCATTACAGGATAATAATTTATAGCTGATGAAAAGTGGTGATTTAGTGTGCATATATAATGTGTCTTTCACATGGCTAGTTTCTATCTTTTTCCTTTTTTCTTGTCTGTACTTTGTGTCTTTCTCTCATTTGCACTCCATCTTATATGTGCAGACAAACAGGCAAAAAAAACCATAAGAATATACACAATATTAAATCTTTCTCTTCCTTTCTTTCTTCCTCCTTTCCTCTCCCCTCATGCTGCCTTGTGACTTGGGTATTTCACCACCATCATCTTCATCATCTTCATCATCTTCAGGCTGCCATCAGTCAAACTTGGGTCTATGCAGTTGCGTTCTCATTCTTTCTATTTATTCTATTCTTTCTGTTCTCCTGATAAGTATCACTGTGGATCCCATTCCCTTGACTCATTGCATCTCTCTCCTGTCTCCTCTCCTTTCTCCCTGCAGTAGATGGCTGGATATAGATGTGGCCATGTGCATGTGGGCAGGGGGATTCTGGGATACATGCAGCAGTCCAAATGTTAAACTCAGTGGTTAAAATGCACAGCACAACTTGGAGAACACTGCAAGAAAAGCTGCAAAATATGCTAAAATATCAGTGGATGACAAATGATATTGTTATGCCCTTTAAGGGCACTGCAAGATGGAAAGGCTATGTGTGAGCAATGGAATCTCTTCCATAAGGCCATTAGCATTAGCATTAGCATTAAGTGTTCTGTAACAGTGACCGCCCACTTTTTCAGCCTTGTTGACACCGGAAGTATTTTTCCTACTCATTTTCTCCACAGGCTCTTAAAGAAACAGTTCAATAACAAATTGTAAGCCTTGACCAAACCATCTGGCTCCTAACTGAATTACAGCATCCCATAAATAAACATAAATCCCATAAATAGGGCTCTATGAAATCGGTTTTATTTTTTAATATTAGTAATCAAACGGCATAATTGAAACATTTACAGCTAAAATGTTGTTTCTGTATGGAGAAAATGAATGGGATTTTTACTTTTGGATCCTCGCTCTTTGCTCTATTTTGTTCACATACATTGGCTGTCAGCTGAAAATCTTCCTTATTGTTAATTAACAAGATTCCTATATATAACACAATATTGTCATAATAGCTACACACGATAATTTTGCAGCTATGTTTATCAAAATAACACTATGATTCGAGATAAATTGGAATGTCTTTGCTTAGGCTGTTCCAAACAGGCATATTATATTAAACGTGCATATATTTCCTAAATAAGGGATGTTTTCTTAGTCAATTGTGAAACCTGTAGCTCTCTGTTGACACTTTGTTGGCATTTTGACCACTTGACTACAGCTTTGGATGGTGTGAATGCAGCTGTTAAACTGATAAAAACACTTTCTGTCCCTGTCTCCTGTTAGTCTGTCCGATGTGCTGTGCTTTATACTGGCTGTTTCATTGCCTTAGTTACACGTGGACTGCATCATGCTGAAAGGCTTCCCTCAACTCTCTTTTATTGGTCCACATTGTCCGCTTCCGTCAAACGGTGACTATAAAGATAATTGCTTTGTTATGAACATGCCAAGCTCCTGATTAAGGGTCACAGTTTCTCTCTACTTTTTCTCCGTGTCTCTGTCTCCACTTAAACCAAGAGCCGACATGACTGAAGTGCGTCTTAAGTAGCGAAGCTTCTGCTAAGTATGTCCTCTTTAAAGTTTTTTGAAGAGCTTTTATTCAGTCGTTTTACAAAGACATTTGTGACTTTGCCATCACAGCAGGAGTGTAGTGTCCTCAGACGACACTCATCCCTCCATTAGAAAAACACTAAGTCCGACAGAAGATGTTTTAGGTGTGTAAATGTATTTTGTCATGGTGTTTTTCTTCAGTCTCAATCGGAGTCGGACGGCCCACAAGTCCCTTCACTGGCTGTCTGATGCATGTTGAAAGTACTTTCTCGTTCCTGCAAGCTCGATGATGTTATTCTTTTCACGAAACACAAAAAGAATCTAACACTTTACGGTAGGGTTTCATTAGTTAACATTAATGCATTCACTAACATGAACTGACAATGAGAAATACGTTTGTTACTGTATTTGTTCATCTTTGTTAAAGGGATAGTTCACTTTGAAATTAATTTTTGGTAAGTTTTAGCTTACCTCAAGGGCATCCAAGATGTAGGTGTCTTTTTTTCCGCAGTAGTTTCAATTTTGATATTTTTAGGTCAAACCGTTCTTGTCTGTCAGTCATATAATGCAGGTCTATGGTCATTATCTCAAAACACAAGCACAGAGTCCAAATTAAAACAATTCCCCGTCGTCCAAATTAAACAATTCCCCATCGTAAGTACACATTGATGGCCTAAGACACGAAACGAGCGGTTTGTGTGAGAAAACGAACAGTATTTATATCGTTTTTACCACTTATACGCAGACATGTCCGAGTGATCTGATCTGACGTGTACGCAGACTGGTGCATAGATATATACACTAGATGTCGCCTTAAAGACATTCGTTCCAATGAACTGCCGTAGACAAGGCGACGTCTAGTGTATATATCTATGCACCAGTCTGCGTACACGTCAGATCAGATCACTCGGACATGGCTGCGTATAAGTGGTAAAAACGATATAAATACTGTTCGTTTTCTCACACAAACCGCTCGTTTCGTGTCTTAGGCCATCAATGTGTACTTACGATGGGGAATTGTTTAATTTGGACGACGGGGAATTGTTTTAATTTGGACTCTGTGCTTGTGTTTTGAGACAGTGACCATCGACCTGCATTATATGACTGACAGACAAGAACGGTTTGACCTAAAAATATCAAAATTGAAACTACTGCGGGAAAAAAGACACCTACATCTTGGATGTCCTTGAGGTAAGCTAAAACATACCAAAAATTAATTTCAAAGTGAACTATCCCTTTAATGTTAGTTAATAAAAATGAAGCTGTTCATTGTTTGTTCATGTTAGTTCACACTCACAGTGCATTAACTAATAACAAAATTTTAATAAAATATTGTTTAAATTAACATTAACAAAGATTAATAAATGCTGTGTAAGTGCAGTTCATTATTAGTTAATGAAACCTTATTGTGAAGTGTAACCAAAGAATCTCAACAACAGCTCATAGTGACCATCAAAATATTCCATATGACATGTACCAAGAGTACACCAAGTCCCGAGTCATCTGACGAAATATGAAAAGAAGCTCTTCATTGTGTTTATAAACTGCAATGCTCATTCCAGTCCAGTCCATTGAAGACAGTGAAGATTATCAGTGAATAACAACCATCTTTGATATTATTCACAATATAACTGTTATATACTAGGGGTGTAACAGTGCATATGTTCGTCGTGAACGGTTACGATTCAATGCATACAGTCGGACGACGAATACATTCAGTCACAAGTGATTGACACTACAATCCAGAAGGGCGCGCGCGGTAATGCAACGCTTTTTGCTAACAGCCACAACAGGAAAAAGAGCAGAAGAAGAAGAGACGATCTATGACCAACCCAAAACAAGTTCATACAGTAGAGTATCCTACAGTATACGCTGAGTTTCGATTCGTTTTCGTGACGCGCTCCACAAGTTTCACGGAAAGGAAACTGACGGCAGAAAATATCCTGTTTTTTGTTTTGTTTTTGTTTTTTTACAAAAGCACAATGTTTTGTTTTTATTGTGAGTGTATACAAAAAAATAGACCATTTACAGTTTTGAATTTACATGTCCTACTCTCTCTGTTACCATAAATGACAGAGTATTTTAAGTTGTTTCTGCTGTTATGAGATATTTGGCATTGTGCGGATTGGTTTCGTTGAAGTCTCACTACTACAGTCCAGTGATGAAACATACGTGTCCTGTAAATGGGAAGCATTTTCTTCCTTTTTGCTCATCTTTCCGGGATTTCTTGAAAAAAGCGTAATATTGAACTTTGTGCCTCCGCCATTGTAACCGCATGTTAATGAACTCTTAACGCGTAAAGAAAACTAATCTCTGATCAATTTTCATTTTTCTAATTATTTTGTACTTTTATTACACAAGAGAGTTTTGTAGTTGACTGTGACCAAATCA
Organism: Leuciscus leuciscus; assembly: GCF_965113295.1. NCBI lineage: Eukaryota > Metazoa > Chordata > Actinopteri > Cypriniformes > Leuciscidae > Leuciscus > Leuciscus leuciscus. The sequence goes on from NC_138746.1 coordinate 31,465,921, forward strand.
ATTTTGTTGTTTTATCAGCCCTACAAAAAAATCTGACCTATGCGAGAGTGCATTCTGTTTACGGCTCATGCTTAATACACTAAAGGAGGCTGTAGTGGAACAAACTGTAATTTGCACAACTCTGTTCAAAATAAATGAAAAGAAACCCAGCATTGGGGATTTGTTGCTTTTTCTTGTTTTACCTAACTCGTGTCGAACCGTGACCCCAAAACCGAGGTACGTACCAGACCGTGAATTCTGTGTACCGTTACACCCCTGTTATATACACAATATAGCATAAAAAATGAAGGGATAGTTCACCCAAATGGAAGTAAATGGGGTCCATCAACTGTTTGGTTCTTTCGTTTTCATCAGAAGAAAGAAACTCGTACAGGTTTGGAACAACTTGAGGGTGATTTGAGGGTCATTATTGGGTGAACTATCCCTTTAACCCAGAGTTTTGAATGGTAGTGTACAGTATGTGGAGTACTACGAAGGGACTTTTAATGTTGTCGTATCTTTTTGAACCCTGACAGATGTGGTCACTGTGAACTGTCGTTGTAAGAAAAAATCAAAAGATCAACGTAGAAAAAAAACTAGCATATGTATTTGAAAGCAAAAGTTTGTTTATCAAAGATAGACACAATACTGGAGACTCAGAGGAGATGACACGTCGAGAGACTGTGATGCTTATTTGCCATGAGATTCAGCAAAGTGATTATGACTCCTTGCCGTCTTTGTTTTCCCATGGGATGCACCTCATTCCCGGGCTCTTTGGATGACTTTTTCTTTGCAGCCGGTGCCATGTCAGCAATGATATTAGGACTGAAGGAAAAGTTGTTTTGTTTTATCAAACGGCTAAAATGGCCACTGTTTTATAAGAGAGACGTTTAACCTCACATGTGACCTTTTACATTTAAGTTAACATGAATGTCCTTTTTCTCCTCACAGCTCCGTAAAGTGGAAAGAGACAAGAAAACCATGGATCAAGAGATAGTGGAGCTCACAAATAAACTCGTGGACGCCAAAAATACTATCGACAAGCTGGAGGAACTGAACGTACGTGCAATATCAGAGCTTTGTGTGTGTTTGTGTTTGAGGCACGTTTCGGGCTCGAGTTTTCAGAGCTGGGATTGATGACTACTGGAGCTGAAAATTGAAAGTTGCATGAGGAGGATCTGCGCTGAGTTTTCACTGAAGTCTACTGTCAGATTACAGAAATGATGTCTGGCTTATGGAGCTTTACTGGGGAACACGAGTCTCCTGCACATAAACAACAACACTCATAGACTGTGCACTAGACCAGCATTTATACATCAAATACTGCCTGTTTTAAATACTATCTATGGCCCTGGTTGTATGGGAAAGCCCTTTATTTATACTAAGAGATTTGATTCGCATTTTATAAACACTGTTGGCATTTAAGTAATTGACACCGGACTGTAAATTAGCAGACAGTATTCTGGCAGTGGGTTTTTAAGATAGTAACTCCATGAGGAATAACAAAGCAGGTTGTTCTGAAATGGGCCTTTATTACACCCCATGTGTGAAACGGTGCCACAGGGAACTAATTATAGCACTGAAGAAACTGATATCCGTCTGTTCGCGGTGTTTAAACAGAGCGCTTCATCTCCTTATACAGAGAGAGCACACATCATTCAGAGCTCATTCCTCAGAGGTTAATGTCGGGAGAATTTCTTTCCCCCTTAATAAGCTTTTTTAGTTATAAATCCTGAAGACTGCGACCTTGGGTGCCATTTTCCTTGTTTTACTTGCAAATTTTCAGTGAAACGTTTGGACAGAACTACTCATTATTATTTATTCATTTATTTCTCTACATGTTAGAGAAGATGTTCTCAACCAGGGGGCTCGGCAAACTTTCAATGGATCCTTGAGATGAACTTATATTATTTAAAATAATGCAAAACTTATTTTAATTGACCCCTCGATTCACTTGTTGTTTCCTTTGAAAAACCACAAACCAGTGTTCCCATAGTCTTTGAAAACCATAATATACGAGGTGGCCTAAGATCTTTATTCACATATCTATATTTATTCTTTTACAATCTATATATGAATCTATATTTATGCCTAGCTTTATTGTGGATAAATTGACAAAAAATAAAATTTAAATCATTATCCAATTAATCACAAACAACTGGAAGAGTCATGTAAATTCATGTAAAAAGTAGGAACAATACGTTTATAAAAAAATAAAAAATAAAGTGTTTTAGTTATAGTTGAGCGCCCACAGATTAAAAATACGTTTTGAAAACCAAACTAACGCTAAGAGGCCTTTAATATTGTTGTCTTAAAGGTTGAGAACTGCTATGTTCGAGTAATAATGAAGTCATCAAAATATTGAAATGAAAGCATTGATCACATAGTGAAAAAAAAAAAAAAGCTAAATGAAGACTCTTATTGACACACTTGTTGGCTGCATTTCCTTCTATCCAGTCCAACTCGTGTGTGTGTGTGTGTGTGTGTGTGTGTGTGTTTAGCTCAATAGATTTGTAATGATCTTGTGAAACATACATTCAGTCAAGTGTTTCCAAACTGTTGACTGATACTCTGTCTGTCTTCTTTCATAACTGAGCATTTCTGTTAATTTTAAGGAAAGTTTCATTCCAAAAAAGTTTACTTTGATGACTTTTCTTTATTTGATGTGTCTCGTATCTGTTTCCCCTGACATTTTCTTGTATCCATTTTCTGTCCTCATGCAGGAACGCTATCGGCAGGATTGTAATTTGGCTGTGCAGCTGTTGAAGTGCAATAAATCGCATTTCAGGAACCACAAGTTTGCTGATGTAAGTAATAGGATCTGTTCCTCATAAGAACCTAGTTTTAAGGCACATCCCCTCCCATATTTTAAGGAATCGTTCACCAAAAATTTAAATTCTGTCATTTTACTCATCTCATATCGTTTGATTGTTGTAAACAGTGTTGCCATACAACAGCTTTGTTTGCGAAAAAAGAACATGGACAATAATACACTGCTAAGCATCAAAAATGATCTCCTGAAATGTAAATATGATTTCAGAGTAAGATTATTGTAGATTTGAAAATCATGCTTTTCCCCATTATTGTTGAATCATGGAAGCTACACCAGTTATTTTGCCAAGAGATCTCTCATTTATTATTTTTATACATGCGTCAAACAGGAGAGAAACAGGCATGGAAGAATAAGGCTACAGGCGAGGTAGCCCCCATTTCTCTGTCCTCTCTCCTCTCACCCCATCATGCCAGCTGTAATGGTTTCTCTGTGTTTCTCCTCCCTCACCCCCTCGTGCCTTTATGTTTCTCTGAGTCAGTACAGTAAGGATTGAGCTTATATACACCACTGAGGGACTTAGTTACAACCTCCTTGTAAGGGAGCAAAACATGTTGCTTATGTTTAAAATGGAACGTATACCTCATGCTTACACATGGCACAATCTACTTTCCATATTAAGAAACTATCCTTCGGTGTATACATTAGTGGTACATTTGCATCAGTCGAAAAACAATCCTTTCCTTTCAAAGAATATGCCAACTGTACACATTTGAAGTATCATCATCAGTGGAACATCTCTGTTCAGTGAACATGTTACATTGCACACATACTTCTGAGCAAAATATAGCTCATCAGCACACATGTACAACATACTCTGACTTCACAAAATACATTATGAAATGATTATGAAAATGAATAAAGAAAAATAATACTAAAAAATAACATTAAACGGTAAATTTTTTAATCTTCAGTTATAACAAAATACGGTCACTTTCAGTCTATTCCGCAAACAAAGCTATAATATGGCTTTAGAAGACTGGGAATATGATTTATATTGTTTGTCCTTTTTTGAGTTTGGCGGTATAAAACACCATCCAGTTTCATTCTATGTAAAAGAGCAGCTCAGACTTTCTGCTAAACATCATCTTTTGTGTTTCGGAAGAAAGAGAATAAAGCTGAAATGACATGAGGAGTAAATTATGACATGATTTAAATTTTGGCTACTAGTACCCCTTCCGCAGAGGGCTTGTTGGAGTCTGAATGTGTTTTACACTCCGCAGTGACACTCGTGGATGGTGGTGAGAGAAAAAGAGAGAGAGAGAGAGAGAGTGCACGATTGCCCAGTGACTTTTTTGTTATGGACATGGACCTCTGATTTTACAGACTGGGATCAGAGAGGAATAGTCAGAGAGAGAGAGAGATAAAGAGAAAGAGACCAAAAGAATAGAGAGAGGGAGAGGATATAAAAAAGCCATGTCTGCATGATGTGCTTTATTGAAGCGTTTAGCATGAAAAGTGTGTGTTAGGGCCGTCGTGCTGTGAGACACGGATTTTACGTTGAGCGTTACTTTTGACTCTGCTCTGACTTCCGACAAACAGATCAGTGGTGTGGTCAGAAGTTGCTTTTATCAGTTAAAGAATATTGCGAATATTAAGGCATTTTTATCACCCAGAGACATGGAGTCTGTGATACATGCAAAATTAGACAACTGTAATGAACTATTCTTGGGTGTCTCACAGTCCCTATTGTCATGTCTTCAACTAGTTCAAAATGCTTCTGCAAGATTGTTAACAGGAACATGGAAAAGCGAACATACACTCACCTAAAGGATTATTAGGAACACCTGTTCAATTTCTCATTAATGCAATTATCTAATCAACCAATCACATGGCAGTTGCTTCAATGCATTTAGGGGTGTGGTCCTGGTCAAGACAATCTCCTGAACTCCAAACTGAATGTCAGAATGGGAAAGAAAGGTGATTTAAGCAATTTTGAGCGTGGCATGGTTGTTGGTGCCAGACGGGCCGGTCTGAGTATTTCACAATCTGCTCAGTTACTGGGATTTTCACGCACAACCATTTCTAGGGTTTACAAAGAATGGTGTGAAAAGGGAAAAACATCCAGTATGCGGCAGTCCTGTGGGCGAAAATGCCTTGTTGATGCTAGAGGTCAGAGGAGAATGGGCCGACTGATTCAAGCTGATAGAAGAGCAACTTTGACTGAAATAACCACTCGTTACAACCGAGGTATGCAGCAAAGCATTTGTGAAGCCACAACACGCACAACCTTGAGGTGGATGGGCTACAACAGTAGAAGACCCCACCGGGTACCACTCATCTCCACTACAAATAGGAAAAAGAGGCTACAATTTGCACGAGCTCACCAAAATTGGACAGTTGAAGACTGGAAAAATGTTGCCTGGTCTGATGAGTCTCGATTTCTGTTGAGACATTCAGATGGTAGAGTCAGAATTTGGCGTAAACAGAATGAGAACATGGATCCATCATGCCTTGTTACCACTGTGCAGGCTGGTGGTGGTGGTGTAATGGTGTGGGGGATGTTTTCTTGGCACACTTTAGGCCCCTTAGTGCCAATTGGGCATCGTATAAATGCCACGGCCTACCTGAGCATTGTTTCTGACCATGTCCATCCCTTTATGACCACCATGTACCCATCCTCTGATGGCTACTTCCAGCAGGATAATGCACCATGTCACAAAGCTTGAATCATTTCAAATTGGTTTCTTGAACATGACAATGAGTTCACTGTACTAAAATGGCCCCCACAGTCACCAGATCTCAACCCAATAGAGCATCTTTGGGATGTGGTGGAACGGGAGCTTCGTGCCCTGGATGTGCATCCCACAAATCTCCATCAACTGCAAGATGCTTTCCTATCAATATGGGCCAACATTTCTAAAGAATGCTTCCAGCACCTTGTTGAATCAATGCCACGTAGAATTAAGGCAGTTCTGAAGGCGAAAGGGGGTCAAACACAGTATTAGTATGGTGTTCCTAATAATCCTTTAGGTGAGTGTATTTCGCCAGTGTTGTTCTTTCTCTATTGGCTTCCAGTTAAACATCATATTGAGTTCAAAACACTATTGTTTGCTTATAAGGGATTGCATGGACTGGCTCCTCCATACATCTCTGATCTCCTTTCATCCCACCATAATGCTTTTAGAAAACGTAGGTCAACCAGTAGTCTATAGCTGACTGCTCCAAGGACACGATTAAAACTGAAAGGAGATCGTGCCTTTTCAATGGCAGCTCCACAGCTTTGAAACAATCTGCCATCTTACATAAAGACTGCACAAACATACATTGATTTTAAACCTTTACTTAAAACCCTTTTAAATGGCCGTTGCCTATGGTCATAAGGGGCCTTGTGGTATAAATTGTAGTGCATTGTTTATTTGTGTTTTATGTTCACTCATTAGGATACCTGTTGACACTTTGTACGGCTTTTTGGCCAACAGCTGTTGTTTTTAAATGTGCTCTATAAATAAATATGACTGACTGACTGACTGACGGATGGTCTTTGGATACGAATGGTCTCGCTCGCAGAGAAAAGGCATCGTATTGACAAGGTGCCAGGCTCCAGACACATCCGTCTGTTTGGCCTTTGTGTCTGTCCGTGGGGGAAAGTAGGGCAGATTTCAGGCTGATGGACAGCTCTGTGCGTACAAGAACAGAGAGGTATGATAAGACGGCTTGACCTCATGGGCATATGGGTATTGAACACATCAGGACATTATCACCTGCGGCCTGCTCTCCACATTAAACACATCTATCACTCTGTCTGTACTTGTTGATCTGTATTGCAAACAGCATTAAGTCTGTGGCCGGTTGCATAAACTGCTTGGGCTAGACTTACAAGTTAGTCATCTAATAGTTAAAAGTCAGTTACAAATAAAAAGGTAGATTTGTCTAATTTGAATCAAAAAGTCAAGTCACCTTTTATTTTTATAGCGCTTTTTGCAATACAGATTATTTCAAAGCAGCTTTACAGTGATAGCAGGACAATAATGCAACAAGGTTTCTGTACAGCAGATTTAGAAGAACGTGTAACTTTGCTTTTCATTTATTACTTAAAGCTCACTTGAAGTTCTTCGATGCTACATCAAAAACTACTAGCCTAACTGATAAAGTTCACACATTATTTAAAACAAATGAACAGTCAGTAATAAAACAAGAACAGATACACAAATTACAAGCAGAGATGAATACTAAATAACAAAGTTACAAAGTCTAACAGTATATTCAGGTACAGAAATTAATAATTAAACCCAAATGTAAAATAACACTATTTGTTCACTGTGGAAATTAAATTAAATTTAGTTGTATCTTTGTTAAAGCTGTATTTTGTTGTTTTATTAATATTAATGACACAGACAACAGTAGGAATATTAGCTGTCACCTTAAGACCGAATGCACGGACTGAAAAAACTGACAAACATCCGTCTTTCTCAACTGTTCACTTATGACATAAACGAGAGAATACTTGCCGAGACGGGCGTTTAGACGGGTATTTTGACATAATTTTGTGTTTATGTGTCTGTTCAAGGGCAAGGAAACGCAAAAGAGGAATCAGTTCGTTGTTTGAGCGCTATCTGAAACGTCTCTCTCTCTTTCGAGAATATCTTTCAATTTACATTTGTCCAAACTTTTAGGTTATGCTGAAAAAGTGGCATTAAATTCGAGAGAGAGAGAGAGAGAGAGAGAGAGAGAGAGAGTATCTTCCTCCTTGTCATCAATTAATTCACAAAGGATCTGTCTTCATCCTTTTTTAATTTATTGAATTGACATCAGTGACTGAATTGTGATCTCTCTCTATGAGTACTATAGTGATGAAGTGTATTTACTGGGACCCATGGTATTTTTTTAGAGGATATTTGATTCATTGTCCAGATTATCCTCTTGCCCTGCAAGCAGAGACCACAGACTATTCCATTGGTTATTTTTAGACTCAATTGAGCCTAAGCCATTACCTGTTTTTATTCTGGTACTTCTAACATAAAGCCACTGTTTTAAAGCATCCACTTGTAAAGCACCATTTGTAAAATTCTCCAAATGAATGTCAAACTGATCTGCACTACATTGCATCAAACAGGCCACTTGTGTATTCTCTCACAGCTTTAGAAGTGCTCTGAGAGCCATTATGCTTCAGTCCAGTGCTGGCAGACTGAGAGTTATTATAGAAGCTCTCATGTAGCAATTCTCTATCTTTAGCTAAAGATGGAAATTATGCATGGTAATTTGCATGCAGTCTTTAAGTGTAGGTCACTGCAAAAATGTGAAGAATTGGGGCTTCTCTTTGTTAGGATATCTGGGGAAGATGACAACTAGCATGCCACTAGCTGAAGATGACCTAAATGAAATATATATAATTATGGTTATGTAAGTCTCAAGTCATATATCAATTTGTATGTTTAATGTAGGGGTGCACCGATATGAAAATTTTGGCCAATATGATAACCGATAATTATTTACATTTGGAAGCTGATAACAGATATATTGGCCGATTAATCTAAATCTAAATTTTTATATGAATTGAGAGCCTGAATACAAAAACAAAGTCCCAAGCACGCAATTATAACGTTCTCATTATAATTGTATGTAGCCTATATGACAGACTTGCACTGCACATGTTGCACATAACTGTATTTTCCTTTTTTTAAGTGATTTCAATCATATTTCAAGCATTTCAAAACCGTCTTGACAAACAGTGCGCATCTAAAGTGTCTCAGCTGAAGGAAATAATACATTATTTATCGGCTTTAATATATCGGCCAAATTTTCTTATCGGGCCGATAAGGATAACATTATAAATGATCATATATCGGCCGATACCGATATGGTGGCCGGTACATCGTGCATCCCTAGTTTAGTGCGTTTTAGGCAGCTGAGATTGTATATAGTCTCATGTAGTCAGACTTTAGTCTTATAGGATAAAGTCCATTCCATACTGAACATTTTTCTGGCTAAGATTGACCGGTCGTTAAACATACCTGAGTTTGTCCTGATTTTCTGTGGGTGAAAAGAAGTTGTTTTGTGTTCAATGGATTGTAGCACTTTGTGTATCATCTGACTTTCCCACACGAGCATGTGACGCTTCAGTGGTCATTGGATGCACATGCACTCTGCCCCCTGGGACAATTGATTTAGGGAGTGTCATGTAGATTTCTAAGCTAGAAGGCCATGAAGGGGTCATGCTTGGGAACGGGGTCTGGACAGATCAATTCTCCCGTGCCCTCACACCCAGTGGAAGTAAGGGTTTTTGGGGGTATTTGGCGCCCCACAGGATCGTTACAACATAAAGCTGAGCAGGGCTGTGTGATCACTGATTTTCCCTGCCTTTTTTTTTTTTTTTTCACAAATCAATGACCTAGACTGACTTCGTTAAATCGTGCCACACTACAGAATGAAATAAAGGCCTCATCACCTGCCTTTTTTCTTTTAGTCTCTCTCTCTCTCTTTCTCTGTCTGTCTCCCCTCTTCGGTAATTATCTAATTTGAGGTGAGCTTTTTACTCTTTTTTTACTTCTTTCTCGCACCAGGGCGAGGGCATTTTTTTTAAATGGAAAAAATGCCATTTTCTGCTGTTCTTGATCATGACTGAGATAACCTTTGGTGCAGTACGGTAGATAGGCCTCATTGAACATCTAATTCCCATCCAAGCATTCATTGAGTACATGTTAGTGAAACTGCACCTTTTGAGATTACTTGCAAGAGAGAAAACATCTACAAAATGTGCTATATGAAAACTACGTAGATCTCAGAGCAACAAATGTGGTCTCTAAAATGTTATTGGACTAGACGAGATTAAAGGCATAGTTCTCCCAAGAAAGAAGATTCTCATCCTTCTGTTATTTCTAACCTATCCCAAACTTACTCTCTTGGAACAAAAAGTTGTATGGACTATTTGATGGTACTTTAATGTCCTTTTTGGATCTTCACTCTCCCTAATCACTGCTGCTTCTATTGTATGGGGAAAACAGTGTAAACATTCATACATTTCTACTTTTGTGGTTTATGTAATAAAATATACCTTTGGTTGGTCCTTAAAAATCACAAGAAACTGAATTGACCCTGTTCATCTATTCAAAATGAGGCCATTTGAATGCCTGTTCATAGTAAGTCAAGTCACCTTTATCTATATAACGCTTTTTACAATACAAATGGTTTCAAAGCAGCTTTACAGAGATAACAGGAAAATAATGCAACAAAGTTTGTTTCTGCTGTACAGCAGATCAAGAAGAACAACATAGTCCAGCTTAAGTAAGTTCAGTGATTGTTTATTTTTGCTGTAAAAAAGTTATTAATTTAGTTCATACATATAGTGATTTCATCATCCAGCTCATTTCTGTTCTCATATAATGGTGTCAATGCAGACAGATCAATAATATTGTTGAATATATTAACACTAAGCAAGCCTAAAGCCAAAGTAACAATGAAGGTCTTATTATCCAGGCTTTTTTTTTTTTTTTTCAGGATCAGTTTCAATCTTTTTATGGATAACATATATTGTGTAAAACTGGTTGAAAATAATACTGCTGGAAAATGATCCCTTGTCACGCTGGTTTGTCTGTGTGTTTATTATTTCTATAATGTTTTGCAGTTGCCATATGAGCTACAGGACATGGTGAACAAGCACATGAAGAGCAGCTTGCCTAACAAGACTCAGGGCTCTCAGGGAGCTCAAGCCCAGGATCCTGACACACTGAGCCTGACTCCCGCAGACGTGGTGCCCACTTCGGTGATCGCTCGAGTTCTTGAGAAGCCTGAGCCCCTGGTGCTCAACTCAGCCCAGTCAAGCAGCAGTGCAGGTCGGCCAGTGGCCGAGGATGTATTCGTGCATGTGGACATGACAGGACCACAAGATAATGGTGGAGGGCATGAGAATGGTGGTCCTGTTCATGCAAGGCCTCCTGCGGGTGCTGGTTCTGATCAACAGCATGTAAATGGCATGTGTCGAAGCCAGGGTTGCCTAGATGGTCCGACAGGAGAAGATGGGGCCGCCCCCTCTTTTGAGAAGTTGAATCCTTACCCAGCTCCTCCACCACCAAACCCGCTCTACCCTGGTCGCAAAGTTATTGAGTTCACTTCAGATGACAAAGTCAAGATCCCCAAGAACAGCCCTCTTCCCAACTGCACCTATGCTACACGTCAGGCCATTTCTCTGAGTCTTGTACAGAATGAAGAGGAGGCCGCTGACCGCCAGCGCACCGTTCCCAATAGCCCTGCTGTATCTGATGGGGGTTGGCGGTCGGGGACCTCCTCATCTTCCGGCGGAGGACTTGCTTCTCACCAGCGCACACCTCCGCAGATGGATGCTACGGACACTCTCTCCAGTCATTCGAGTCCCTTTAGCAGCCCACCTCAGCCGCCTAGTGCTTTTGCCAGTTCTGGTAGTTCTGAGGAGGATCTATTGGCAAACTGGCAGCGCATGTTTGTAGAAAAAATGGCACCGTCTACAGACGGCTCCCTTGTCAACCGTACATCCTTCAGCAGTGAGACGGTGAAAGATCTCCAAAGTCACAATGGGAAATCAGGAGACGGTGCTCTGAGAGGTGCTTACTCTGACGGCGAAGAGGGTTCCTCGGCTCAGAGCTGGACAGCAAGTAGAGAGTCCAGTTTGGATACTGACACGAGCAGCATGGCGGAGCTCCGGGCAAAGAAGACACAATATGGAGGTGACTTTTCCCAGGAAGAGGGTGAACACCTACTGATGGCTCTTGATCCACTTGACAATGATGGTGCCAGTGGAGACACCATGGTCACCATTGAGAGCAGTCCAGTTTCTGCTGAGCATCAAGAGTTCGCTGAAGATGCGGGATCAGCAGGGAGTTCAGCTGAGGAACGAGATATCCTTCCCCAGGACTTACCTGTCATTGGCTCAAAGGTCGTAGCTGCCCTTGAGGATTTTACAGACAAGCCGCCTCGGACTGGCTCCACACGACCTCTGAAGAGTCCCAAGAGGATGGGAGTTCATCACTTGCACCGTAAAGACAGCCTTACCAGAGCGCAAGAGCATGGAAACTTGCTGGACTGAGACTTCCAGGCTTATATTTCTCTTTTTCGTTTTGCTTTTTTTTTTTACCTTGAGTGCTCTTTGTCTTACTAGCAATCACTAGTCATAGCAGCACACGACGAGTGGAAGGGATCGAATCAGCCTTGCTGTAGTTATCCCAGATCATGCTGCTGAGGCATCATTGTGACTCTTCTGTCCTCTCTTTGAGGCATGGATCTCTCTTATCTGTTGAACCTATGGGAGTGATGGATCAGTGGTAAAGTACCGACTGCAACTTCAATTACTCCGGCTAGTGAGTGGACAGTGCTTCAGGGATCGTACAAGAATGTCATAGTTTGATTTAAGGTGATTTTCACCAGTCCGAGACTTGCTTCTGCTTGATGTGACATGATTGAATGGGCAACAGCAGGACATAGCCATACAATCACAGTTTTGTAAGAGAAAGAGTCCTTCAGAGGCGACAAGATTGAGCAGCATTAGAATTGAACCCTGTGGCACTGTGCAGACATGGATGTTTTGACTTTTACTTTTGCCCTCGGGTGAGAGTTTTCTAGCCAGATAAGGATATCTATCCAGTATCCCAGTACAATCCCTTTGTTGTGGGAGATGGGATAGTACCAAATGGCCACAGATACCACTGTGTCAGGCATTCTGCTGGTTGAAGCAGGTTAAATGTAATCTACGGGACTCTCTTGTCAATTTTCAGTGCCTAACCCTTGCTCTGACAGAGGGGGCTCTTCATCACCCTTTAAAAGAACATCTTGTTCCTTTAGTCTGCTTTTAGTCACCATAAACTGAGAGGATCCTTCACCTCAAGTTTTCAGTTACCTCTCGTCATTGATCTACCACTGTATTTCAACATCCAACCTAAGGACAAATTTTGTACTTTAATAAACAACATGACTTATGAAAGGATTTTGATGTATTCGGTATATATGTTTCAATGATGGATATACTTCCTGATTTTCATTCTGACCTGTTTTGTTTGACTAATGGTATTTAAAACTGATTATGATTTTAAGTAAATATTTAGAGTTAGGTTTTTTTTTGTGTGTATTTATTTGTCTTTTGCTGGTCTAAAGTGTCCCATTTCTCACGTCAAATCAGTTAAGCACTGGCAGAAGTGTACAAGAAGTGCACGGGTTACTAAATCCTGTCGTAAAATGAAATGAGAAGGTGTACAATCTCGTACAATATTACACTTTAGTTATTACACTGCATGGAAATGCAAACCAAACAGAGCTGTATCTGGCATTTTAATGATTTAATCTGGGGGAAAAAAAAATCTTATTTTTTCAATGGCCAGTATTTATGAGTAAAATATTTTGCAAGTAAGGCTGAAACATTTGGATGTGTCATTGGTTTTTCATGTCCTCCAATTTAGAGGTGTATAAATGCGTCCCCTCACTATTGATGGCACAAATTTCCATTCAGAGGGCATATTAATTTTTTTTTTTTATTAAAAAAACTATGCATATAGTACTGTTTAAAAACACCACAAAACCCTGAACCATAGCAAAGCATTCTGTCTGTAATGATGACTTTACTGACTTTGAAATGCAGAATGTTGCATATAATAGACAGTGAGTTAAAAAGCAGAGATTGCAGCCAGAAGCATGCCTTTGTTTGTTAGAATGGCACTGACACGAACACATTGCTTTGTTTTTGAAACCCTAATTTCAAGCCATGTTTTAATCTTAATGAATGTAATCATCTTTATGTAGCATCCATTTTCTTTGGTTCCTTATTATTCGTTAACTAATTATACTGCTGTATTTTAAGGGGAATGTACATCCCGCCATCATTTAGAGTGTTTTTCTGTTTTTTTTTTGTGTGTGTGTGTGTGTAAATCTGAATTCTCTTCATTTATGGATGATCAGTCTGTCCAGCAGATACTTTCTACAAGTTATTATTTTCTGTTCTGTGTGTTCCAGTCTTAAATTTCAGTCATTTCATTTCAAGCCTCGTTCAAATAGCATTTTAACATTTATCAGCATTTCTCAAAGAGTTTCAGATGCGACCATTACAAGCATCCTCATTCTTTTGTTTTGATGAATATATTTTAGAGACGATTAAAACTCTGTGTTGCCTTTTTAAAGTGCTGCTTGCTTTGTGTTCTTTTTATTTAGGCCTACAAGTTTATAGTCTCTTGACCAGTCAATATCCCACCCTGGGTCTCAAGTACTGTACGTCATGCAGTGTTGTGCTTTTAAAAATCAGTGTATTTTTTAAGTAATTGGACACAGAATATACCGACTGACTTGAGACATTACCCCACTGGTGATATGCAACAGTGTTCTTCATGTTTAAGAGTATGTTGAGCACTTATGATTTTTTAGGTTTGTCTTTTATTTATGTACATATCAGCCAGTCAGAATGTACAGCAGCATGTATTACATTTTAACAGTATTACTGGAAAGATGTCAGACTTTTGTAGAATGCTTGCTGTATATATTCACGGTCACCGTGATTTTGACATGTTCCTGGATCAACATATTTAGTCTTAAAGGAGTAGTTCACTTCAGAATTAAAATTTCCTGATAATTTACTCACTCCCACGTCATCCAAGATGTTTGTCTTTCTTCAGTCGAAAATAAATTAGGTTTTTTTTTTTAGGAAAACAATCCAGGATTTTTCTCCATATAGTGGACTTCAATGGGGTCCAACGGGTTGAAGGTCCAAATTGCAGTTTCAGTGCAGCTTCAAAGTCTCGACACGATCCCAGCCGAGGAATAAGGTTCTTATGGCTGTGATGCGCCACACATTACGTAATCATGTTGGAAGGTCACGCGGCGGAAGTACCAACCTAGTGTTTACGAAGCGAACGTGCAAAGAATAAGTCAAACGGCCTGTACAAAATTAATAAAAGGTAAAACAACGATGTAGGACGATTTTGAAGTTGGAGGAGAAAATGAGTTTTTCGCCCTACTCTACATTTTCCGCCTGACCTATCCAACGTCAGTAATGCGTGAAGTCGTGGACGTGCAAGACGAGCATTTGTGGTTAAAAAGTATTATGATTTTATTTTATTTTTTAGAAAATGACTGATGGTTTGTCTAGATAAGACTCTTATTCCTCGGCTGGGATCGTGTAGAGACTTTGAAGCTGCACTGAAACTGCAATATGGACCTTCAACCCGTTGATAACCATTGAAGTCAATATTATGGAGAAAAATCCTGTAATGTCTTCCTCAAAAACCTTAATTTCTTTTCGACTGAAGAAAGAAAGACGTGAATATCTGATGAGTAAATGATCAGGAAATGTTAATTCTGAAGTGAACTCATCCTTTAACCCTATCCCTAAACCTAACCCTATAAAAATCTGTGGGAAATGATAGGTGATTTAATAAGATTGTAAGCCTAAACTTGACATGAACTGTAAACTTGTCCCTAAAATGAGATTGGTTGATTGAAACGTTGATCCAGGAACATGTTGCACTTGGTGAAATCACGTTCACCATATATTCACCTCATAGCTGGTCTGCCACAGCACTCCTGGCCTTGAAGAACGCAGCTATACGTTCCTCAGTGAAGGGCAGAACGAAGGGCTCCCAAGTCCACACTTACTCTTCTTGTCTTCGTATGTAGTTATCAATCTTGCTTCGCAATATATGGGAGTACCACTAATAGCCCATGATTAATTGAAGTGTAACTACCGACCATGCTGAATAATTAATATTTGATCATGTTCTAAAATAGTTCTGTGATGCTTTAAAGAGACGGAGTACAGTCTGTCAGGTTCTTCTTGCATGTGGAAATGGACGCCCTTAAATAATTCAATCTCATCAGATGTTACACCGCAAGGCCCCAGGTTGTGCAAATAAATACAAAAAAAGACGTGACAACGGTCAGGATGTGTCTAATACACCGAGTGTATAAATAGGCCTTTCTCTTCTGCTCTCATGCAACTTTAATAACTCAAATTTTAATTGCACGCATACGTGTTATTTAATACAAGGTGACCCTCGGGCATGCTGTGCGCAAGTCATGCAAAATCTTTACTGAGAAATCTAAAGAATGAACAAAAACAAGTCAAGGTTATCTTCCAAGCAACACTCCAGTCCCGTCTCAGTGATGGAAAAACATATTTGATTCACGTTATCTTCCCTTTAACCTTCAAGGCGGTGCGGAATCTGCGCACCTTTTCCTTTGATCTGATATATGAATGTTTTTATTCATCAGTAGACCAACTTTCATGTGACCATCAACAAGATTTAAAATGTCAAGCTGACTCTAAAGTTTCTCATTGGCCACTTCTTAGGGCTGCTTTAAGCATTGGTTCAACAAGCTCTCAAAAGCTATGGAACGACTATTCTCCATCCAATCAATTCCTAATAGATAAAATAAAGTTCTGCCCCACATTTTGTGATTTGAATATCCTGTTTCACTCAGAAATGTTTAACATTACGAACGCAAGCTCTTAGTTGTGATTCGTGTGTTGTAGAGTCATTGCGTAATTTAACACTAGACTCAGAAATCCGGACACTGTTTTGTTTTCTTTGCTGTGTGTGTGCTTGCTTTAGTTTTATTCTTGTGTTGTTTTTGACATTAAGGTCTGTGAAACTCCAAATCTTACTGTACTGATGCTTTAACGTGGTGGGGAAATCTCCCATGATTGTGAGGGGATATTCTAAGGGTGCAAAAACCAATTTCATGTTGATGGTGTTGACTCCCACAATCTCAGATGTGTGTGTGATTTTTACCGTCTGTCTTCTGAACTCTTCGGGCAGATTTCTGGTGCATATGCTCCACATACCGTGTCTACTGGTCTTGTTTGTGTGTAACTGTAGCAACATGGTGCTTTCCCCCCCCTTGCCATGCAGTTCCTCCATGCCCGAGTTTATTTTGAATTTTACTTGATCAGGTAAAGCTTCCATGGTTGTGTTAGATGTACCATGCGCAGATCATTTTTCCCCTGAAACAAAAAAACATGCTTATGACTGGACTGATTTTATTTTCTGAATTTGTAAACTGATGTATATTTTAAAACAAATAAAACTATTTTAAACAATGGGTTTGAACTGTGCACGCTTTGGCAGCGTCGTCGCCTCCAGGTGGTTCATGGATGTGTGTTTTCGGTGTGACGTCACGCTCAGCTGAGCCGGTGTAGCACTGCCCACTGCTGGTCATGAGGGTCTAGTGCTGATTAACGCACATAGCAACAGTGTGTGAACAAACCTTCAGTGGAATTGTCAAACAATTACATGCACTAATTAGGGTCAGTAAAGCATATCAACAGAGCTGACAAGAATTATCTGGTGTTTTGTCTGGCAGATTCCAGCATGACTGCATAAATTAACACCTTGAGACTTTAAAAAGCAGCATCGTAATTTTTTTTTTTTTTTTTTTTTTTTAAGGGTCCCACTTTATATTAAGTGCCTTTAACTACTATGTAGGTCTACTGACATTTAAATTAATAATTTGACACAATGTACTTATGTACATATTTTTTTCATTTATTTTTTTCATAAAAAAAAAACTGCATATTCACCAATTCCTATAATAATTTATTTAAGAATGTTCGGTAACACTATTTTTTGTCCCTTTTGAGCATTCTGTTGACTGTATGTAACTTTGCAACTACATGTCAACTTATTTTAACCCTAACCCTACCAGTCTACTAATACTCTACTAACACTCTAATGAGAGTTAGTAGACATGCAGGTGTAACGTGGGGACCATCAAAATACAGAACCTGAATTTTCAACCACTTGTGGATGAAACCACATGAGAAATGTCTGGATGGACCTTGCTTCCTTAATCGCTTGTCGGTCACATTAATCTAGTTACAATGGTTATTTTGCACAAATTCCTTTATCTTTTTCAACATATTGTATTAATGAGTCTTTTCTTTTTTTACTACACTTTAAAAAAAAAATGCTGGGTTGTTTCAGCCCATGTTTGGGTCAAATATGGACAATGGTTAGATAAAAAAAATATATATATTATTTTTTTTATTTAAGTTTTTATTACAGTAATTACAACATTTCCTTACATTTGGATGGTACCTGAAAACTTAGAACAGACATTCAACAATTGGTTATATTGGCTGAAAGAAAACAAGAAAAAAAAAAAAACAGCAGAACAGATTTTGTGAAACAGATATTACAGTCTCAAATATTATAATAAATAAATAAGTAAATAAAAAAATAAAAAAAGGGGGGCATAAAAGACATCAATTGTAGTATCAAACAAGGCAATGCCAGCCAACACAGTATCTGTTTGTAATTTAATCAGATATATAGTTCTATATTTATTACTCTGCCAGTAGTTTGGGTACCTGATCCAATCAGTTTTTTTTGTTTGTTTAAATTTTTTTTTTATATATATATATATATAACTGTATACAAAAGAAAAAACTTGAGGATGCTACATTTTACTCCAGAAGTACTCTCATTCCCAATGTGGTTTATTTTATTTTTATTCCTACCATTACTTTTTTCCTTCCTTATACGAAAGGTATAGATTAAACATTTAATTGAACATTTTAAACCAGTGGTTGGGTTTCTCCATATTTGACCCAAACGTGGGCTGAAACAACACAGGGTTTTTTAGAGTGTAAATTTGATGGCACTTTGCGTTCATTTCTATGGGGAAACAAGCCGGTGCTTCTCAGAAGAAAGAAAAAAAGAAATCTTCAACTTCTTAAATTTGAAGGAGGCCTTGCACTTCCTGACTTATTACTGGGCTTGTAATATTAATCATATTCTCGACTGGAACAGCTCGATCCACGCTGAAACCAGCCTCTTGGGCTCACATATATTGCATCATCCAAAGGTACTTAGTATTCTGTTATTTGCTCTCAGCTTCCTTTAGCTATTACTAAAATCTCGAATAATCCAGTTGTCAATATAACTCTCCAGTTCAGGAAACCTTTCAGTTTGCATTGAGCTTTTATCTACACACCCATTTGGAAGAGTCACCTTTTGGCTCCATCTTGCTTTGATCCTGCATTCCTCATTTGGTCAGTCAATGGCCTCGACATGTATGGGGTCTTTACATCTTTATCATTTTTGTCTACTAAATACAATCTGCCCAGTAGTCATTTGATTCGTTTTTTCAGGTTAGACACTTTGTTCAAAAGTTCTTTCCCCACTTTGTCAATCGCCCTTCTGAAATCCCCCTTGATCAATGTCTCACCTTGAATGCAGGTCAGAAACATTTCATTTCAGTTATTTATAACTTAAGTACCCTTAAGACCCTACTGTTTCCCTTAAAGTGTCTTGGGAGCAGGACTTAGGAGTTTCTGTTACTGATGAACGATGGAGTGGCGTCCTGAATCTTGTTCACTCTTCATCAGTATGTTCCAGTGTAAGACGCTCCACGAGCCCCTCTTACTAATGCCCGATTGGCCAGATTATTTCCAGATAGGAGTGATGCCTGTGATCGTTGTGAGCAGTCTTCTGATGATCACCTTCATATGTTTTGTAGCTGTCCCTTCTGGCAGACTTTTGATCAAACGTTTTTGATACGGTTAAAAATGCTCTTAACACAGACCTGGACCCCGACCCACTGACAGCCCTCTTCAACGTGTCCTCGAAACCTGACTGATCTGCCTCATCTCGCCGGGTTATCACTGCTACTACAGTTTCAGCTAGACGAGCCATTCTTCTTAAATGGAAACACGTTGCCCCCATATCATACGATATGTGGATCCAAGAAATATTTTTTTTGTATTACACTCGAGAAGATGTTCACTCGCCGGATCCCTCAGATTTTTTCATAAGACTTGGAAACCTTTCTTAGACAACATTAAAGATTTACTGTGTTCTCCTAATGTTAGTGGGGATGCACTATAATGAAATCCTAGCAACAACTAATGGAATAAGAAAAGATTCATATTGGAGAATTGTTTATTTTTCTTTTTTTTTTCTGATTCCTTTTTTTTTTCTTTACTTCTCCCCTACCTTTAATGCAGGGTGTGAGGCTATATGTAATTAAAGTAGATTTATGATCAATTTTACACAAATATCTGCAAAAAATAACATTCTTAGAAGTCTTTAAAAATCATCACTGTATGGCAAAACAGCCCAAAAACCACTGACTATCTGAGTCAGTTAAAGTGTAGCACTTAATCAGTGTATGTAGTGGCAAACAGTTTGACAGTAACATAGTTGACAAGCTCACCAGGAAAAACATCTCTTTCTTTTGTAATATCAAAATGGTGTTTAATGATTAAAGTCCCCCTGTACTCAATAATTATCCCTTTACACTCACCATTGATCACCAGAATGACATATTTAAAAAAAAAATCCTGTGAAAAAACAACTTCATGCCTTAAAATAGCTCTACAGCCTTGTTTCATTTAGTATACGCAGAACCATGAATATGCAAATTAGCCCCGCCTCCACTGACTCGCACCAGCGCAGAGACTTGGTCGGCCACAGTAAACTTTATAATATGTAAGGCGATGCACTTACTGCCTCAGATTCGCCCATTCTAATGACGGACAGAACACTTAAAGTCCTGTAGTCAATAATTGTATCCCTTAAAACTCATCTTTGATCACCAGAATGAGATATTTAAAATATTCCTTATGCCTTCATGCCTTAAAATAGCTTTAATGTAACTCTACACCCGTGCCTCATTAAGTATACGTGGTTCTATGAATATGTAAATGAGCCCCGCCTCCACTCACTCACAGCAGCTCAGAGATCCACTCGTTGACGATCACACGTTGATCTGATTGGTTACAAGGTAGTTTGTGACGTCAGAAACACCAGCGATTTCAAACCGTGTTTTTGAGACTGTCTTTGGTTCACTGCAGTTTTAAGGAGAAAATACTCAGCAACGGTTTGTCTTAAAGCATATTAAAAACACCACAACAGTAAACAACAGTAAAAGCTTCATTTTCACCACTGGGGGACTTAAAGGGATACTCCACTTTTTTGGGAAATAGGCTCATTTTACAACTCCCCCAGAGTTAAACAGTTGAGTTTGACCATTTTCGAATCCATTCAGCCGAACTCCGGGTCTGGCGGTACCACTTTTAGCATAGCTTAGCATAGATCATTGAATCGGACAAGACCATTAGCATCTCTCTCAAAAAATGACCAAAGAGTTTCGATATTTTTATTTAAAAACTATTTAAAACTTGACTCTTCTGTAGTTACATCGTGTACTAAGACCGACGGAAAATGAAAAGTTGCGATTTTCTAGGCTGATATGGCTAGGAACTATACTCTCATTCCTGCGTAATAATCAAGAAACTTTGCTGCCGTACTATGAGTCCAGCAGGCGTAATGATATGACGCAGCGCCTGAAAATAGTCCCCAGCTCGGTAACTTCCAACGTGACCGGGACTAAGTTTGTCTAACCTATTAGACCTATTTTCAGGCGATGCGTCATATCGTTACGCCTGCTGGACTCATGGTACGGCAGCAAAGTTTCTTGATTATTACGCAGGAATGAGAGTATAGTTCCTAGCCATATCAGCCTAGAAAATCGCAACTTTACATTTTTCGTCGGTTTTAGTACACGATGTAACTACAGAAGAGTCAAGTTTTAAATAGGAAAAATATCGAAACTCTTTGGTCATTTTTTTGAGAGAGATGCTAATGGTCCTGTCCGATTCAATGATCTATGCTAAGCTATGCTAAAAGTGGTACCGCCAGACCCGGAGTTCGGCTGAATGGATTCGAAAACGGTAAAACTCAACTGTTTAACTCTGGGGGAGTTGTAAAATGAGCCTATTTCCCAAAAAAGTGGAGTATCCCTTTAAAGCTTCGCAACTAGCAGATACGTTACACTGATCAAATATATAAACTGAAACCATTAGTTGTTTTATTGAGAAAGCATATTGTTTTCACACTTTATAGCTGATGTGAAATGGACCCTAAATTATAGTACGATTCTACTATATTTGCTCTGCCAATGAAAAAGCCATAGCAGGATTAACCGTCGCGTCTTCGAACAACACAGTTGAAGTTGAGGTGTTTTTGAACGAATCGGTTGAATTCATGATTCAATGACTAATGAAAGATGTCCCACTCATCAGCATCCACTGGTGTGTCATGTAACCTGCAGAAAGACTCGAGATAATTCCAGATATTTTGTCCACTGGCTCAGATCTCATTTCATTTCCATCAAGTTTCTTATATAGTTTAGACTAATGAGTATTTCATCATGCAGAATCCTTTAGCATACTCCTGTCAGTGAAGAGGATTCATTACTGCATTACCCACTGGAAAATTGGCCTTCCATTTGTCTCAGTTCTTTAGCAGCTCGGTAGATTGATCGGAGGCCGTTCATTAATTATAGACAATGATCTCCTTCCTTATTATTTGGCTTTCCTGGCAGCCGCTGTATGAGAGAGGAGATAGACACGACTACACTGGGTGTCCGTTTCCGCATTCGATCCCTGGCCGGAAATAGAGAGCTGCTTAGTCAAAGTCATGGAAGGGAACATTAGATGTCATAGTACGTGAAAACACATCTTATAAAGCCAAGTTTTCCCTAAATTGAGGTCCCAATGAGGAAACAAGCTTATAAATCATACAGGATGAGTTTTTTTGAAAATGCCAAAATGCAAAACCATGTCTATGGAGAGTCCCCACAAAGATAGTGAAACCGTGCGTGTGTGTGTGTGTGTGTGTGTGTGTGTGTGTGTGTGTGTGTGTGTGTGTGTGTGTGTGTGTGTGTGTGTGAGAAAACCCTAACAATGCACAGACTGAAATGGAACACTGTTTGTGCTTTTAATAATTAATATTTTTGTTGGCAATATAAAATGAACTAACATTGCAATTAGCATGATTTTAATAGTGAATCTGATTTAAAAAATAATGATTCTTAGTTAAAACTGAATAAAAAAAATCTATTTTACTTGCTTCAAATTGTTTTGGATATTATTTGTAAATATTACTGTTTATTACTATGTATTGTTACACACACACACACACAAACTATGTGTATTTGTATGGTATTCCGTATATATGTACGTGTGTGTGTGTGTGTGTGTGTGTGTGTGTGTGTGTGTGTGTGTATATATGTATGTATACATATATATATATGTATGTATACATATATACGTGTATGTATACATATATATACACACGTTTATGTATACATTACACATATATATACACACACACACACACACACACACACACACACACACACACACACACACACACACACACACACACACACACATACATACATACATATATACGTATATCATACAAATACACACAGTGTTGAAGGTGATATGCTCTGGCCAGACTCAGACTCTTATCATAAAAGAAAAGGTGCTGTGTAAATAAGTCTTGGCTGGAAGCTGCACAAAGCTTTTGAACTCCACATTACACTGGAACCCCTGTGCTGTGGATTCAATTATTGACTCAGCACAAACGCTTTTAATACCCATGTGCTATAACTGCATCTGAAATACTCAAAAGCTTGATTTCCTAAGAAAAACGGCTCTCTAAAAACAGCAGGCTTTTAACACATCACACCGCTGTGCGGAAGAGAAAGTGCAGGTTAAAAATGCATGAAGCACAAAGATCTGGGAACACTTATATGTGGATCACAGTTGTTCTAAATGGTATAAACAACATAATCATCTTTGCGCAGGAGCCGCTGTAACAGTACCGAAGCACTGAGACGTGACGCCGATGTGACTGTAATGGTAATGTCTGGCTTTTTTCACTGCGCTACGCCACTTTTATGCTTGGATGTATTCCGAGTAGGAGTATCGTATTCACGCTGCACAACTGCCTGAATCCAAATGAAGGAGACTGTGAAAAGATGGTGACATCAAACAGCATTAGAGGACATCAGACACCACACTGAAGCTTCTGAAGCACACACACACACACCTGTGTAATGGAAACAGACAGGTGTTCACTGGAGAGACAGGATCATACAACCTGTGCCAGCAATATATATATGACAAATAATCTACAGTCATTGTACAATGGCAAGTCACTTATTATTACGTGGCTTTTCAACAAATAAATAAATACATGAATTTATTTGAGTTTGAATTATTTAATAATTTCACTTTATAATTGCTTTCACTAGAAAACAATCGACACCGGATGAGCGGACTCGTATTACAGAATTGTCATGGATTATGGCGAATATAGGAACAGTTCGGTTACAGAAGTAAAAACTTTAAAGACACACCTACTGTGATTTCTGAGGTTGTTCATTTATTCCATATGCTTTTGTTGCCATCAACCACTTATTTTTTAAATAATCACGTTTAACAGCTGAAATTGTGGTGAAAATCTACATTACCCATGATAGTGTTGGATAAGTTACTCTAAAAAGTAACTTAAACAAAATAGTATAATGCATCAATTATTCTTAAAGTCCCCCTGTGGTGAAAATCAAGCTTTTAATGTTGTTTATATGTCTATGTGGTGTTTTTAATATGCTTTAAAGTATTAGTTCACCTCAAAATGAAAATTTTAAGACAAACCATGTGTAAGTCGACACCATTGCTGAGTATTTTCTCCTTAAAACTGCAGTGAACCAAAGACAGTCTCAAGAACGCGGTTTGAAATCGCTGGAGTTTCTGACGTCACAAACTACCTTGTAACCAATCAAACCAGGTGTGAGTGAGTGGAGGCGGGGCTAATTTGCATATTCATAGAACCGTGTATACTAAATGAGGCAAAGGCGTAGAGTTACATTCAAGCTATTTTAAGGCATGAAGAAATTTTTTTTTTTTCAAGGAAAAAACATTTAAATATATAATTTTGGTGATCAAAGATGAGTTTTAAGGGATACAATTATTGACTACAGGGGGACTTTAAATCCACTATTGTTTGATATAGAATATGGTCTATCATTTTGCAATACACTTAAAATATATTGTTTCTATAAATCTAATCAGCAACTTGAAATTATGTTTTATATTGTCCATCTTTTTTTATTTGATTGTCATTCGGAGTGTTTCATGTGAGTGTAGTTTTTCCCTCATTAAAGGCGTTAATTACAGTCTTGCGCCTTTGTCTGATTTTCAAATTATGGCTTTAATGAGGGGACAAACTAAAAGATGTTAACTATGCACTTTGAAATAACGCAAAATATGCACATACGAACAAATATTTAAGTACTGTAGTTTTAAAGCTTAAGGAGATTGACTGGATTATTCACAGTGCTTCATGGGAGTTAAAGAGCTCTTTTGGCACAGTTTGTTTGTTTCAATTCTCTGATTTGGTAGAGATTTCTTTGCAGACTCATGGGTGATGTAGTTTTCCACCAGAAATTCTGCTCTTAAACACAATTAAATAGTGTGGGCTTGTACGCGTGAAATCCACATGTACCAGATGTGGCCCGGGATCTGGGCCGACACTATGTTGCTGTCTGGGATGCGTAATAACTAAACCATTCCACTGCAAATTATGGCCATTCAATACTAACCATGTATATCTCTTTAATATAGTTCTTATCACAATATTTGATCAGACACAACAAGAACAAACAAAACAAAATCAGAGGAAAAAGCATTTAAAAAGATGTAAACTGATTTATTCAGGCATCAGGCCATCACATCAACCCTATACAGCTCATCTAACAGAGTATACTGTTATCGGTTAAATACTCATTTATAAATAGACTGTACATCTGTAAAATAAATAATTCACTATTGCGTATTATAAGTCACTTGGTGTTTAAGGTTTTTGTTCCAGCTTGGAACTGTCTTGCGCTAATTGCTACAGGTCATGCGGTGCGAGAGGTTGCGCTCTTGCAGTGGTCGAGCACAACACATAGGCAGCTCCAGAATCACATCTCTGTCTCTGCCAGAAAGCTCTCGCCCAGGCCTGATGTCATCAGGACCATCTGGGAGCTGGAAGAGTCTGGAAGGGTCAGAGACAATTTGGTAAATGTTTGAGATGTATGAAGAGGACAGGAAAAGGCTACTCCAGTTCTTAGTCTACTAAAGATTCTTCCTTGCAGGGATAGTTCACATTCTCTCATTTGAGAGACACCTCTTTTGTCCGGTGTATTTTTGGAGAATATCCTGGCCGCGCTTCCTCATATACACTACCAAAGTTTGGGGTCAGTAAGATTTTTTTAATGTTTTTGAAAGGCTGCATTTATTTGATCAAAATACAGTAAAAACAGTTATGTTGTAAATATTATTGCAATTTAAAATAACTGTTTTCTATTTTAATATATTGTAGAATGTGAATTATTTTTGTGATCAAAGCTGAATTTTCTGCAGTCTTCAGTGTCACATGATCCTTCAGAAATCATTCTAATATGATTTGATGCTCAAGAAATATTTCTTATCATTATCAGTGTTGAAACATTTGTGCTGCTTACTATTTTTGTGGAAATCATGATTAATGTTTTCAGGATTCTTTGATGAATAGAAAGTGCAAAAGAACAGCATTTATTTGAAATAATTGTTTTGTTACAATGTAAAAGTCATGTATTCATTTCTTTACAAGAAAAATCTTACTGACCCTAATGGAAATGAGAGGACACTGGGTCTTTCAGGCTCCAAAATCATACACACACACACACACACACACACAAAAACAAAAACATAAGTACCATAAAAGTAGTCCCTGCATCTTGTGTACAATATGCCAAATCAGTGTGGTGCAAAAATGTCAGCTTTCCTTCTGAAGATCATCTTGCCCAAGCTCTGAAATTGACTATAAAAGTCTTGTGTACTATAAAAATGGGGCAATGACATCATTGGCCCTGTTTACACCTGGTATTAAGATGTGTTTTGGTCGGTCGGATCACAAGTAGACGAGGGAGACGCATTCCTGTTAACACCTGTTGTTTTAATCCGTCTCTTTGGTCCACTTTCCACCATTTCTGTCCTGATTTCTTCGAGGGGAGGGTCTATGTATGGACTTTTTCAGATCTTTCGATCTAATGGATGAAATAAGCTCACGCAATTTACATATGAACGTGACCGGAAACGACGGAAAAACACACAGAGAACATCAGCTTTAGTTTCGGCTCGGACAGTCGCAAGACCAGCCGAACGCTGTGAGTGTGTGTTAGAAATCAGGAATGGTGAGAGAACATTGTGCTTGGTATGTTTTTCCACTTCAAACCAAACTTGGGTCTCCAGCCAATAAAGTTTAAATCCCGTCAGGCTAGCGCTAGAGTAGACGGTCTTTTGTGGCTGTTTGAACGCATTTGATCACATGAGCGTTTACACTACGAAAGCAATCCGGATGTGTTTTCTACCTCTGGAAGTGGTTGAAAGTGGACAAGATCAAAACATTTAGACCCCGTGTACACCTGTATTTAGCGTTGTCCACTTGTGATCCGATTGACCAATACACATATTAATACCAGGTGTAAACAGGCCTATTGATTGTACTGATATGGAGTACTTGTTTGACACTTTTAAGGTGGGGGTTTTTTCGTGTCATTTTGGAGCTTGACATCTCCAGTGCCCACTAACTTTCATTATATGGAAAGGAATGGTCAGGATATGCATCCAAAATTCACCTTTTACGCAAAAAGTCATACAGGCTTAAAGCGGCATGAAGCTGAGCGATGACAGAATGATCATTTCTGGCTGAACCCTTCCTTTAAAATGTATCTTTACTAATAATAACCACTAAGTCTAAAGACTTCAGTACATACAGGACAGAGAACTCACAACTTGGCAAATTTAAGAAATTAACATTTCTATTTCGTAAGTAGTAAATTATCTCTCCTAAATAATGCATGAGAAATGTGAATTTCTGTACTTCCCTTTTGCCCCAGCCTCTTAGA
Source organism: Leuciscus leuciscus (assembly GCF_965113295.1). Lineage (NCBI taxonomy): Eukaryota > Metazoa > Chordata > Actinopteri > Cypriniformes > Leuciscidae > Leuciscus > Leuciscus leuciscus. The sequence continues at coordinate 31,493,408 of NC_138746.1, forward strand.
ACCAGTTACTGCAGGAAAGTCATCCACAAACAAAGAGAGGAAGAGAAAGCGGGAAATCTAAGTGAAACAGTCTTGAAGCAAAGAGAACAGGCTGAGAGAGAGAGGCTGGGTCAGCCCTTACTGCTGTGGGGAACCCAGTTGGGTTTCTCCCTGGGGGTCACCGAGCTCCCGCGAGCCTCTCCGTCCTTATCTTCCTCTTCCTCGCCTTCGGAGAGGAGATCCGAGATCTGCTGCTGCAGCTCCGGGCTGATGTCGTTCTCCGCCAGAACCAGGGCACGCAGGCTGGTGGGGTAGTTCTCCACCATGTCTAGGAAGATCTGACCACAGAGGAACAAGGAAAGGCATGAGGAAAATAAATGTGCCCAAAACTGGGAGGAAATAAATACTTAAAAAGCAAATAAGGGTACGTTTACATGACAACGATATGCTTAAAACTGTGAAGTTTTTCCTATTTTTACATGACAACGATATGCTTAAAACTGAGAAGTTTTTCCTTTGAGTTTTCCGTGTACAGACGGAATTGTCAGAATGATCTCGATCCACACGGATCCGCGAAAACGACTAAAAACGCTGTATTCTACTGCCAGGACAGTAGATGGCGATGAAACACTCTAGACTGAACACGTATGATGTCATCGTCTTCAAAGATTTGCTTTTTGTTGTTCACATGGAGAGTTTTTTAAAAACTTGCACTTTGAAACCCATTTTCAAAAGTTTCTGTTTTCAGCCATTGTTGTCGTCTAAATGAACGGCCAAAACGCATAAAAAGTTTTACGTTTTTAGTTGAAACAGTGTAGTATAAATAACCCCTAAATCTCATACCATCATATCATAAACAATCCGGTGGCAGCAACTATCTGGTTGACACGCCAACATTTTTGCACCTTAACGCTAGTTGCTACCTGTCATAAAATGGAAAAAATAAGTCATATTGTGTAGCTGCCATACAAAATCATGTCGGAGGAAAAAGTTTGAGTTTTTTGGGATTCCATCAAAAAGATGAGGTGAAAAGCCCTGATCACACCAAGGCCAAAACATATAACGATAACTAAAAATAAAGTTTTAAAGTGTTGAGGTCAAAGTAGACGTTCGCCTATGTAGGTTCAGCAGGAAGTGAGACTGTTTCAGCTGTTCTTTCTTTCGGGAGACAATAACTCCATTTATCTACTTTGATCTTTGAAACTTTGCAGGCTTTTTACATTCACAGACAGCTATATTACACACTGCATGAAAGGGAATATCTGAAAAAGCATAATTGGGGCACTTTAATAATAGTTTCAATTCTATGAGAAGAGGGAGTCCACACCACATCTATAATGTTAGGCTGCATAGATTAGGTCACCTGGAACCGGGAACACTCCCCATAAATCCTGATGTACTTGTTACATCATAAGAAGGATGGCGTCTACGCTAATATTAGTCTCTCTGTTTATCCCGAGGTTTACCGCAGTCCGCCGGATCCAGGCCGTATACAGATCTGATCTAACTATAGACTAAACGCGTGATGTGCATGTGCACGCCGTCTGCGTTTTTGAGGTTTGCGCAGAGATAACCTTTTTTTCAAAACATTTCAAGGTTTGCACCTTGGAATCTATTTCAGGGTTTGCGTGGAGGGGGGATTATGGTGTGGGGTTGTTTTTCAGCGGTTGGGTTAGGACTAGTGCTACACGATTGATCATATCGCAATCGCGATGTCAAGCCTACGCGATTATATGACGCAAAATGCTGCGATTTTATATTAAATAAACAAATTAGCGCTGTTAACGCAATTAACGCAGCATCTGTTAATTTTTGGCATCCTTTGGCTAGTGTTACATGATCCCGCTCTTATTCATACAAATGCTTTTAAACCATTCATGCGCGATAAGACAAAAAAGAACGCGCTGCCTATGAATGTCCTGGCTGTGACACACAGAAAGACTCGCGCTAATGTCGTGCGTGCGCACAAAACAGCATGCCAGAATACAGTTCTCTTTCGAGCTTGAACGAACAATAACACACACAATTATGCCAAAATGTCTTTTTGTCGAGTATCTTCATAACATAAGAGTAGTCTTATGATGAATGTGAAGAGTTGTGACTCGTGAGAGAATGAGGCGCGTGTGAGATCCGCGTCTCTGACAGCAGCAGCTGGTCTTAAAGGGACAGTACACAGTAGCCAGTAATTATATCTGTCGCTAAAGTTAATCAAAGAACAAAGGGAACAGAGAAAAACACTCACTGCTCTTGACTAAAGAACTTTTTTCTTTAGGCAGATTATCACTAATCTGTGTGTGCATTTATTTTCCTTGAGAACCAAGCAAGTTGACTCATGAAACCATTTGTTTATTATATCGCATATCGCAATCGCAATCGCAATATTGACCTCAATTATCGCAATATGACATTTTCCCCAAATCGTGCAGCCCTAGTTAGGACCCTTACATCCAGTCAAGGGAAATCTGAATGCTTCAGCATACCAAGACATTTTGGACAATGCTATGCTTCCAGCTTTGTGGGAACAGTTTGGGGAAGGCCCTTTTCTATTCCAGCATGGCTGTGCCCTAGTGCACAAATCCATGGATGAGTTTGGTGTGGAAGAACTTGACTGGCCCGCAGAGCCCTGACCTCAACCCCCCTAGAATTGAGATTGCGAGCCAGGCCTTCGTGTCCAACATCAGTGCCTAACCTCACAAATGCTGTACTGGATTAATAGGCATTAATTCCCACAGAAACACTCCAAAATGTTGTGGAAAGCCTTCCCAGAGAAGTGGATGCTGTTCTAGCTGCAAAGGAGAGACCAACTCCATATTAATGTCTATGTATTTAGAATGCGATGTCATTGCAGTCCCTGTTGGTGTATTGGCCAGGTATCCCAATACCTTCGTTTATATAGTGTATGACCTGTAAAGTCAGTAGGCGCATTTCCATTACATATCTGCGCAAAACTTTTGCGATTGTTTCTAAATGTCTACAAAAAACGATTGCGAAATGACGGTGTTTCCATTAAACGATGTTATGTGACTAAAACTTAATTTTTTCCTCTCGCGATAAGTAAAGTCATTCCAAAAACCATGGCAACGGACATTGGTAGGTTTATGTACAAATCATTATTATTAATCGAAGGAGATGTATGTGTGTTTTCCAAGCATTAATGGTAAGGAACGACCCTTATACTTGAGAGCGGCACATATGAGGTGTTTCTGGGTGTTTCTCCCTCAGATCTGCTTCGAAATCTTGATTGTGGCATTTATTTGAGGTTTAGAATCCAGTATTCCTATAATAGTTGAGTTTTATATGAATTTAATAAAGAACTCGGTCTCGTATTCTGTCCAAACACACCACGTCATCTACGCCAGGTGACCTGTAAATGCGCAAAAACAGTTTCCATTGCAGTTTTGCGTAGTATTTCTTTTTCGAATTGCCTGAAAAACCACCCGTTTTACGTTTTTGCGAGTGTAAAAACTTTTTTGCGATAAATGGGAGTTTTTGCAAAAATTACGTGTTTCTATTAAAGGGATACTCCACTTTAAAATGAAAATTCTGTCATCATATACTCACCCTCATGTTGTTTCAAACCTGTATGAATTTCTTTCTTCTGCTGAACAGAAAGGAAGATATTTAGAAGAATGTCCGTAACCAGACAGTTTCTGGTCTCATTGACTTCCATAGTATATTTTTTTCCTACTATGGAAGTCAATGAGACCAGAAACTGTCTGGTTACTGACATTCTTCTAAATATCTTCCTTTCTGTTCAGCAGAAGAAAGAAATTCATACAGGTTTGAAACAACATGAGGGTGAGTATATGATGACAGAATTTTCATTTTAAAGTGGAGTATCCCTTTAAGCGTATTTTCGATTCACAATTTCAATTTGCGCAATTTGAAGGGTAATGTAAACGCGGCTAGTGTCTTCTCTCGCCTCTGGCTCCCTGTGAGATTCAAATGTTTATCGGGATTCTCAGCGTAACTGCCCAGAACCAAGACACTTTCAGTGCTGAAAACAAAATGAAATTAGCCAGAAATATTCAATAAATAAACATGCAATGAAAGGAAGTTTAGCAGTATTAAATGAATGATTGGCGTTCCAGTTTCCTTAAGGTGCGGTTACACTAGCGAAAGTGGGTAGGAAAGTAGCGATTACCTTGTATGCATCACGCATAATTTATCACTGATTTAATTTAGAAAATGGTTGAAGTGGAAAAAGAATAGGGTTTAGTGGGCAAAAAGCTACTGTCTGTTGTCAATAGCGTAGCGATGTATGAAGCACAGCTAACAGCGAATCACTTTCAAACCAAGCAGCTTTCTGTCAACGCTTTCTGTCAAGAAATCCCGAACGCGTGGATCACTAATGAATCGACTGGGTTTTTCCGGTGAAAATTCGCTGAGCAACAGTAAACGACACTGGGCCTTTAAGCTCTAGCTTTTCTGCAGTCATTTGCATAATAGATTGTGTTGCTCCACATTATCATCAAATCAGTGCAATGTTCGAATACTTAATAATCATGATACAGATTATTATGACTGAAAAATTATAATTTCAAATTATTATGACTGAAATATTATTACAGTTTAAAATAACCTTCTTTTCATTTGAATATATTGTAAAATGTAATGTATTCCTGTGATCAAAGCTGAATTTTAAAGCACAAATACCCGGACGACCTACTACACCTGCTGAGATTCTGCAACCAATGAGCACTTTACCATCCAGTGGCATCAAGAGAGATGAGGAGCTATCAAGTTCTCTATCAAAGACTTCATGGTGTCTTTTCAGGACAAAGGTCCAAACGTTGTAATTACAGCCTTCATGAGAGGACCACACACACTGGAGAACAAACACTCAGATCACAAATAAGAAATGTTCTGTACAACCTTGCCCTCTAGTGGAGAATTATGAAGACAAAAACCCTCTAATTATACCTCCTTTCTACAGTCCCAAAGGATGAAGAGAAGGTTTTTAAACTAAGGAATGGTTCATCCATTTACTGATGTCATATAGGTCATGTTGTATTGACCCTGTGGTGTTTTCTTTCTTCCATGAACACAGATAACATCTCATTTTGTGCTTCATAGAAGAAAGATAATAACATGAGGCTGCAATGACATGAGGATGACAGAGGTATTATGGCTTAAAGTTGTGCTTAATCCATTATTTTCCTCCACAGTGCTATTTTTCAGCAGGTGGTGATAGGATTACTCATGTGGTTTATGAAGTGCATATCTGATCTACATGCCCAATCTCCTTTCAATTGCAAAATGAATGTAGCCACTGCAGATTACCTTTTATGCATCACGCATAATTCATCACTGATTTCATTTAGAAAATGGTTGAAGTAGAAAAAGAATTGGGTTTATTCTTGCAGAAATCAAAGTGAACTCCATGGCAGGGTCTTTTATATATATATAATTTTTTTTAAAGAATTGCAATCTAACAGGCATTGATACACGTTTTGGAGTGCAACTAAATATCATACGATGTTCTAGCTTAATAGAATAAACCCAAACATGAAAATTCTCATCATTTACTCTCATCATTTCTTTCTTCAGTGGAATTGTGAAGAATAATATGTCATCAGGATATTCTTAAGACATTTTCACTATACCATTCAAACGTTTGGAGTCGGTTCTGCTCACCAAGGCTGCATTTCATTGAACAATACAGTAGCCTAATATTGTAAAATAATATTACAGTTTAAAATAACCTTTTCATTTGAATATATTGTAAAAGGTAATGTATTCCTGTGATCAAAGCTGAATTTTCAGCATTATTACTCCAGTCTTCAGTGTCACATGATCCTTCAGATTTGCTGCTCAAGAAACATTTCTGATTATTATCATCATGCTGCTTCATATCTTTGTTTTTCTGGTTTCTTTGATGAATAGAAAGTTCAAAAGAACAGAATTTATTTGAAATAGAAAAATCTAGCAAAATTAGAAATGTCTTCACTGTCACTTTTGATCAATTTAATGCATCCTTGCTGAATTATTTAAATTTTTTAAGCGTACTGACATCAAACTTTTGAACATTAGTGTAACATTTATGTTCCACAGATGAAAGAAAGTCATACAGCTGTTGAAATATGGAGGGTGAGTACTTTTTTTAAATTTGTTTTACAACAAAATGAACCATCACTGAACTTTACTTAAAGGGATATTCCACTTTTTTTGGAAATAGGCTCATTTTACAACTCCCCCAGAGTTAAACAGTTGAGTTTTACCGTTTTCGAATCCATTCAGCCGATCTCCGGGTCTGGGGGTCCCACTTTTAGCATAGCTTAGCATAATGAATTGAACCGGACAAGACCATTAGCATCTCTCTCAAAAAAATGAACAAAGAGTTTCGATATTTTTCCTATTTAAAACTTGACTCTTCTGTAGTTACATCGTGTACTAAGACCGACGGAAAATGAAAAGTTGCGATTTTCTAGGCTGATATGGCTAGGAACTATACTCTCATTCCTGCGTAATAATCAAGAAACTTTGCTGCCGTACCATGAGTGCAGCAGGCGTAATGATATGACGCAGCGCCTGAAAATAGTCCCCAGCTCAGTAGCCTATTATCAGGCGGCATGCGCTGCGTCCTATCATTACGCCTGCTGCACTCATGGTACGGCAGCAAAGTTTCTTGATTATTACGCAGGAATGAGAGTATAGTTCCCTTTCGTGGTCACTCCGAGTTACGTCGGATGACGACGATTGGGGTTTCGCTTAGAAGCCTATCACCTTCGAGTATATAAAACGAGCCAATGGCAATGAAATGCCATGGGTCTGCGGAATTTGCATAGCGTAACTCCGCCCGCCGCAGGGGGTATAAAAGGAAGTACGCTGGCACAATGCAGATATGTTTTCGCTTCGGAGCCAAGAGTTTTCTTCACTCCTACAAGCTATTCTGTATCATCTTCACTCTACGAGACGAGCTGCTCTTCAGTGTGTTGGTGTGACGGCGTGTTCCAGCGAGATCGCATTGCCTGCTGCTTATCTGTGCAGTGATCTGCCGACAGTGTGTGTGTTTCTCCCTGGGCGCTTCAGCACTCTGCTGAGCTTTTCCTCTCTCTAAAAGAGCTGCACGCGGCACGTCTTTTTCAAGACGGCTCGCCCGTGTATTTACTGGATGTGGGCGCGTGATTCATCTGCCTAACGGTCACGAGCGCTGTTTCGCGTGTTGGGCTGATTCACGCTCGGCAGCGCTCGTGGGTGAGTCACGTTTTCTCTGCGGGAACGTGACCATCGCGATGTTTATAGATCGAGACTCAATGATCCCCGTGTGGGTAGAGTCCCCTCTGCCACACCCCAATCTATCTCTTCCTCGAGAGGGGATACTTTGGCTGGTGGCCAGGGTGATCTGAGGGTTACAGTGTGGCATAATACCGACGAGCATTCCTCGGGCCACGCCCCCCTCCACATCGCAAACCGTGGGGCTTCCGTGTGTACCTGGTTCTTCTTAGGGACCCAGTGTTTTCATTCGGGGCTCCAGCAGGTGGTGTCATGTCACTCACAGCATCACAAGGCGGGCTTGATTCCTCTGGAAATGAGGATTCGACTGCGTTGCCTCCCTCTGGAGTGTCAGCGTTAGTCGAGTCAGATCCAGAGCTGATGGCCATGCTTTCCCGGGCAGCTGAAAGCATCGGCTGGAGTGGCGCCGCCCTCCCCCTGAGCGCTGTAGGCTTCCCGGATGTGCATCAGGACGCTTCCGGCCCGCGGGCGTCCTCCGCCTTCGCTGCACTCGATCGCGTGGCGATCATGGGCTGTATGTTCTCTGTCACTATCGTGGCACAGGCATGCAGTGCTGTGTGTCGCCTTCGCCTTCGAGGCAGTGCTGACTCGGGAGTTCTGTCGGAACCGGCCGCAGTGGAACGCTAGTCCTTCCCTGGCCAACACTGACAGAACGCGGAAACTCGACCACGCCCCCTTGCTGGGACGCTATGCCTCCCATGCCCGGCTTGGTCGTTCCGCCGCGCACACTACTGACCTCGCTCTCGGGCGACATCGGTACCTGCGTGATCCTGGGTCAGGTGGTGTCCACTAGAGTGGTCCAGACATGGGCTCAGCCAGGTTGATGTGAGGGGGTCTGAGAATTCATTTTCTCAGCTCCCTCATGTCCCAGGCTGGGCTCCTCGGCGGTGTGGTTGAGGACTGTACCCTACAGTTTTTGACCCCCCCCCAGAAGCAGACTGAGGCCTTCTGCACCGACGGTCATCCGTCCGTGCGGTCTCCTTAGTCTGCTTCCCGCCGAGGCCACCTCCATGCGGCTCCTCCCCTCGGGCCTTCACTGGCCCTGAGCAGGAGGAGGTCGCAGGAGGGCGGCGCTGCCCGTCTCCGCCCCTTAGACTGCCACGCCAGCCTAAGCAGCACTCTTAAAAAGCCCCGCGGCCCGCTAAACGCCAGGCTAAGCGGCGCTCCTGAGACGGGCAGCTCAGGATTGGCTTTCTTTTCTCTACAGGAGGTGGTAGCAGGGCCACTCCTTCCCCCGGTGGAGGGCCGGGGGAGAATCTTTTGTTCTCCACTCCCCGCTGCTCGTCCCACGACGGGCAGCACCCTAATGTGGTTAAAGAAAGAATCGAAATTCCCAATCCTGAGCCTACAGAGTCAGAGGGCCGCAGTGCGCGCCACCCTCGGGTCCCGCCACTGCCGCCCTCCTCTGTCCCAGAGGTCTGGGATGACAGCACGCGCCGCCCACGGGCCACGCTCCTCTCATCCCCCTCTGTCGCCAGACCCCTGCCAGAGCACGCCCCCGTGGGACGCGCGCCCTCCCCTGGCCTCCTCTGGCAGGACGCGGTTAATGACCGTGCCCCCGCACAGGGCCGCGATGCCACCCTCGCCGGTGCCGGTCATTCCGCCTCGCTGCCCCACCGACGGTACGTCTGTGGTTCGTATGACCCCGCTGGTGCACTTTCTGGAGGCCTGGCTAGAGCTTCCCAGACTGTCCCGCTGGGTCGCGAGAACCATCAGGCTCGGCTACGCGATTCAGTTCGCGCGATCTCCTCCCCGCTTTAGCGGAGTCCGCTTCACTATGGTCGGTGGCAATGCCCCTGTCATGAGAGCGGAGGTCGTCACCCTGCTGGCGAAGGGTGCGATCGAGATTGTCCCTCCAGCCGAAATGAGGTCCGGCTTCTGCAGCCCTTACTTCATTGTACCCAAGAAGTCCGGTGGGTTACGGCCAATCCTCGACCTGCGCGTCTTGAACCGCTCCCTTCACAGGCTGCCGTTCAAGATGCTAACGGCCAAACACATCCTCCAGTGTGTGCGGCCGCAGGATTGGTTTGCAGCGATCGACCTGAAGGACGCCTACTTCCATGTCTCCATTTTACCTCGACACAGACCGTTTCTACGGTTTGCTTTCGAGGGGCAGGCATGCCAGTACGCGGTTCTCCCTTTCGGGCTAGCCCTGTCTCCTCGCGTCTTTACGAAGGTCGTCGAGGCAGCCCTTGTTCCCCTTCGGGAACACGGGGTTCGCATCCTGAACTATCTCGACGACTGGCTTATCCTAGCTCACTCTCGAGTCCAGGTTTGCGAACACAGGGACCTAGTGCTCCGGCACCTAGTCCGTCTGGGCCTTCGGGTCAACTGGGAGAAGAGCAAACTCTGCCCCGTGCAGAGGATCTCTTTTCTCGGTATGGAGATCGACTCGGTCGCCATGTGCGCGCAGCTTACGAGCGAGCGCGCGCAGTCACTGCTGACTTGTCTTCGTCAGTTCGAGGACAAGAGTGCGGTTCCACTGAAACTTTTTCAGAGGCTCCTGGGGCATATGGCATCCGCAGCCGCAGTAACGCCGCTGGGATTGCTTCATATGAGACCGCTTCAGCTTTGGCTTCGCGATCGAGTCCCGAGGTGGGCATGGCAACACGGCACGCTCCGAGTCCCAGTGACTCCAGCCTGCCGTCAGACCTTCACCCCGTGGGCGAACCTCAATTTTCTACGGGCCGGAGTGCCCTTAGAACGAGTTTCCCGGCATGTTGTTGTGTCAACAGATGCCTCCAACACGGGCTGGGGCGCCATGTGCAATGGTCATGCTGCCGCGGGCTCCTGGACAGGACCCCAGCGCCTTTGGCATGTCAATTGCTTCGAGTTGCTGGCTGTACGTCTCGCCCTGCACCGCTTCCATGCGCTGCTCAGGGGCCAGCACGTACTAGTCCGATCAGACAATACCGCAACAGTAGCGTACATCAACCACCAGGGTGGTCTACGCTCCCGCCGTATGTCGCAACTCGCTCGCCACCTCCTCATATGGAGTCAGAAGCATCTGAGGTCGCTTCGAGCCATTTATATCCCGGGACACCTGAACCAGGCGGCCGACGAGCTGTCTCGAGTTCGGCCTCTCGCTGGAGAATGGCGACTCCATCCCCAGACGGCCCAGCTGATTTGGGATCAGTTCGGCGACGCACAGGTAGACCTGTTTGCCTCCCACGACTCGTCCCATTGCGACCTGTTTTACTCCCTGACCGAGGGCACGCTCGGCACGGATGCACTGGCGCACAGCTGGCCGCGGGGCCTACGCAAGTATGCGTTTCCCCCAGTGAGCCTTCTTGCGCAGACCTTGCGCAAGATCAGGGAGGACGAGGAGCAGGTCATTTTGGTTGCCCCGTATTGGCCCAACCGGACCTGGTTCTCCGAACTAGTACTCCTCGCGACAGCACCTCCCTGGCCAATTCCTCTGAGGAAGGACCTCCTTTCTCAGGGACGGGGCACCTTATGGCACCCTCGTCCCGATCTTTGGAACCTCCATGTGTGGCTCCTGGACGGGACGAGGCAGGTTTGAGTACCCTACCACCTGCGGTGGTGGCTACGATCACTTCCGCTAGAGCATCGTCCACGAGACATGCCTATGCGTTGAAGTGGAACCTCTTCGTCAACTGGTGTTCTTCTAAACATCAAGAACCCACGAAATGCCCGATCAGTGTCGTGCTTTCCTTCCTGCAAGAAGGGTTGGAGCGAAGGCTGTCTCCCTCCACCCTGAAAGTGTATGTTGCCGCCATTGCCGCACATCACAAAGCAGTTGATGGTAAGTCTCTGGGAAGGCACGACCTGATCGTCAGGTTCCTGAGGGGAGCGAGGAGACTAAATCCTCCTCGTCCTCCCTTCGTACCCTCTTGGGACCTCTCAGTGGTTCTAACTGCCCTGCAGAGTGCTCCATTTGAACCTTTACAGTCAGTGGAGCTTAAGTTCCTGTCAATGAAGACAGCGCTCCTGGTTGCATTGGCCTCCATCAAAAGGGTAGGGGACCTGCAGGCATTTTCGGTTGACGAAGCGTGCCTGGAATTCGGGCCGGCTAACTCTCACGTGATCCTGAGACCCCGGCTTGGATACGTGCCCAAGGTTCCTACCACACCCTTTCGAGACCAGGTAGTGAACCTGCAAGCGCTGCCCTTGGAGGAGGCAGACCCAGCCTTGGCACTGCTCTGTCCAGTACGCGCCCTCCGTGCTTACGTAGACAGAACGCAGTGTTTCAGGACCTCAGACCAGCTCTTTGTCTGTCATGGTGGGAAGCTGAAGGGAAAGGCTCTCTCAAAGCAAAGGTTATCCCACTGGATAGTGGATACCATTGCTTTGGCATACCAGCAGCAAGGTCGTCCGTGCCCCCTTGGTGTGAAAGCCCACTCCACACGTAGTGTGGCTTCCTCTTGGGCTCTAGCGCATGGCGCCTCGCTAACAGACATTTGTAGAGCTGCAGGCTGGGCGACACCCAACACATTCGCGAGATTCTATAATCTCCGAGTAGAGCCAGTTTCTTCTCATGTACTCGCTTCAACCAGCCGGTGCTAGATTCTGCTCAGGTGTCTTCGCTTGCTCGCCATTCCTCTCCACGGACGGGATACGTGCGATATTTCTCTCAGGTGAGTCTGATAAGCTCTGAGTTTCCTCCAGCACTGGTTACGTCAACGCCTGAGTTATGCCAATCTGCCATAACGCAGCTTTTGCGCTTGACTAGGTGCCTCCATGTGCATGGTTCCCCCTCTGGGCGACCCCCACATGTGTATTCCACTGTAAGTCTCCTTGTGAGCGTGTGTCTTTCCCTTGGCAAGCCACCTTGCCACCCCTGGGGTTTAAAATTCCACCTGCGGCTGGACACCCCAGTGATTTTCCATATGCAGCCCTCTGGGTCATATGTGTATTCTAAGTCCCCCCCATCAATGGCTGGGCATAATTGCATATTTCTCTCTGGAGATATGCTTCCCAGTGTACCTTGGTATCCCTGTGTTAAGTAGGACTCCTTCGTTCGTGCTAGTCTCACAACAGGGAGCTCAGACTTACGCAGGGCACTGGAAGACAGCCGAGGTGGCGTGATTAGACTGGAACCCCAATCGTCGTCATCCGACGTAACTCGGAGTGACCACGAAAGGGACCGTCTCGGTTACGGATGTAACCCTCGTTCCCTGAGTGGGAACGGAGACGTTACGTCTTCCTGCCACTTCCGCTGTACCGCTGAAAAACGCCTGGGGCTAGTCTCGGCTCCTCAGCGAAGACATATCTGCATTGTGCCAGCGTACTTCCTTTTATACCCCCTGCGGCGGGCGGAGTTACGCTATGCAAATTCCGCAGACCCATGGCATTTCATTGCCATTGGCTCGTTTTATATACTCGAAGGTGATAGGCTTCTAAGCGAAACCCCAATCGTCGTCATCCGACGTAACGTCTCCGTTCCCACTCAGGGAACGAGGGTTACATCCGTAACCGAGACGTTCCTAGCCATATCAGCCTACAAAATTGCAACTTTTCATTTTCCATCGTGTCTTAGTACACGATGTAACAACAGAAGAGTCAAGTTTTATCGAAACTCTTTGTTCATTTTTTTGAGAGAGATGCTAATGGTCTTGTCCGGTTCAATTCATTATGCTAAGCTATGCTAAAAGTGGGACCCCCAGACCCGGAGATCGGCTGAATGGATTCGAAAACGGTAAAACTCAACTGTTTAACTCTGGGGGAGTTGTAAAATGAGCCTATTTCCAAAAAAAGTGGAGTATCCCTTTAAAGGGATAGTTCACTTTGAAATTAATTTTTGGTATGTTTTAGCTTACCTCAAGGGCATCCAAGATGTAGGTGTCTTTTTTTCCGCAGTAGTTTAAATTTTGATATTTTTAGGTCAAACCGTTCTTGTCTGTCAGTCATATAATGCAGGTCTATGGTCATTATCTCAAATAGCATGCACAGAGTCCAAATTAAAACAATTCCCCGTCATCCAAATTAAACAATTCCCATATCGTAAGTACACGTTGATGGCCTAAGACACGAAACGACCGGTTTGTGTGAGAAAACGAACAGTATTTATATCGTTTTTACCGCTTATACGCAGACATGTCCAAGTGATCTGATCTGACGTGTACGCAGACTGGTGCATAGATATATACACTAGATGTCGCCTTAAAGACATTCGTTCCAATGAACTGCCGTAGACAAGGCGACATCTAGTGTATATATCTATGCACCAGTCTGCGTACACGTCAGATCAGATCACTTGGACATGGCTGCGTATAAGAGGTAAAAACGATATAAATACTGTTCGTTTTCTCACACAAACCGCTCGTTTCGTGTCTTAGGCCATCAACGTGTACTTACGATATGGGAATTGTTTAATTTGGATGACGGGGAATTGTTTTAATTTGGACTCTGTGCATGCTATTTGAGATAATGACCATAGACCTGCATTATATGACTGACAGACAAGAACGGTTTGACCTAAAAATATCAAAATTGAAACTACTGCGGAAAAAAAGACACCTACATCTTGGATGCCCTTGAGGTAAGCTAAAACATACCAAAAATTAATTTCAAAGTGAACTATCCCTTTAAGCTGGACTATGATATTTTACAGCAGAAACAATCTTTGTTGCATTATTTTCCTGTTATCACAGTAAAGCTGCTTTGAAACAATCTGTGTTGTAAAAAGTGCTATATAAATAAAGGGGACTTGACTTGTTTCGTGAAGCAGATCTGAGTTTGGAAGGTACCTGTGCTGACTGATTTGTGAGTCCAGTTCCCTCCAGGTCCAGAACTTCAAGAGTTCGACTGGATGCGACAGAGACAGCCAACATCCCAGCGATGTGATCCCCTGGAAACCACAAGCAGAGGGAAAAGCTGAGACAGGGGACTGGGACGTGCAAACCTAGCGCTTTTCAAAGAGCAAACCCTACGTTTCTCCAGCAGTAACATTTGTACGCTTGGCTAGCAGTTTCATTCACAGTCAGCAAAATAAATGTCTCAATATATACACTGTAACATCTACACCTTCCACTATACTTCAGGAAAATACTTGCATCTTTGAATTAATTGTTAAATAGATTTATGTGTCAAGCGTATAAATGATTAAAAATGCTTTACAGTAAATGTCAGTAAAATTGCCTGAAAACAAATCCCTGATCGAACTTACTGTCAGTTTAGCGATATCTGTGTATCATGGCCAGCACATATCCATACCTCAAAACCGCAGAAGATCACTCACCTAAGGGATTGTAGTCGAGGTTGAGGACCCGTAACTGTGAGCTGTGAGCCACGGCGATGGCCAGTCGAGCCCAGCCCTGGCTGCTGATGGCTGGGTTAGCACTCAGTGTCAGCTCTTTAAGCCCTGTGCAGTATTATTGATCGCACTGTTGATTCATAATAGCTCCCAGCATGCTTCTAGGTCTAAAGCTACTTTCCCAGCCAACAGGGAATGTTCTTAAAACTTCCCTAACATTCTCTCAAAGTAATGAACAAACTTTCTTCCAGTAACATTAATAGAATGTTCCTTCAGTTATCTGGTCCTTAATAATATTCTCAAAATGTTGGCACAAAAACATTATCTATGAAAAGTTTTTTTTTTTTTTCTGAATTGGACGATCGTGTAACATTTTTAAATGTTACTTCTTGTTTCAGAATGTTCAGTGGACATTAAAAAGTAACAGTCTCATAATGTGTTCAAAATGGAAGTCTTAAGGTTCGCATAACCAATAAAAGTTTTTTTCAAAATTTTTAAAAAACTGGACGCTTTGAACGTTCAGAGAACATTCAGAAATAACGTTAACATTATGAAAATGTTAGCAAAACGTTCTAAGAACATATTTGTGTTTTCTGGGATTACAGTATTTTCAAAATTATTGAAAACCTTACACACAGCCTACAAAACCAAATGTGTTACAAAACTACAAAAACAGCTGTTTCAAATACAGAAACAGGTTATTTTATTTATTATTTTAAGAAAGTGGAGAAAATGTGTTTTGAAACATGTTTTCCTGTATTTGCTGTGTGTTCAAAATGATAAATGTGCTTAAGCACTGAGAGAGTGCAGCAGAACTACAATACATGTATATCAGTTTTGCACAAACGCTGTACATATTTATTGCCATATTTATTCAGCCAACATAAAAGTACTGTAACATACTCCACTTAACATAACATATATAACTGCTTAGTTAATCTCAATGTATCATAGGTTTTTGTATGGAAAGCTGTGATGTTTTACCCGATTTAGCTCCATCCGGAGGAAGCATGCCACAAATGATGCGAATGGCCTCATCTCCCAGCATGCAGTCCCCCAAATCCAAGGACACCAGAGAAGGGTGAGTGGAGAGGGCTCCATTCAGGGTGACCAGTCCTGCATCTAAAAGTGGACTTCCGTGGAGACTATAAGGGGCAAAGTGAACAGAGATGGACATTACGTTCTGTGCTAAATTTGCATTCCCTGAAGAAAATGGCGGCAAAACATTAGAGTTTTACATTTAGGTTTTAAAGGCAGGGTAGGTGATTTGTTCCAGAAACATTTTTTGTTATGCTGGTTGAAAGTCTCTTCCCATCCTGATAGCAATCACTAAGTTAAGTGGTCTAAATGTATGTATATGTATATATCGTCTGTGGAAGGCGTAGAACCATAAAATGTTTGTCCAATCATTGCTTTAGGTTTGAATGCAATGATACAATGTCCTATCTGCCTGTCAACATGCGCACCTGCTCACGCAGACATCACACTTCATCTGCGTGTTTCATGCTATGCAGAGTTAGACAGACGTCAGTCACTGAGCACCACAAACGAAACAGCAGCCGCCTTTTCTTGAACCTAAACAATGAGCTTAGGCCCTGTGTCCACCAAAGCGTTTTTTCACGCGGCTGGCGTATTGTTTTCAGTGGGAGCGCCACATTTTTAGAACGGCATGAGCGTAGCGAGGCACTGAGCGTGTATATAACGCTCAAGCGCTGAGCGCTCGGCGGTTTTTACCGGTCGTCGAGAGTTGAAGAATGTTCAACTTTGGGTAAAACGCAGCGCTCATCACTGTCACGTTTTACCCAACCGTCCAATCACAGTGGAGGAGGGGCGGGACAAATACCACACCGACCAACCGCCACATTCTGCTTGTTCAACGTCAACAGAAACAACAACAAGCTTAATAACGGAACAAAATAATTGAAAACAAGAGCCAGACCAAATACTTTACACTGTATCGATATTTTAATATAGAAACAACACACAAACAAACTATCTGTGAAATGAGATACTAGTAACACTAGAATATTACGTATTATAACAAGCAAAGCGTCTCAACTGAAAGAAACACTGCGCTGCCAAAGCGCTCTCAAGCGCCCACAGCTAGCCGTTTTCAGCAGAGCGCCTAGCGTTTTCAGCTGGCTAAAAACGCTTTGGTGGACACACGGCCAAATGCTGCGTTCAAGTCAAGTCAAGTCAAGTCATCTTCATTTATATAGCGCTTTTAACAATGTAAATTGTTTCAAAGCAGCTTTACAGAGATAGACGTATAATTTAAGGTAACAGAGATTGTTTTGGCTTTATAGCAGTTCTTTAATAAAGTTATTTTCCAGCTAAAGTTAGTTTGGATTGATTCGCTTCCGTCGCAACGATCATTTGTTATCAATTTAGGGGCCGCCAAGACGACATCGTTCTCTCTACACAGACTTTAAATGCGAACCTGTGATAAACGCTGATGGCGTTCACATGCGCATTAAAAATTGGTTCTATAGTTATGTGCCTTGACTACTGTAATTTGGATGGAAGTGATGGAAACTAGGGCTGCAGCTATCAATTATTTTAGTAATTGAGTATTCTGCCGATTATTCCATCGATTAATCGTGTAATCGGATAAAAAAATCGTGGTAATGAAAATAGATCCAAGTGAACAACGGACTTTAAAATGTCTTAAAATACAAATATATAATAACAAGCTATATTAATTGGTTCAAATAAAGTATCAAAGTAAGTAATCATATGGGTTTTATTGAACAACACTATTAAAATACACCATGATATAAACTAATTAAAACATAACTCAGTAGCGGTATTAACATTAAGTGACATGACATCTGACGCACAGAAGCCAATGACACATGTCGCTATGCTTGACCCTATGACACATCCGGTCTTCATTGGATGTGCCACTGACATTGTCACGACACCTGACTGACACAGAGTCGCAGAACATGTTTCTGTATGTTGTGACACCTCCAGTAGTGACTGACAGTGACAGATGAATTGAGCAGATATACACTGACGTAATTGTGACACAAAATCCGAAATAAATAGCCCAATTTAGGGATATTTTAAATATCAATTAAATGCATTAAAGTCAGTAATATTTTTTTTCAAACATGTTATTTGTGTCACATCTGTATTTGAGTGGCTGAATGTTTTGTAATATCAGTGCTACTTTATGTTATTTATCACGCCCATTCTAGGAAATACACGAAATAAATCTCTCATGGGTCACTACGAATAACTCATTAACTCATCTGTTACTGTAAACCTTTATTTTTGCATGAAGCTGCACGGACACACGCCGGTAGGTGTCAGTATAAGTAGGCCTAAGTGTGACACTGGCCAGCGCAAGATTCTCATCCATGGCTTTAATTTTTCAATAATAATTTTATGGAATTATGTATAATAAATAAAATCCATTTTTGTTGTACACATTAACTCAGCAATGTAATAAATCATATGTTTGACAGCATAAAGCATTGTTCTGCAAGTGTTCAATTGTTCCCCAGTTGTTCTGCAAGTGGCACATGACGCAATCCAATGGCACATCTCAAGTTTCAGTGACACATGCCACTATCCACTGGCACATGCCAGTTGGCATGTGTCACTAAAACGGACATGTCTCCTTATGTTGTGGCACCTCCTCCAGTAGTGACACCTACAGCTGTCTGCCAGAGTAGATTATGTAACATGTGCACTTAACCGCAGAACGGTAATTAATATGTTGCTGCCAAACATATGATTCATTACATCATGGAGTTAATTTGTACAACAAAAGTGGATAATTCCATATAATTATTTTTGAAATATTTCTAAATGTTTGTTGAATTTTTTTAATGTACTGAGCACTTTTTTTGCACTTGTATAAATAAAGAAGATTGCAAGTATCTCGGCATGTAGGCTAATCCTTTTTGGATTTGTAGCCTAACAAATTATTTTTTTATGAAATCGGAGAACTTTCTGTTCCTCCATTGACAGCTACGCAACTGACACTCTGACGCTTTAAAAAGATCATAAAGATATCATAAAACTAATCCATATGATTTGAGCAGTTTAGTCCACATTTTCTGAAGAGATTGGATTGGTTCATAATGATGAACAGATTGAATTTAGGCTTTTATTCACATTTAAACATTGATCAGCGAACATAAACAGAAGCTCAAACCACCGAACCTGCTTGACGCGTGAGAACAAACCTCATTGGTTCTTACAGAAGCTGCTGCAACACGAGAATGAACCTCATTGGTTCTTGAAAAAGCTTAAACTAGAGAATGAACTTTATTGGTTCTCACACATCAAGTAAACATGCTTGCATTTACCATAAATCAACTGATGTGTGAGTGAGTTGATGAATGTTTATGTGAATAAAAGCCTAAATTCAATCTGTTCATCATATAAAGCGATAATGTCTCTTCAGAAAATGTTGGACTAAACTGCTAAATTCATGTGGATTCGTTTTACAATCTCTTTATGAACTTTTTAATGCGTCAAAGTGTCAGTTGCGGAGCTGTCAATGGCTCTCAGACAGCTCTCAGATTTCATCAAAAATATCTTCATTTGTGTTTCGAAGATGAGCGAAAGTCTTACGAGTTTGGAACAACATGAGGGTGAGTAATTAATGACGGAATTGAACTAACCATTTAAGTCTACTTGTCAAAGTAAAAACAGTCTCTCGAAATGGCCTTTCTTCGATCAAGTCTCTAAGTCGTAAAGCCTGCTCGCTTATAGAAAAGTACACAATTAGCAGCACACTTGCCGATCCCGATAATATCGCTTGAGTATGCGCGATAATAATATTGTCGTTCGCTTGCCTAAATAAAGATTCCTTTCGGAAACACTCACAAGAGGGTCTGGATGGATCTGTTGGCCTTCAGCGCATCTGCCAGATGCTTGGTCCGGCCGATGGTGGACACCACGCCGAGGTTCAGGTTGAGCTGAGCGAGGGAGTGTGACTCTGCGACGCCACGACACACACGGCCGAAGTCTCGGTCCGACAGCTGACAGCCGCGCACGGACAGCAGACGCACGCTGTTCTCCTTCAGGCTGTCGCAGATGTCTTTCACCTCCGCACAGGACAGCGCCTCTCCGGTTATCTGGATAGAGCCCGGCAGCATCTCGGTGGTGTCAGGCTTGACTAACGCGCATTATGGATCCGCAATGTATCCAGCCGACGCCAGAGCACCAGCGACAGGCTCGGGATAACGCGGAAGGTGGTGCTGCTGTTTCAGCGTTTTGTGCTTCCCCTGTGTCTGCCTCCCGACATGATGCTTGGGGATCCTCAAGGCTTCGGTCTCTGCAGCATGAACGATGATGACGATGCTGGTGCTGTCGGTTACTATGCATGCACTAAAGGTCGCTCGCATTAGATTGTTCCCATCTCACTAACACCACCATTCAGGCATTAGGCGACTTCAGGCTTGAGGTAATCCGCCTGACAGCTGATGATGGTGGGATTGGCCACAAGGAGAGAACAACGTGTGTCTGTGTGGACGCGCGCGCGTGTGAACGGAAAATGGTGCGCGAGCTCTTGAGGTGACGAGTGTTGCCTACATCTATTCCACTGTACCGATTATAACTTGGGTCGTGGAAGTAGGTTGCATATACTGCATTAGAAAATAGATCACTGGGACAAGTTGTCACACATTTTACCCCAGTGAATAATTGTCTATGAAGGTTTTAATTTTTGAAAGTGAATTTCTGTATAGACACAGATACCGACAAATAAATAAATATTTAAATACATAAATTGCAATGTCAAATTGATTAATCGCATCTAACATAATATAGCTACATGTGTACACACACACACACACACACACACACACACACACACACATATATAGCCTATATTAGCCTATATAGCCTACTTTATATGCACGCAAATATTATATAAAGACAAACTTTTATGTTAGATGCGATTAATCGATTTGACAGCAATAATAAATAGATAAAAAATATATATATATTCACTTTTATTACCTGTGAAAATAGATAATACAGAATAGGCAACAGTTCAACCACTACCTTCATTGTCTGTGTCAGACTGTTCTCTGAATGTGTCAGTGTAGTTTTATTGTGTCCACTTGTTGCAACTGCTTATTAGAAGGTGCATGTTCATGCGTATATGCACAAATAAGCTTCATCCAACTGCAGCTCTGTGCCACACATGAGACTTTTGAATAATATATTGAATGGATCCACATGAATGTCACTTGTCTTTCCCTCAGCAACAGTCTGAGGATATGAAGGTGGATAGTATAACCAATTGTACCCACAGCGTTTCTGGTTGCATGACCCTATCTCAGTGACAGTCTCAGTGAGAGCAGGGAAACGTGAGCCCTGAATTAAACAAACACAATTAATTCCTAATGCAGCCCAGTGTATGGACTCACCTCAGCTTACCCTGATCATCGCAATCACAATGAAACCGCAACCAGGCACAGAAAGAGTGTACATTTAAATGGAAAGGTGCATTTAAAAATTAAAAATATTTTTTGTGTGTGTGTAAGATTTAAGTTCTGAGTGACAGTGGTTTGTGTTGTTCCCTTCTGCTACTTAAAAACATTTTCCATCCTGCACATCAATGGCATTGTAGTGTCAACAACATTTTGCTGCAGTATTTTCAGACATTTCATAACTTCGGTCTATGGAAATGGTATCAGTGAGTAAAAACAAGTGTTTAACATCCAAAGCTACTCCAGAAGTCTTGAATTTATCGCACATATGGCCATATGGACTACTCATGTTACTGTTATGCCATTTTTGGCCTTTTTGGAGCTTTCATGATGACTATGGAAAGACATTGTATGGAAAACAGCTGCATAAAGATAGAGATTTTAAACAGTTTATTTCAGGAAGCACAATAGTGTCACCGTCATGTTCAGTTTGTGTTGGTTTTCACTCGTCACATGTGTTCCTTTGTTCTCTTTTAGTTAATTATCTTTGTGTATTTAAGTTCGTGCTTGAGTTCAGTTCTTGCTCCTGTATTGTTATGTATCGCACATTGGCTATTATCCTTGTAATATTTATCTTATAAACCTTGTATACCTTCATCATCGTCTTCCTTGAACTTTACAAGTAGGCCCTTGTTTAAAAGCATTTATTGTTTTCTATTCTTTGAAAGCATTTATTTAAAGGGGTCACATCATATTTTAAAAAAACAAAAACAATACCCAACATGAGGGTGAGTAAATAATAATGATAGAATTCTTTAGATTATTGAATTTGTTTATGGGTAACTGTTCCTTCAAGTTTCAAGGTTTACCTGAATCTTTGCAATAATACAAGAAAGGAAATGAGAACAGAGACTGACTCTGCATGCACATTTTTTTGATTTTTTTTATGTTTTTACATAGGCCTAATATAACCACAAAGATTATATTAAATAAGCATTTATTTAAAGGGACCATGTCATAATTTTTTATAAGCCCACTAAGATCCACTTATAATGTTCAAGACATTTGTATTCTTTTTTATTAAGCTGAATGATTAATACGGCCTAAAATTAACACCTTAATTAACACGAGTAAAAATCAACGTTGGCGAGTATATGAAACGGTGTCAATCACCAGTTGTCCAGTAACATTTTTATGAATTCTAACAATGCAATGTTGTGAGAACATGAGAGCAAACATGAACGACGCTCGGATTGATGGACCAGCGCTGCATCAAAAGTTTAATGCCGCTCGTGCCGCTCTCTCATGGCCCTCGGCCTCGTCCTACTCGCCACATGCCGGTATGGAGACGAGTTTGTTGAGGATCGGTGCCGATGGCTGTCGTGTCGATGAGGCCTTCACAGGGCTGATGAGGCTGACCCTTGAGGAAGACGTTGTGGTCGTGTCTAGGCGCAGGTCCACCATCTGATCTGGATACGGCCAGGATCTGGCTGACTGCAGTAAACCTCGGAAAAGGGGGTCCAATCGGAAATGCCTTATCACAATTTGTGAATTGGTGTGATGATAACTTCCTGGACCTTAATGTGACAAAAACTAAGAAGTTAATCATTGATTTTAGAAAGAACCGTTTTAACCCAGAAGCCAGTATTATTCATGGCGAAAATGTTGAAATTGTAGAGACGTATAAGTACTTAGGAACCACGTTTGACTCCAACCTCAAGTTTGATAAAAACACAGAGTCAATCACTAAGCGCGGACAACAAAGAATCCACTTGATGCGGAAGCTAAATTCTTTCAATGTATCTCAAAGGATCTTATGTAACTTTTATTATTCATTTATTGAAAGCCTTTTAACATTTTCTTTCATCTGCTGGTTTGTGGTCTGTGAGGGACACACTGTAAAAAATTTCTAACCCTCCCAAATCAAACATTTCAAGTGACCGATAACATCTACATTTTTTTATTGGCCCAAGTGAAATTCTTGTTGCAATAGTCTGTTAACATTGGCTCAATGAGAAATAATACGTCAGACTAATTGAAAAATTTAGATGTTATCGGTCACTTGAAATTTTTGACTTGGGGATGTAATTTTTTTTTACAGTGCAAGAATAGCCTCAGCAGTATTGTTAAAATCTGCTCCAAGATCATTGGAGTTCAGCTGACAGACCTGAGCTCCCTCTGGAAAAATCGGGAGCTCCAGAAGGCTAGACAGGTCATGAGTTATCCTGACCATGTTCTTAGTCAGGAATTCTGTCTAATGCCCTCAGGACGACGCTACCTTGCCCGGGGATAAATAAAGTTTTTAAATTGAATTGAATTAAACAGGAAGACTAACATTAGCGTAGATTCCATTCTTCTTATGATGTTACGAGTACATCAGGTCAGGTCATTATAGTCAGTTAAACAGCTGAGAAAGAAAACACACATGTACAGTATAAGTAGGCTATATTGGATCAGTGCATTAGGTCTTAAAGTGACAGCAGCCTAATAATCCTGCTGCTCTCTCAAACAACAAAAGGCAGAATACATTAAAAAATTAAAAAATCACTCACTGCTCTTGACTGAATAACTTTTGTAACTTTAATGAAGATTAATCTGTTTAATTTATTAATTAATGCAGTGTTCTTTTACATTTGAATAATTTATTAAATTTGTGTCATAACTGTCACACTGTCTGTTTTTGCAAAAAAAGTTTCATGGCCGGTACATTTTCTTAAGCCACCGGCATCGACACATTGGCAGGTAATTTCATAATCATATGATGAACTTTACACAGTTTTTAAACTGGACTGAATCAACATTAAACTATCTTCAGCTGAATAATGGCACTACTGTCTTAGAGCTGCTTTACAGCACAACTGAATTCTGTTTGAGTCATTGATCATTATCCTCCTGTTTATCACTGTAAAGCTGCTTTGAACAATCTGAATTGTATAAAGCGCTATAGAAATAACTTGACTTTGAAAACAAAGCAAATGTGTCTGTGATGACTTGAGGACTTCTTTCTAGTTTTCAGTCTCTCATGTTCTTGCTCAGACGTGGACAGGTTTGAGTTTCCCGTCAGGATGATATCCATCCAATCCTGTGTTTAATCCAGTGTGTTTTTTGTAGACTGGATGGTGTGTGTAATTCTGAAAATAATTCTGAAAATAATTTTTAATTCTAAAAATAATTCTGAACTCTGACAGTCTATTACATCCCAGTCTTTGGGCTGGACTTCAGCAAGCCAAATCTGTGCTTTCATATCCAATACAAAGATTTTATGAACATGTGAACTCATGAATGACTCTTTTAGAGCTTCTTTAGCCGAATTGAATTCTGTTTTACTAAATGATTCTGTTATTTTCCTGTGTATTACCGTGAAGCTGCTTTGAAACAATAAGTAGGCCTATTGTATAAAGCGCTATATAAATGAAGGTGACTCGACTATAACAAGAACATTAAAATGAACTCTGGCCACAACAGCCATTTTGACATAATTTTGTGTGTATTTGACTTCAAGCAATAAGTCTCGAAACTGAACTCGGCTTTCTGTGCACGTGTGTGTTTCAGGTGTGTGTCAGAGTGAGTTCATGGCTTATTGCACTTCCTTGCTAACAAAAATATAACGGTAACGGAGTGTAAAATGTTAAATTACTGCATAAATTGGGACTGTCGGTACACGATCCGTTCCACCTGCACGATCCGTTTCACGCATGCGTAGTAGACGCAGTAGAAAACGCACATGCGCAAATGATAATTCTGTTTTGCGACGATTTACGACACTGCACGATCTGTTCCACGTAGTTCTTTCTTCATGTAAGTGCAGATTGTCTAGGCAGAAATGCATATTATGTTCCTTATTGTCTTCTGTAAACAACATTGAAGGGATCATTTTCCTAATTTAGATTATATAGACCCATACCATACTAATACAAAATTACTCAACTTAAAAGTTAACTAATATTAGCAGCTTTTAATAATAAAAAAACGACACAAACCGTCTTTGACAATACTACTGACCTCAGACCAAAACACGGCAAGTTAAGCCTAATACCATACAGCAGTGAATCGCAAAGGAGAGTAGCCTATGGAGGAAACTGATCATGTATGTTAATGTAACAACTCACAACTCCTTTATTATTTTTGGATTGGCAACCACGT
This sequence comes from Leuciscus leuciscus, assembly GCF_965113295.1. Classification (NCBI taxonomy): domain Eukaryota; kingdom Metazoa; phylum Chordata; class Actinopteri; order Cypriniformes; family Leuciscidae; genus Leuciscus; species Leuciscus leuciscus. Next base: position 31,518,380 of record NC_138746.1, read on the forward strand.
AAACACATCGTAATGCATAGCGTAAGCTACATTTAAAAGCATCAAAATAGACCCGCTGTGAAATGTTACACAAATATGCCGCAAGTTGTGCCATCGCATGCGTGGTTCCGATAGTGTAGGAAAACCGTGACGTTTTCTACTACGTAATTACGCGCATGCGTGTACGGATCGTGCAGGTGGAACGGATCGTGTACCGACCATTGTCAGTATAAGAAAGGGTACCGACAGGGACAGCGCATCTGTCTGATGCGTGACGGCATTTAGTGTCCGGAATAGGCCCCGCCCACAGCAGAGATAACGAGACATGAAGTTAGGAAGGCTAACTTCCAATCTCATTTCTCTGTCTTACCCCTTCCCCTTCCCCTACCCCTACCCCTTTGTCTGCGTCTTCCCCTTGCCCTTCGATACCGAGTGAAGGGGGGTAGGGGGAAGAACGTTTCTATAAGAAATGAGACACCACTCGATTACCGTTTGCGTCATCTTCCCTTTCCGCTAGCTGGCTGCTACGTCAACAGAGGCGATACGCGTTGACATAAACAAACGAAGATGCCGTCATCTCGGGTTGTGATATCGATTGCCTGGTCTCTCTTTATCTTTGCACGCTTGTGTGCCATCAGTCAAAGACGGTAGGTGTGTTCGACATCGGCTGCGGCTGGATGTAACCGATCGGCGAGAGTAGCCGCGTGCAGGCGGGGAGGAGCTGCAAACGGAGACGTGAAGTCGGACACTTTCTGGTTCCCGTAGTGACCGCTCACGTGGTGTTTGCATACTTTACCACAGCTGCAGTGAAATAAATGCAATATTTGCCAAATAATACACAGATGTTTCATTTCATGAGACATGTTCATTCAATACTTTATGTACTGCTTCATACAGCGTCTGTTTGAACAAGAATAAAGTTCAACATAAGCAACTATCAATGAAGTGGAGTCTACGTTTTTTAAGCAGTTTTAATTTGATAAACATGACACAATATAACATGACAACGACATGAAAAGAGTGTTCACTGTTATAATAAACTGATTTATTAGAGGAACTAAAGGTGTTCGAATAAACACGAAACACACGTGATCGTTGTCATGCGGTGAATCCGGCCAATCGTGGAACAGCTGTGTCGTCATCAGCCCTCCTGCAGCCCAGTGCAGCCGCTCTTGAGAAGCTGCGCTGGCTGAGTTCTCCGGCTACTCTCGAAACGCTCTCGCGGTACTTTGATGCCATACGTCACAGTCACGTGGCGTCGGCGCTGTATCAAGTCGGACAAAATTTCTAACCGGCATGCACTGCTTCAAGTCAGCCGCCGATCGTTCTGCGCAGAGCTGCATGAAGTCGAACAAGCCCATTGTTTCATTGTATTTAAGGGCGGCGCCGGCGACACCATAAGCAAAACATTAGCAAACGGCAAATAGCCTTCTTATACTGTCTATGCAAATAGCGCATAGCTGCTAGCTAGCGGTTAACTAGTGATTCAAAACAAAAACATTACAATTAAAACCGCTTGAACGTTTTATTAAAGGTATCATAAAACACGAGTGTCATTAAACTGCTGAAAATACATACATTTGTGCGACTCACTTCTGAGAAATTCCTACCCCTCTCTTTCAAGTGTGGTCCTCCGCAGACTTCGTTTCAAGGGCTATGTAGCCCTACGCCTTGGCCCTAGCCCTTAATCAAAATGAGAATTGGGACACCACTTCCCCTCACATGAACGCGCAAAACCGAGGGGAAGGGGTAAGAGTAAGGGGTAAGACAGAGAAATGAGACGCAGCCAAGTTTTGAGCAGTCGGAGAATTATCAGTTAAAACAAGTGTCTAAAACACATAAATAACTGCTCTATTGTGGATTCATCCTGCAATGAACTTGTTAGGCAACTTTTGACATGTGTTTGGCGTCGAGTGTGTTATTTTATATAGGGTTATTTTGACTTTGTATTACCAGGCACAAACGTGATTAATTTTTGCATTGTCTAGTGTTTTATGTAGATCTGATTCATTATCTATGAAGTGAAACCCCTATTTCCACGTTCTATATCTCCATTGTGCATGTAATGTGTATAAAATATGTTTAATGAATTTCATGTAGTATTGTGCATATTCACCACTAGGTGGGGATGTTTCCCTTCACATTTAGTTTAATTGAGTTGTTCAGCATTTCATTGAGTTGATTTGTGATTTAATTCACTGAGAATATAATGTATTATAATTGTCAATCTGCAAAATTGTACTCACTATATGATCACAACGCAAAAAGATTACATTGATTTAAAAATATTAAAAAGAAGAGTGCTGTTTTAAATAAATATTTCTAATAAATGTATATTTTTGAACTTAAATATGCAATCATTCTAGAATAAAATTTCAGATGGCACTGAGAGGCTTTTGCATCTGAACTCTTCATATATACATATACACCGGTGCTCCAGTTTTAAGTTTAGTTTGATAAACAATTATGGGAACTGTGTTTCTTTCCATTTGTATTAGGATGGAATAAAACAGTCAGCTGCGTTTAGAAATATGCCAAATGCATTGCATGGTAGCTCATTTATAAAACAATAAGCCGGTCTGTCACAGGTTGAGGGACATTGCGATTTAAGAGACAGATTTTGAGATTGTCTGATTTGAATGTGTTTTTTTTTACCACTAATTGATTTGTAAGAATGCCTCATGTGAGCAAGACTCTGAGATTGGAGCTGGTTTTCTACTCTCAGAATATGATGTTGATGATGATATTATAATAAAGCTAATAAAAGATTTTACAGGATCCACCTCTTAGTTTCTTCAGCTGTTTTAATTCAGTGATGTATAGAAGCTTGTTTCCGCCACAGAATAAAAGGTAATTGCGCCTTTTTATCCCACAATTCACATTTCTAAACTTCTTATATCCTGCAATTCTGACTTTTTGCTCATAATTTCTAGCCTTGATTAATTTGGACAAAAATCATCCCCGCACAATGTCCATTGCATTGTGATGGTGGGAGTGGTCCTATGTGTGTGTATACAATGCAGTTTTCTCTAAGCGGTTCTCAGAATTGCGTCCTTGGGACGAGGGCACGTTAATTTATATATATATATATATGATGTGCATGGATAAATCATTTATAAAAAATTATTAGTTCTTTATTGCAATATTCAATAAAAACAAGAATTGTCCATTTCATGGTGACTTTAATATGTTGTTCAGGCAAAAGTACAAATGTTGGTGATGCTTCGTTCCCTTGTTCATTCGCTGGTATCCTTAGGCATGCTCCGCTTTTTCCATGGACTTCGCTGTCTTGCACCTACATTTTCCTTTTGAAGAAATAGACATAATCAGGTTTAATAAGCTGGAAGGAGGTAAAAAATACATATCACTTCACTTGTTTTACCATGAGGAGTCTATGAATTTTACTGAAATATACAAAGTATTCTAAATTGAGGATAACAAACAAAGTAGCTTAGTTGAAGACCGTGTTTGTTTGTTTTTAATAAAAGTGAAAATAATTGATCATAATAAGAGATCATTTTCGACAATTACCCTGAATATCTGGGGGAAAATGTGCGTCCCTCTCAATGTCTATGGTGGTTGTGGCCCTGGCTGAGGTCAGGAAACCAAGTCCTGCGTTTTCTCTTGAATTCAGCTTTCTCTTCTTCACTTGGTTTAGAGTCAGATACTGGAGGAATAAAAAATCATTAAGACACAGTTGATGGAAACAATCAATATTAAGAGAGAACTAATTTTTACGTTCGAGAATTTATTTCTGGGGAAAAAAACAAATGAACGAGTATCCTAAATGTTTAAGAGAAATCGTCTCGGTTATGTATGTAACCCTCGTTCCCTGAGTAGGGAACGGAGACGTTACGTTGTGACGACCAATGGGGTTTCGCTTAGAAAGCCTCTCAGCTTCGAGTATTATAAAACGTGGCTCGTTTCTAAGCGAAACCCCATTGGTCGTCAGGACGTAACTCGGTGTGACCACGAAAGGAAACTTAGTGTCTATGGTGCGGCCCTGGCTGAAGTTTTTATCTCGGAGGTCAGGAAACCAAGTCTTGTGTTTTCTCTTAAAGTCAGCCATCTCTTCTTCACTTGGTTTGGATTCAGATACTGGTGAAATGAAACATAATAATTAAGATACAATTGGTGGAAATAATATATTAATAATCTAAAAGAAAACAGTATCTTTTGTTGTTGTGGCGCTGGCTGATGTTCTTACCTTCAATGCCAGGAAACCAGGTCTGGAGCTTCCTTCTGAACTCAGCCTTCTCTTCTTCAGCGTGTTTAGAGTCAGAAACTACTGAATAAAAAAATAAATAAATCATTAAGTGACACAATTGGTGAAAATAATATACTAATATATATATAAATGAAGGTGACTTGACTATAAAACGAACATTACAATGAACAAAATTTGAAAACCTCACTACAAATAATCCAGAATAGGTTGGTTTCACGTGACGTCACGTTGCTGCTTCGCGAAATTCAGATGGAGGGCAGGAAGTGAAATAGCTGAAGATTTTCCGTCTGAAAAAATGGCCATGTTTTGTGTAGTTTACGGCTGCTCCAATCGTTCTAACCGAGAAAAGGGAAAGGGGTTTTATAGAGTACCAAATATTGTCATTCATAAAGGTGAGAAATGTAAAAAGCTCACAGAACAACGCCGTAAAAAGTGGATTTTAAATCTACGTCTGCGGTCGGGTGGAGCAGAGTTCTTACCTTCAATCCCAGGAAACCAGGTCTGGAGCTGGTGCTCTTTTCTCTCGATCACTGATCGAGTGAATCTCCTGAAGTTCTCCATCCTACAGTAGATCATTTCTAATCCACTCATGTTGTAAGATCTGCTCTAACGTCGGGCGTTTAGTTGGATCCAGGGTTAGGCACTGGCTAATCAGATCACTGCATTCTGTACACATTTTATCAAGGAGAGAGAGAGCTGGTTAGTCATGACCATGTGACACTAATGTTGGCATCTATGAAAACAGCATCTGAAACATGATTAATATAAGGTAAAGTGTTCTTTATCTTTACTTTAAAGGTGAAGTATGTATTTTCTTCTGCACTAGTGGCACATTGCGAAATTACAAAATAAAGCTTATTTTAAAAAACCTACGTCATCACGTCATCCCCAACTCAAACATCACAAACGCAGCTCTTACTGGTTCTTGTGAAGGCATGTTTCAGGTCCAACATATTAGGAATACTTTTAACTGTGTTGCATTTGTCTTTATGAACATTTGTCTATCTGAACGGATGCATGATGATGCTGTATGGTATTAAAGCATGCTTTATAGCGTGTAGCATCACAATGATCTGTTCACTTTGACGAGTTCATGACCTGTTTAATCTCCGAAAGTAGAAATGCAGTGAATTTTGGCTTTCACTTCTGTGACTAAAGCTACATTTCTTATAGTATTTAACTATATATCAAAAATTGTACACACTTCAACTTTAACTGTGTCTGTACTGAGCCTTTTGCTTTATGTGTGTGTTTATTAATGTTATCAATATCATTCACTCACCGTTGGATAAGCTGGTGTTCTGAAATGTAACTTTGGCTTCTTTGATTTCCGCTGGATTGTGAAAAGGAGGACATGCGTTCACTATCTCGTACAGCAACACTCCTAGAGCCCACACATTTGCTGGGACGGCGTGAAATCGAGGTTCTGTGAAGACTTCAGGAGGGCAGTAATCCAGGACTCCTGTAAGAAAGACATTTGAGCATTGTTGAGCAATTTTTTCAAAGTGTCAAATAATCAGCAAGTCATTACATCCAGGTTTCCACACACTCCCAAAATGCTCACCGATGTAAATGTAGCTGTCGTAGCCATCACTACTAAGCAGCTGACCACAGCCAAAGTCTATCAGCTTGAGCTCTAACGTGTCTTTCTTCAACAGGAAATTGTGTGCATGAACATCGTTGTGAAAAACGTCATGATCAATGCAGTGTTGCACTGCCAGAACAGCCTGTCGCATGATGACCCGTGCGGTTGTTTCGTCCAGTTGAGGATTACGAATGATGAAGTCCAGCACGCTCTCGCAGGGTTCGGGATACTCCATCACCAGGGTGAATTTTCGAGGGTGCTCAAACCAATCGTGTAGTTGTATGGCGTAGGGGCTTATGGGTTCTTGCCTCATCATTAGCAGCAGAGCCACTTCTGTAATGAGAGGTTCGGGATGCCCAGGCTAGAGAAAAGAAAAGAAGACAGAAGATTAGCTGGGTAAAAATCTGAAGAAAACGTCATTTTTAAAGGTACTTTTCTTTGATCTTTGTAGATACGATCAACAGAGCCTTTCCAGGCTTGTTTGTCTATTACATTTACACCTAATGCTTCCTACAGGTGTATTGACTACAGTAATCAGCACTTAAACAACTAAATACAAATTCAGCTTTTGGCCAACTTACAATAGCAAGATAAAAATCTTTGGAAGTCTTGCGCATCCGCTTGATGGCAACCTACAAAAATGAAAAAAGAAACACACTATTCAATAACAGCGCCTGACCTTGCACATAACATTTACGATTTGAGCATCTAGTATTTAACCATGTGTATTAGATATGTTTTGATGCATGCAAGAGCAAAATGTTTATACAATTCAACAAGACTGCTTTACCCTTTTGCCATCAAATTTGCGTGTTCCCTCGAACACTCTTCCGAATCCCCCGGATCCAATCATCTCTCCCGCGTTATAGAGAGACCCAAAGGAGTCTGAAAAACAAACATAAAAATATATTAATATTCTCTGAAAACAAGCCTCAAGATATCTTTAGTGGAAAACAAGACGATAATACTGTTTAAAACAACAATGGCTGCAGATTTACCATGATTTGGCTCGACGCCGGAGCGATCTGGATCAGAATCTGGCTCTGAGTCCAGATCTAGTGGAGGAACGAAAGGCTCTGAGTCCAGATCTAGAGAGTCCAGATCTAGTGGAGGAACGAAAGGCTCTGAGTCCAGATCTAGTGGAAGAACGAAAGGCTCCACAACATCCACTGCTTTACTGTCAGAACAGCAGCAGGACAGACTCGTCCACAAGTTCCTGAAGAATGAACAAATTCTTTCCATCTTCTTATGTTTTGTAGGTTTTTCTGGAAAAAAAAAAGGAGAAATATTTAGGCATAAACAAAAATTAGAAACATCTCTGACCTCACATTTAACAATGATATAACTTCCATTTGACTGTTTTAACACAGAACTCTATTCAGGATCATGCGTGTGTTTTCGGGTGTGTGTCTGACAGCGCAAGTGAGTTCATGGCTAATTGGCTTAACAAAAATATATTCTAAGAACATTTTGTCCAACTAAAATATTTCAGAAAAAATTGGCTAAGAAACAGTACATGTGACCAGACCTTAACTTGTCAAACATTTTAAGCAGTCACCATTCTGCCTTATTTCAGTCTCACCTGTCGAGCTCTTGATCACATCCTCCATGGCACCCGGAGCAGTCGGGACGTCTGAAGTCTCGACGGGAACTTGACCAGGCAGTGGAGGACACGTCCACAATTGGAAGCTGTCGGATCTGGACAAACTTCTGTTTCCGTCACTGCCCTGTTCATGTTGGCTCTCAGATCTGTTGTTACTGCTCCTCTTCTTGATGATGTACGTGCCTGTGCTGCTAAACCTCGACGACAACCCACAAAACCGCCACACCACATCCCCCACAGAGCTGGACAAAGATGGTGTGGACATGATGCCCGGTGGAGAATCTGTGGAAGCAGCTCCACTGGATCTGTCTGAGGCTGCAATATTCCAGACATTTTTGATAATATTAATAATCAATGTCAGTGGTCACACCAAAAAAAATGCAACTTTCTATTTTAAGCAGTCATCATTCTGCCTTATTTCAGTCTCACCTGTGGAGCTCTTGTTCACATCCTTCATTGCACCTTGAGAAGTCGGGACGTTTGAAGTCTTCATTGGCTCGACCGGAACTTGACCTGGCAGTGGAGGAAACATCCACTCTTGGAACATTTCTAATAATATTAATAATCAATGTCAGTGTCAGTGGTCACACCCAAAAAAAATGCAACTTTCTATATCCAATGACAAATAATTTATTAACTTGAATAAAAGCCTATTCTGACCTCTGCGAAAGCGTTTGGATGAAGTGGACGGACGTTCATCATCTGATTCTGGCCTCTGCACCTCTCTCTTCCTCTGAGCCGGACCTGTGGACACAGAAACAAACTCACAAGACAGAGGGGTTAAATGTCCAGGAATAATCTCCCGGCTCGGGCCTGGCATCATCCTTCAAACTGTAAAAAAAAAACAATACAAATACAATAAAATACAATTCTCCTCAGAAATACCCCTCCCAATAAAACAACAACAACAACAAAAAAAACCTCCAAACTCCCTCTAAAATCAGAAAAGAACAATCAAATAGAAGTGTCCTCAGAAATAACTATAAAAAACTATAAATAAAACTATGTAGATGATTATATCCTCCGATGTCCTTCTATAATAAAAGTATCCTCTCTGAAATCCTCCAAACAGTTCAAAATCGCAAGATCAGCACAGCAAATATTCAGTCTCAACCAGCAGAAAGTGATCTAGCGATTTGTAGATATTTGCAGACAGAATTCATAACACGTCGCAATAACGAATTCAAATCAACACAAATTATTCGAAATACCTGAAGTCGCGCGCGTGAGCAGAGCGCGTGACCGCACAACGAATCTGGAAAAAAACTGAATCAGGACTGAATGTTATAATAATAATGTATCTTAACGGCTTAGCTAAAAATGTGATATGTTAAAGCATGAAATAAGGTACCACGAATCAGTGAATTTGAGTTTGATGTGTGTATATTATTATTATATCAGTAATAAAAAAATATATAATTTTTTTTTAATGTTCAAAAAAGTATTTAGACATTTATGTCAATGCGATTCAGAGACGAATACTAATGTCGTCCACCAGAGGGAGCCACAGAACAGCAAATTAAAAGACTATGAAAATTGTTCAATAACTTGTAGTCAAAATAGCATACTATACATTCATTATAGTTTCATAAAGTTGAATAAAGCCCAATAATGAGTTTGCAAAAACTTACAGACCATGAATTTTTATTTTTTTATTTGAATGATATTGACAACATATTTATCAAGTTGCAGACATGACAGAATGTATGTCCAACTGAAGAAGAGGGACTATATTAACTGTCTACTTTTATATAGTACATATATTAATACTTCCATAAAGAGACACTTAAAAACTCATATTTTATTTTAAAAGAGACATGTCCATTGTATAACTATATATCATCAACACAAGCCATTGTGCTTGAACACCGACGATCGCCTCAAGTTAAACTGCATTGTTTCATTTACCTTCTGTGTCATTGCCCACAACGCTTACGTGACAGGACTTTGAAACAGCAAACAGCTAAAACAATAAAAGGCATGACTTACATCGCATCCTTATTTTTTCTTCGTTTTAACACCCTGAAAAGGATTTTGTAAAGATAAAACCGATTTTAAATTCAGAGATATTGCGGCTGGTTTTACCTTGAAAGTCGAGAACGGTCCAATCACACAAGAAAAAAATATAAAAAAATAACTTTGATTCGCTACCCTTTTATCCAAAGAGACGGAACTATTTGCACTGTATTAATCAATGGGAAATCATGCTAAAATAATCTGTCATAGGCTAATACTGTGGCTCACATTATTGGGGTCGCTTGCAAGTCGCAGCAGCACGAATTACGTGACCAGCAACATATTTCTGCTTCAAATATTGTGCGTAGTTAACAGTGAGTGAGTGGTGGTTTCAGACATTATTTTATTAAAGTGCATTTGTCAGTGCCGCACTCGTAGTGACTCTTATTCTGCCTGACAGAAAGAAAAGCTCGTAGCTTACTGAAGGCGGAGCGGTTTGACCAATCAGATGAAAGGGGCGTTTCAGCGCCGCCCACGTGTGCAAATGAAACATCGAACCCATAAACCGATTTGTAAATCACAAACGAAAAATGAAAAATCGAGCCAAAATCGAATTTTTCGTTTTTTAAACTAAACTAAAAAACGAATAAACGAGCTGGTTTTCATTTCTCATTATTCCATTCCAAACAGGAAATGAAATGATCAAAAAGTACACGGACCCAGAGCCCGTCTACGGAGAGCCTTGGCACTTCCTATTAGCCCCATTGTATCGATCTTGGTTGCAGTTCCATTAGAATTCCACTGGAGGTGATCGCGGGCGAGTGCAGACTGAATGGGAGTCTATGGGGCTAGACGGCTAAATGTGTCTCTTTCACCCGATTGCCGTTGAGAAATCTCAGATTTTATTGTAGGTTTTGCAAGTTCAACATGGGTTATAGGTCGAAAGTTGAATGAACGAGTACTTATTTCTTTTCGATTTCTTACAGTTTGAGTTGTTGTTGCCCATAACACGCTAGCATTCTGCTAATGACGTCAGCATTCTGACGTCATTGACATTTTAAAAGACTTTTTAAACCAAATAAGTGACTCTAAAAAATCTAACACCCCGCAAAGTGTAATTTCTTTGCATCTCCTTTCGAATACAACATTCAAATTACTAGACAAAAAATTATATCCTGAGAAAAGTGGATTTTGAGGGTTTTTCGCCATAGACCTCCATTCATTCTGCACTCGCCTGCGAGCGCCCCCGCATGGACAGAGACGTGTTACTGCAGCCAGTCCAGAAACCGGAAGTAAGCAGAGAGTGCCAATTCTCTTCCTATTAGACATTCTCTGACGGACCTTAAACCTACTGAAAAGAGCTTGTGACTAAATCTCATAACTCCATTGGATCCTCAAAGGCCCTGTCCCAAATGGCACACTCCGGACTTGTGGACTTCCTCAGAATCCACACTTTGGTGACGTCATGTAGTGCAGACCTATAGGGCTCTTGGTGCGAGTCCACGAGGGCGCATTGAGAGGTATTTTTGGGACAGACTTGATCGTCACGCCGGAAATAACGGTCTGGTTGATGTTGGACAGGAGAAATCACATTTTTGTGCTCCGACGTCTTATCTCCATGTCAACTACACAGCCTAATTTTACAGTTCTATATTTTGATATTATGCATGCCACCTGGGCATTAGACAATAGATACATCATGCTTATTTAAATTATGTATAAAGTTGTACATAATAATACATAATGTTCCATTTGAACTAAGATTACAATTTTAACACATAATGAAAATGTGCATGAGTGTCAGATGAATTTACAGGTTTCAATATTCATACTATGTTTACATGACTCAGTAAAGCCCTGACATTCAGTTCTATTTATTTAATGAATCATAATGCGATCGTATTATTCAACGTGCCATTATCGATGACCATAATGTTTGTATAAACTGTAGGTAAAAACTGGTAAAATGTACATCTAGGTCATAAAAAACGTAATATTTTCTTCTCAGCCATGTCAACAATTGTCCGTAAGCGAAATCTCCTCCCATCCGTTGTCTGATTGGCCTTTCGCAAGGATTACTGGGTAGTTAAAGTGTGTGGAGCCTGCATCTATGCGGAAGACCGCTTCAAGGGTACAGAGGGGGCGCTGCTGAGCACACTTCAGAGCGTTAAAATGCTGAATGGGACGGCCTACGGACTCATAGCCTCAGCGAGCACGCGCAATTTACTTGTGATCCGATCGACCAAAACTCATCTTAACACCAGGTGTAAACAGGCCTCACATGTCAATCAGGTTCCTAGCTCTCCCTCTGGCTCACCTCATCAGCAACATGTCTGCCCAACTGTCCCTTCAAGCCCTTCATCCCGAGGAACTCTCCATATTCTCCGTTGTCCTCGTCAGTAGCGGCTGCCTCTTCCGTCTCCTCCTCCTCCTCCCTCCTCCTCCTCTTCCTCTTCCTCCTCCTCCTCCTCCTCTTCCTCCTCCTCCTCCTCCTCCTCTTCCTCTTCCTCCTCCTCCTCTTCCTCCTCCTCCTCCTCCTCTTCCTCCTCCTCCTCCTCTTCCTCCTCCGCCTCCTTCTCCTCCTCCTCCTCCTCCTCCATCCTCGAAGCTGGAGCCCGAGGTGTCGTCCATATTCTCCATGTCCACCACTGCCGAGCCGCTGCCCTGGGGTCGATCACGAGAAAGAGAGAAAGTTCTGTCACAAAGTCTGTAAAACACTCATAAAGCCAATTTTCACATTCCAGAATAAGTTAGAGAATGTGATGGAGCAGGACAGGTTTATTTTCCCTTTATTTCTGTATAATTTGCTAAACTTTTCTGAATACTGTAAATATATGGAAAGTATTAAAGGGTTAGTTCACCCAAAAATAATCCCATCATTTACCCACCCTCAAGCCATTCTAGGTGTATATGACTTTCTTCTTTCAGCCAAACACAATCAAAGTTATATATATATAAAAAAAGAAATCCTAACTCTTCCAAGCTTTATAATGGGAGTGAACGGTGCATGAAATTTTTAAGCCTAAAAAAGCACATCCATCCATCATAAAAAGTAATTCATACGGCTCCGGGGGGTTAATAACTCACTTTTATGATGGATGGATGTGCTTTTTTGGTCTTCAAAATTTACCGTAAACACCTTGGATGGCTTGAGGGTGAGTAAATTATGGGGTACATTTAATTTTTGGGTGAACTACCATTTAAAGGGGTAGGCAAATGATTGTGGATGCTAAAGTGCAATAATAATGTTTTTGGACATGGTACAATGGTAATACCATGGTTATTTGTACATATGTCAAGCTAATAGCATGTTTCTGAGTATGTAACATGGTAATAATAACAATAACATGGCGATCATTTATGTCCTCCACTTATACTAACCTACATATTATAAGTACATAATTGTTTACATCACAGTTTCGCTTACTGTATTTCAAGCAGCTTTGAATAGTACACAAATGGTGCATGAATATGGTAATTAGTGAGCAAGATACAAATAAAGATAGTACCACCACAACGGTGATGTCAGACTGAGCAAACGGCTCGTTTCACAGAAAAATCATGTGTTTTCATACGTTCATTCATGAAAAACAAAAATAACATTTCTATATGTAAATTCAAAGTTAGGATTCACATAACATTTGATAAAATCACACAAATGTCACACCAAAATGTGTATGGACTCACCTCAGCTTACCCTGATCATCGCAATCACAATGAAACCGCAACCATAGAAAGAGTGTACATTTAAAAATTAAAATGATTTGTTTTTGTGTGTGTGTGTGTGTGTGTGTGTGTGTGTGTGGAAGATTTAAGTTCCGAGTGACAGTGGTTTGTGTTGTTTCCCTCTGCTGACATTTTCCATCCTGCACATCAATGGCATTGTAGTGTCAACAACATTTTGCTGCTGTATTTTCAGACATTTCATAACTTCAGTCTATGGAAATGGTATCAGTGAGTATAAAAACAAGTGTTGAACATCCAAAGCTACTCCAGAAGTCTTGAATTTATCGCACATATGGCCACATGGACTACTCATGTTACTGTTATGCCATTTTTGGCCTTTTTGGAGCTTTCATGATGACTATGAAAAGACATTGTATGGAAAACAGCTGCATAAAGATTCTTCAAAATTGTCCTTTTGTGTTCCACTGTAAAAATAGCAATTTATATGACTTTGTTTGGATCGACAAGTTTCTATAAGTTTTAAGATTGACCTAAATCTTTCTAATAATACAAGAATAGCTTCTTTCACCTAAATACCCATGAATAGGGGTGTCATGCACCTAATTTTATTATTATTATTATTGTCCATATGCTGGCTCTAGTCTAGTCAACCATGTAGATAGAGATTTTAAACAGTTTATTTCAGGAAGCACAATAGTGTCACCGTCATGTTCAGTTTGTGTTGGTTTTCACTCGTCACATGTGTTCCTTTGTTCTCTTTTAGTTAATTATCTTTGTGTATTTAAGTTTGTGCTTGAGTTCAGTTCTTAGTCCTATGTATCGCACGTTGGCTATTATCCTTGTAATATTTATCTAATAAACCTTGTATACCTTCATCATCGTCTTCCTTGAACTTTACAAGTAGGCCCTTGCATTTTCACTTCTAAGTTTTGTCATAGATCGGGAATGTTTAAAAGCATTTATTATTTTCTATTCTTTGAAAGCATTTTTTTAAAGGGGTCACATCATATTTTTTTTAAAACCCCAATACCCAACATGAGGGTGAGTAAATAATGATGATAGAATTCTTTAGGTTATTGAATTTGTTTTTGGGTAACTGTTCCTTCAAGTTTCAAGATTTACCTGAATCTTTGCAATAATATAAGAAAGGAAATGATAACAGAGACTGACTCTGTGTAACGGTCACCAGCTGGAGTGCCCTTGAGAGCCGCCAGAGGGCACTTCACATCAGACACTCACGTTCACTCTCAGACTACATTTCCCATACTCACTGCCCGGACTCATCATCTCTGATCACTCATCACAGTCACCTGTACCTCATTATCACTGATTGCATTCACCTGTGTCCCATCACCCTGTTAGTCTCAGTCTATTTATACCATGTTCATTCATTCACTCACCGTGAAGTCTTGTTCTCTTACGAGAGGTCTCTCGTACTGCGTAAGATATCTTACGCTAGGGGAAAATCCTTTTTCCGCGAGATATTGAAGCCCAAAATTATCCTTAATTTTGTAATAATGCAAAACGCGTTGCGGCAGCATGCAGACATAGGCGAGGCAGCTTGCGCGCCTATTGGCTGCTCTGCGGCAACTGCAGCAGCCTATCGAGCGAGGCCTGGCGTGACGCCAGACCCAATCAGGGCACTTCGCGCCCACTGCGTCACGTCCCGCCGAAATGGGCGTGGTCTAGGCCTATAAATACCGCTCGCAGGCAGCTATTATCTGATTTTTCATCCTTCAAGCGAAGCACACGCATCGCTGGAGCTGGAGAAGAAGCCGCGCCGTCTGAGAGAGAGCACCTTCAGCGGGACGAGTCACTGAAGTCGCTGGCCGCGCCGCCTTCCTGCTGCGCTTTCCGGCGCTTATATCCTTTCTGATTACACTGTACTCTATTTGTGTGTGTGTGTCGCCGCCGCGACACACATTCTAAAAGAGCTAGCGTCTTTTTAAAGATGCCTTCCTGCGGCTCGTGCAGAGCCACACTCAGCGACGGGGACCGCCACGTGGTTTGCGTTTCCTGCCTGGGTGAGGAACATGCAGTTCTCGCGCTCGCTGACGGCGGCTGCCCTCACTGCGAGCTGATGGCAATGGCGACTCTGAGGACTCGCCTAGCCTTCTTCACCGAGACTGCTCCCCCGCCCGCCGCGGCGTCGCGCCGTAAAAAGCGCCGTGCCCAGCGGGCCCCGGAACCCTCCCTCAGCCGCCAAAGCTCGCCGGTTCGCCCGCTTGCTTCCCCGGCTTCGTCAGCCTCGCTTCCTGACGGACAGCGGCCGCCGTCTGCCGCCGCTTCTGTTGACATCGTTGATGAGGAAGCCCTGCTGGGAGAGGATGATTCCTGCTCTATCCTGGCGTCAGGCAGTGAGGATTGGGCGGGCTCTGAGGACCCCACGCCCCCTGCCCGCACGTCGTCAGGCAAGAGAGCGTCCATCGAGACGGAGCTCATGCGAGTACCTCGGCCTCGAGTGGTCTTCGCCTGAGCAGCCCGCTCACAACCGGCTGGATGGATTTTTCCTGCCTGGGGAGCGCGCTTCGCCTGCGTCCAGACCGGCGCCTTTTCTTCCTGAGTTACACGAAGAAGTTGCCAAGTCCTGGAACGCCCCCTATTCGGCTAGAGTGCGTCCTGCTGTTTCTTTGGCATTCTCCGCTGTTGACGATGCCAAGAACAAAGGATACCTTTCGCTGCCGCCGGTCGAAGAGCCGATAGCGGCCCACTTATGTCCGCCCTCCGCTGGACGGCGTGCTAAGCCGGCCCTACCCTCTAAAGCTTGCCGCACGACGTCAAGCCTGCTCCGGCGCGCTTTCTCCGCCGCCGGGCAAGCTGCGTCAGCGCTGCACACCATGGCAACGCTTCAGATCTTCCAGGCCGATCTCCTCCGTAAGCTGGATGAGGAAGGACCTGACGCGATCTGCGTGCCGGACTTAAGGAGTGCCACGGACCTCGCTCTCCGTGCTACTAAGTCTGCAGCGCAAGCCATTGGACGGAATATGGCCTCTCTCACCGTGACTGAGAGACATCTTTGGCTGACGCTCTCGGAAATGGCCGAGTCTGAGCGCACCGCGTTCCTCGACGCCCCGCTTTCCGCCACAGGCCTCTTTGGATCCTCCGTCAAGGATTTCGCGGAGAGATTCGCAGAGGTACAGAAAGCGTCACAGGCTATGAAGCACTTCCTCCCGAAGCGCTCCAGCTCTGCAGCAGGCCGTGCGAAACCGTCTGCTCAGAGCTCACAGCCACCGTCCACTGCCTCCACTTCACAGCGCCGCCAGGCCCGAAGCGCGAGACCGCGCTCCCGCTCATCCGGTCGCCGCCCCGCCGTGCGTGGCCCGCGACCTAGGATTACGGTGAAGCCCGAGGCCCCGAAGTCGTCCTAGCACAGCTAGGAAAACGACGGTGTTCAAGTCCTGCTGCGGCCAGACTCACACCAAAGCTATTCGCTCGTCCAGTTCCAGCAAATGTGACTGTTCCAGTGTTTTCTGCAGCCAACAAGTCGGTTCTGTCACCCGCTTGCCTGCACACAAATGCCGTTTTCACGGCTACCCAGATAAATCCCCAAAAGAGTGTATTTTCTGGTGTCCCGGCCACGGCCGATGGTGTTTCATGTGTAGTAAGAATGCCCACTGCCCAGTGCCCATCCCTACACACAAGCACAGCCTGTCACACAGGGCTCGCGCACATAAAACCGACTCAGATCGGTTGCGCTTCAAACATGGTGAATGTGCCCACTACCCAGTGCCCACTAACACCGCGTTATGCATGTCTCACGGTTTCTGTAAAAACGAAACCAACGTGCACTCGCTTCACGCAAGCGAACGATGCTTTCGGTGTGATAAATGTGCCCGCTGTCCCGCGCCCACATCCACACATAGACATGACAGCTCCCACGGGAACCGCCCAGCCCTCCCCCTCGTGGTCGACCACCGCAGAGGAGGCGAGCGCGGGCAATCTGCCCGCTGTTATCAGCGCGCCCCATGCCTCAAATGTCACAAGCGCGATGCTTGTGTTGCAGCACGCCGAAGCTTCTCCATCGCTGAGCGAGCGGAGCGCGCTTCGTATTCAGCCCCTAGCTATCCATGCAGACGCATGGGCAAAGCTGCCCGGGGTTTCGAAGTGGGTGCTGAACATTATAAAAAGAGGCTATTCGCTGCAGTTTCGCCGACGCCCTCGCCGCTATGTGGCGCGCGTCGAGACCACGGTAAAAACAGAAGTAGCACATTTACTTCGAGCCGAAGTGACGAAACTATTGAGCAAAGGGGCCATAGAGCCTCTCTCTCAAGTTCAGAGCGAAGGAGGGCTATACAGCAGATACTTCCTGGTACCGAAAAAAGACGGGGGTCTCAGACCCATACTAGATCTAAGGCAACTGAACAAAGTGCTTGTGAAGCGACAGTTCAGGATGCTCACGACCAGACAAATCCTTGTGCAGATTCGCCAAGGAGATTGGTTTGTGTCAATAGATCTGAAAGACGCGTATTTTCAAATACAGATAGCGTCACGTCACAGGCGATATTTGAGATTCGCCTTCGAGGGCCAGGCATATCAGTACACAGTCCTGCCGTTCGGTTTGTCCCTGGCACCCCGTACATTTACGAAGTGCATGGATGCGGCGCTCGCACCCCTCAGAATGAGAGGCATGCGAGTGCTGAACTATTTGGACGATTGGCTGATTCTAGCGCAATCTCGCGCAGTGCTCATAGAACACACGACCATTTTACGACCACGATCGATCACCTCGAGGATTTGGGTCTCAGTGTCAATTGGGCGAAGAGCTCAATAGCTCAGAGAAGATATCTTTCCTGGGCACAGAATTGGACTCGCTGTCCATGATAGCGCGACTATCACCACAGCGCGCGTTAGACATTCAACGCACAGCGAACTCGAGTGGTCTCTACACCCACAGACAGTCCAACTGCTGTGGAAGAAATTCGGCAGAGCGGAAGTAGACCTGTTTGCGTCTCAAGAAAACGCTCACTGTCAGGAATTTTTCTCCAAGAGCAGTCCACCTCGGGATGGGGAGCGCTGCTCGAGGGCAGACCGTTCTTCGGCCAGTGGTCGGAACGGGAAAAGCTCCTGCACATAAACTGCCTCGAAATGCTGGCAGTAGACAACGCGCTGACGCGTTTTTGTCCCCAAATAAAAGGACGCCACGTCTTGGTCCGTTCGGACAACATGTCTGTGGTGTCCTACATAAATCGCCAGGGCGGCCTCAGGTCCAAGAACCTGTACAGGCTGGCAGAACGCCTCCTGGTATGGGCTCAGTGCAACCTGCGCTCGCTCAGAGCAGCGCACGTGCCAGGGCTCCTGAATATAGGACCGGACAGACTGTCCAGGAACAATGTTTCGGCAGGCGAGTGGTCTCTACACCCACAGACAGTCCAACTGCTGTGGAAGAAATTCGGCAGAGCGGAAGTAGACCTGTTTGCGTCTCAAGAAAACGCTCACTGTCAGGAATTTTTCTCCAAGAGCAGGAGCGCGCTGGCCCATGTGTGGCCCCGCCGCCCGCTCTATGCTTTTCCCCCCGTCTCTCTCCTGCCTCAGGTGATAGAACGGATCAGGGAAGAAGGATGCTCAGTATTGCTGGTGGCACCGTTCTGGAAAAACCAACCTTGGTTCCCAGTCGTGATGCAGTTAGCAAGTACTGCCCCGTGGCCAGTACCAGTGAGGAGAGACCTCCTCTCACAGGCCCATGGCTCGATCTGGCATCCTCACCCGGAACTATGGTCCCTTCATGTCTGGGCCATCAACGGGTACATGTTGGACTCCCTAAAGGAGTATTAAACACGATCACGCAGGCTAGAGCTCCGTCTACGAGACGACTCTATTCCTCGAAATGGTCAGTGTTTTTGGGCTGGTGCACAGCCCGTGGTGTGTCACCCACAGACTGTGGTGTGACGGAGGTGCTTTCCTTCCTACAAGAGCTGTTGGATGAGGGCAGGGCCCCCTCCACGCTCAAAGTTTATGTGGCGGCTATAGCAGCGTTCTCAGGAACAACGCTTGGTCAGTCAATAGGAAGGAACGATTTAGTCATCCGCTTCCTTAGAGGGGCTAAGAGACTAAATCCTCCCAGACCTCCCTCAGTCCCCGTATGGGACCTTTCTACGGTTCTGGAAGCCATGAAAGGTGCGCCATTTGAGCCTTTACAGTCAATCGATTTGAAACACCTGTCTTTCAAGACGGTGTTTTTGCTGGCTCTCGCTTCAGTGAAGCGCATAGGGGATCTACATGCGCTCTCTGTGAGCGCGGCGTGCATGGAGTTTGGGCCTAATGACTCAAAAGTTATACTCAAACCTAAGCACGGTTATGTTCCAAAATCCCTCAACACACCGTTTAGGGCGCAGGTTATCTCCCTGTCAGCCCTACCGGTCCCTGATGAGGAAAGAGACGCGAGCCTCCTTTGCCCAGTCAGGGCATTACGAGCTTATGTGTCTCGCTCGTCTGTTTTCAGACAGACGGAGCAGCTCTTTGTTTCATTTAGCGGACGTTCTAAGGGACTAGCCGCGTCGAAACAGAGCCTATCCAGATGAATAGTTGATGCTATAGCGCTGGCATACGCCTCCAAGGGCATGCAGTGCCCGTTGGGTGTCAGAGCGCACTCCACGAGAGGCATGGCCTCTTCGTGGGCCTGGTCAAGTGGGATTGCCTTGCAAGATATTTGTATGGCGGCAGGCTGGGCCTCCCCGTCTACATTTATAAGGTTTTATAACCTAGAGGTTCCCGCCTTGCAGGCCAGGCTGCTGTCGGTCTAAGTTTACCAGTATTATCTGACCTGATGCGATCAGCTCAGAATGCTGCGTCTACTGAGCACAGCTCAATGTTCGACAGTAAAAAGTAGCAGCACGAGATGTGCCTGGGCAAACTGTGTAAGACCCACATTCCCCCATCAGTTCAGGCCGTACCCCGCCCTGTCTGTATGATGAAATTCGCGTCTCAGCGACGCTGCCATATGTGGAAGAGTGCGGCTTCGCCCCTCCCTCTTCCCGGACTCCCTGTGAGTTCCCTGAGTGATTGTGCACTATACCTTGGGTCTTTGGTGTCAGATCTCAGCATGCACGGCGTTTTGCATTGGGTCCCCTAGCGTAAGATATCTTACGCAGTACGAGAGACCTCTCGTAAGAGAACGTACTCGGTTACTAACGTAACCTCGGATCTCTCTAGAAGAGGGAACGAGTACTGCGTATCTTGCCGTGCATGCACACGCTCTGGTTGCTTCGATGATGAAAAACCAGATAATAGCTGCCTGCGAGCGGTATTTATAGGCCTAGACCACGCCCATTTCGGCGGGACGTGACGCAGTGGGCGCGAAGTGCCCTGATTGGGTCTGGCGTCACGCCAGGCCTCGCTCGATAGGCTGCTGCACTTGCCGCAGAGCAGCCAATAGGCGCGCGAGCTGTCTCGCCTATGTCTGCATGCTGCCGCAACGCGTTTTGCATTATTACAAAATGAAGGATAATTTTTGGCTTCAATATCTCGCGGAAAAAGGATTTTCCCCTAGCGTAAGATATCTTACGCAGTACTCGTTCCCTCTTCTAGAGAGAACCGAGGTTACGTTAGTAACCGAGTACGTTTTAATGTTACACTGCATTTCTGAGCATTCTCTTGGTTTTCTTGTCTCTTGGTTTTGGATATCTTGCCCTGTTCCCTGGATTACTCTCTTGCCTCTGGTCCCTGCCTGTTTTGTTTGTTTGTTTGTTTGTTTGTTTCTTTGATTGGACTGCCTATCTGTGTTGTGTATGACCCTTGCCTGTACCTTGGATTACGCCTCTGGATTGCCCTCAAATAAAGCTGCACTTGGATCTAAACCTTCGTGTCTCGGAGCAGTCCGTAACACTCTGCGTGCACGTTTTTTTTTTTTTTTTTTACATAACAACAAAGATTATATTAAAAATAAAGCTTTTCCTCCTGGTGTGGGGAAAAGTATTTTCAATTTTTGGTACTCAAAGGGGCTACGATTCGTGGGTAATTTATTTGAAAACAGTCATTTTATGTCATTTTCACAACTTCAGAATAAATACCAAATACCACACAGCCACTTTTTTGGTTTTCTTCAGGTTAGACATTTTGTACAGTCCCATCTTGTACTTTCAACAGACCAATCAATAGAGAGTCCAATTGATAGCCTCCTCCTTACTTTTAATTCAATTGCTTCCAATAACAGAAAATTTATCTCACTCTTTTATGGAAAACTGTACTCTCTTAAATTAATTGTGCCAATGTCAACAAAAGCAGGGAGTCATGGGAAAAGGATTTGGAGATTGATCTTGATACTGATATCTGGTCAGATGCATTTGAATCTGTTAAGAAACTGTTTATGTGTAATAGACTTAGAGAGAGTCAGTACAGGATATTGCATAGATTGCAGCGCACTCCTCATTTTCTAAACAAGATTAACCCCCAAGTCTCTCCCCTCTGTAGGAAGTGTAAGAAAGAAGTAGGGACCTACTATCATTGTATTTGGCAATGTCCCTTAATACTCAGGTATTGGAGGAATATTTCTCAGGAGCTAAGTTCAATTTTTCACAAAACAGTTAAATCAGAACCAGTCTTGTTCCTTCTGAATCTACATTTAGAGCAGCTCTCTCTATCTGCAGGGCAACTGTTGTTAATGGGTAAACTCTTACTTCTAGCAAGGCGTTGTGTTTTGTTCCAGTGGATTGAGGAAAAACCTCCCTCGGTCACACAGTGGTACAGAGAAATATTTAAAGGGATACTTCACCGTTTTTTCATATTAAACTATGTTATTCCCTTAACTAAGACGAGTTGATACATACCTCTATCGTCTCAGTGCGTGCACTAAATCCCTCTGTCTTGCGGCGAAACTTTGTTAGCCCAGTTCATTTAATATGGGCCAAGCAGAGAAGCTACCAAACACCTCCACGTTTTCCCTATTTAAATACAGTTACTCGCGAAGTGTAACTCGACCTAGGACGGTGACACAAAACAAAACGTTGCGCTTTTCTAAGCGTGTAAAATGGATAACTATTTTGTATGGCGGAATACCATAGCAAGTGCTTGTAAGCACTTCGACTTGGCGTAGTAATATCTTCACTCGTGAAAAATCCTCTCACCGGCCCCCGCTCCCTCTAGTGAAGATATTACTGCGCCAAGTCGAAGTGCTTACAAGCACTTGCTATGGTATTCCGCCATACAAAATAGTTATCCATTTTACACGCTTAGAAAAGCGCAACGTTTTGTTTTGTGTCACCGTCCTAGGTCGAGTTACACTTCGCGAGTAACTGTATTTAAATAGGGAAAACGTGGAGGTGTTTGGTATCTTCTCTGCTTGGCCCATATTAAATGAACTGGGCTAACAAAGTTTCGCCGCAAGACAGAGGGATTTAGTGCACGCACTGAGACGATAGAGGTATGTATCAACTCGTCTTAGTTAAGGGAATAACATAGTTTAATATGAAAAAACGGTGAAGTATCCCTTTAAGGTTTTTCCTCTGGAACGCCTCAGTGCCATATTAAGGGGCAATACCAATTTGTTTTATAATGTTTGGCAACCTTTTCTTGACTACCTTCCTGGTGATCTTGCTGGTTTGCTGCAGGATGGGAGACCACATTTTGTCTTCACCAATAAGTCATAAATTCTTTTGAAATGTCCTTTTATTTATTAAAAAAAAAATGTATGTATGTGTTTTGTTGTAAACAATAATGTAGGTTATGTGATGTAACAGGTGATGAGCAATTTGTGTGTGTGAATAATTTCCCCCTGTTTTGTATGTTGGTAATAGCTGGGCTTTTTTGTTTGTTGTTTGTGTAAAATCAATAAAATATATTACAAAAAACAAACAAAAAAAGATTATATTAAAGGGGTGGTTGATTATGATTTCACTTTTCTAACTTTAGTTAGTGTGTAATGTTGCTGTTTGAGCATAAACAACATCTGCAAAGTTACAACACTCAAAGTTCAAAGCAAAGGGAGATATTTGCTTTTAAAGAAATTGCTTTTTAAGGACTACAACAAACGGCTGGTAAGGACTACACGACATTCCTCCCGGGTTAGTGACATCACCAAGCCCAATATTTACATAAACCCCGCCCCCGGAACACGATTTATCGATTATCATGACAGAATATGCTAATCAATGACTAGAAGATAACTACACATAAGCTACATAAATTCATCAACTAACCATTCAGAAATGTTCTGTTGCTTCTACATGTTGTCACTTCTTCTTGAGTCTCTCCATCATGGTCTGACTCCGGTTTGAACATAAAAGGCTAAAAGATTTTGAAATTTTTAGTACATGTCTGTCTGAGGTAAAAGGACACAAGCTGTTGAAGCTCCGCCCCCTGTGCCGGGAGCAGCAGCTCATTTGCATTTAAAGGGACAGACAAAAAACAGTGCGTTTCTGTTCACCCTCAAAAAGTGAACATTTTAACATGCTATATAAAAAAATCTGTGGGGTATTTTGAGCTAAAACTTCATTTACACACTCTGGGGACATCAGAGACTTATTTTACATCTTGTGAAAAGGGCATTATACCACCCCTTTAAATAAGCATTTATTTAAAGGGACCATGTCATCATTTTTTATAAGCCCACTAAGATCCACTTATAATGTTCAAGACATTATTTTTTTATTTTTATTAAGCTGAATGATTAATACGGCCTAAAATTAACACTCGCCAAACGCAAGTAAAAATCAACATCGGCGAGTATATGAAACGGTGTCAATCACCAGTTGTCCAGTAACATTTTTATGAATTCTAACAATGCAATGTTGTGAGAACATGAGAGCAAACATGAACGACGCTCGGATTGATGGACCAGCACTGCATCGAAAGTTTAAGGCGTGCCAATTTAAACATGCAAGCGCACGAAGCAAAAGTTTGAACTCAATTTGTTATTCGCAAGTGGTGTGGGAAGTTTCTGTGCGCAAAAGCAAAAGAAAGCTGTGACTCAGACAGCGCACGAATACTGAATTGAGCCGTTTAAAAAAAGTGCGTGTTTCAACGAGGATCCTAGTGAACATAGTCAAGTCACCTTTATTTATATTGCGCTTTTTACGATACAGATTGTTTCAAAGCAGCTTTACAGTGATAACATGAAAATAATACAACAAAGTTTGTTTTTAGAAGAAAATGGCGTCATTGTCCACCTTAAGTAAGGCAGATCAATAATATTGTTGAATATTAAATGTCCCCAACTAAGCAAGCCATTATCCGATTGTTAAGTCTGACGTCACGCGTGACGTTTAGCCTTTTCCAGGTCCAAGTGCTCCTCTCGTCCAGAAATAACAATGGTGGAACCTGTACATTTATTTACGATCACGTCCTTCTTTGTGAGGCACCCTTGGCGGTCAAAAAGGGTTTAAATTCCTTTAACACCAACAGAGTGGTTAGTGTAGCTCATCACTCAGGTGGCATAATTAAGGGTAGAGTTCAGGCATCAATGAAAAAGAAGATTTACGAGGTTGAAGTGAGTTAGCTCGGGACACGGGCATTGTAAAAACACTCAATAATAACCAAAACACTAGCGAAAGCGGTAGGTAGGTAGAGAGGACCTGGACTTTGGACCCGGAAAGAGTATTATCGGAGAGTGGTTACGTCACGACTTAACAACCGAATAGGTCAGAAGTCAGATTGGATCAGAACATTGAGAATGTTTATCCAGTTACATCTGGTTGAAGATCGGAGTCACGCCGGTATGGAGAGGAGTTTGTTGAGGATCGGTGCCGATGGCTGTCGTGTCGATGAGGCCTTCACAGGGCTGATGAGGCTGACCCTTGAGGAAGGCGTTGTGGTCGTGTCTAGGCGCAGGTCCACCATCTGATCTGGATACGGCCCGGATCTGGCTGACTGCAGTAAACCTCTGAATAAACCGAAAGACTAACATTAGCGTAGATGCCATTCTTCTTATGATGTAACGAGTACATCAGGTCAGGTCATCATAGTCAGTTAAACAGCTGAGAAAGAAAACACACATGTACAGTATAAGTAGGCTATATTGCATCAGTGCATTAGGTCTTAAAGTGACAGCAGCCTAATAATCCTCAAACAACAAAGGACAAAAAAAAAAAAAAAACTCACTGCTCTTGACTGAATAACTTTTGTAACTTTAATGAAGATTAATCTGTTTAATTTAGTCATTAATGCAGTGTTATTTTACATTTGATTAATTTATTAAATTGAAAATTGTGAATTTTCAAAAGTATCTAAATGTTGGTGTCATAACTGTCACACTTTCTGTTTTTGTAAAAAAAGTTTCATGACCGGTAAAAATATTTATGGCCGGTAAATTTTCTTAAGCCACCGGCATCGACACCCATTGGCAGGTAATTTCATAATCATATGATGAACTTTACACAGTTTTTGAACTGGACTGAATCAACATTAAACTGTCTTCAGCTGAATAATGGCACTACTGTCTTAGAGCTGCTTTACAGCACAACTGAATTCTGTTTGAGTCATTGATCATTATCCTCCTGTTTATCACTGTAAAGCTGCTTTGAACAGTCTGAATTGTATAAAGCGCTATAGAAATAACTTGACTTTGAAAACAAAGCAAATGTGTCTGTGATGACTTGAGGACTTCTTTCTAGTTTTCAGTCTCTCATGTTCTTGCTCAGACGTGGACAGGTTTGAGTTTCCCGTCAGGATGATATCCATCCAATCCTGTGTTTAATCCAGTGTGTTTTTTGTAGACTGGATGGTGTGTGTCCAACCCTGGAGAAGAAAAGCAAAATAATTCTGAACTCTGACAGTCTATTACATCCCAGTCTTTGGGCTGGACTTCAGCAAGCCAAATCTGTGCTTTCATATCCAATACAAAGATTTTATGAACATGTGAACTCATGAATGACTCTTTTAGAGCTTCTTTAGCCGAATTGAATTCTGTTTTACTAAATGATTCTGTTATTTTCCTGTGTATTACCGTGAAGCTGCTTTGAAACAATAAGTAGGCCTATTGTATAAAGCGCTATATAAATGAAGGTGACTCGACTATAACAAGAACATTAAAATGAACTCTGGCCACAACAGCCATTTTGACATAATTGTGTGTGTATTTGACTTCAAGCAATAAGTCTCGAAACTGAACTCGGCTTTCTGTGCACGTGTGTTTCAGGTGTGTGTCAGAGTGAGTTCATGGCTTTTTGCACTTCCAAGCTAACAAAAATATATTCTGAAAAAAATATAAATATATAATATAAAAATATAAATATTTCTGTTTTAAAGATAGAATTTATAACAATTTTATCAAGCAGTAATACTGTAATAACTGTACACTGTACGGTAATTATATTTCATTGTGAAATGTGTGCACTGAAAAACAATTTTGAAGTTTATTTATTGTTATGACTGGAATTTAGGCTAGTTAACCTTAATTTATTTTATGTTAAGTCTGTTTTAAAGACAGTTTATTACAGTTTTGACATGTTTTGTTCTGCACTTCTTGTGCACTGAATACATTTAGAATGTAGCATGTTTGAAAAAGCAAAAACCAATTGCCAATATTGCAAATAAAATCGCAATTGCAATATTCATAAAATAAATTCATAAATAAAATAAAAATCGCAATGATTATTTTGTCCATATTGCACAGCGCTACTGCACCCTATATTCTCTTTGCCTACTACTAACGATTCATACAATCATAATAATGCACGTTCCTCTGAGATAACAGTTTCAGAATTTTATCCATAGACAGTATATAAACTGTATTTATGTATAAAAAAATTAAAAATGCTGATTTACACAACAGAATTGAATTCTTACAGTTGCATCACTGATTCTGTTTATTACCATTAAGCCGCTTTGAAACTATTTGTATTGTTTAAAACGCAATATATATATATATATATATGTTTGTATATTTGTATATTTATATATATATATATATATATATATATATATATATATATATATATATATATATATATATAAAAGAGAAAACTATCTTTTGTTGTTTTGGACCTGGCTGATTTTCTTACCTTCAATGCCAGGAAACCAGGTCTGGAGCTTTCTTCTGAACTCAGCCTTCTCTTCTTCTTCAGTGTGTTTAAAGTCAGCTACTAGTGAATTAAATGTGCTTCCTGGGAGGCTGTGGGCACGGGTGCTTCCTCTGAGGATGAGTTGGGCACAGGTACTTCCTTAGGGGACACAGTGGGCACTGATGCTTCCTCTGAGGATGAGTTGGGCACAGGTACTTCCTCAGGGGACACAGTGGGCACGGGTACTTCCTCTGAGGATGAGTTGGGCACAGGTACTTCCTCAGGGGACACAGTGGGCACTGATGCTTCCTCTGAGGATGAGTTGGGCACAGGTACTTCCTCAGGGGACACAGTGGGCACTGATGCTTCCTCTGAGGATGAGTTGGGCACAGGTACTTCCTCAGGGGACACAGTGGGCACTGATGCTTCCTCTGAGGATGAGGCAGGTACAGGTGCTTCCTCTGGAGACGTGCTGGGCACTGGTGCTCCTTTTGATTTCCTGGCAAACGTAGGTGGTCCCTTGGGGGGCCTTAAGGGCAAAGGTGTCAAGATGACATCCCTTTTCAGATGCAATCTCATATTATTAGGGATCCTCACTTTTCTCTTGAATGAGGGCCTGGCAGGTACAGGAGCTCCCTGTGGAAAGGCAGCGGGCACTGGTGCTTCCTCAGGGGATCCTGCATGCATGAGTGCTTCCTCTTGGGACGAGGCGCCTACAGGTGCTTCCTCAGAGGATGTGGTGGGCACTGGTGTTTCCTCTGGGGAGGCTGTGGGCACGGGTGCTTCCTCTTGGGATGAGTTGGGCAGAGGTGCTTCCTTAGGGGACACACGTTATTTGGGATCCTCACTTTTCTCCTGAATGGGGACCTGGCAGGCACAGGTGCTTCCTCAGAGGACACAGTGGTCACTAATGCTTTAGGTACAGGTATTCCCTGTGGGGACCCGTCTGGCATGGGTGCTCCCGCAGGGGACTGGGCAGGCACAGGCTCTCCCTGCTGGTACCTAGCAGGAGTTGGGGCTCCTTGTGGGGCCTCCACTATTCCCCACTGGCCTGAAGTGAACTCACACCCGTTCTTCTCAAATGATGAGCGTAAACGATCCTCTACCTCCATTATTGCCCACCACCTCCCTGCGCGGAGGGCTGTGACGAGCTCATGCTCATCTAAGGGGCTTAAGGGTTCTGTTTCTCTGAAACAGGAGGGCATGGTGGACATGCTCAGTTTGATGGATAAGCATCTTTGATGGCTGTAAGACATGATGTTCAAAAAAAGTGTATAACCGAATGGCTGTTCGTGTGCAACAGTGAACTATCTGTGAAAAACTGTGAGAGAAAGAGAGAGGGAAGAGAAGAGATGACTTAAGTACACCCAGGAGCTCCGGAAGCTGGTTGCCTTAGTTTTATAACATTCATTAAATGTATCAATCTATTTATTTATTATTATTCTTTACAATAAGCGATATAGTGGCAGTCCATCAGAGGAAGAAAAGGAGACAAAAATGATTAAAAATTAATATAACAATGAAGTTAACTTGTGTTGTATTAAACATTTTCTGTATTAAAAGTGTTGTTATTATACTTTTATTTTTAAATATACTAAAGTAAGTAATTATACAGTGAAATATTTTGTTAAGAACTTCGGAAACTACCTTGACTATTGACAAGTTGTGTTGGTGATCGACGTGATTATAACGCGTATCAAGACTTTATCTAGACTTTAATTATCAGCAAATATATACAAATTATTTGTCTTAGTTTTTATTTGTCAATCTATTGTTATATAATTGTATAGTTAAGTAGGCTATAATTATCAACAAATATATATATATATATATATATATATAAAATGTCTTAAATACAAATATTTAGACACTTTATATAGATCATTATTGCCTACTTAACCTAACAGGCAGCGTGACCTGAGTGTCACAAAGTTTTTTATTGTCTTTTTTGGGGCATAAGAACAATTTTTTTCATCAAATCCTTTTTATCATTTATCACAGCCTGGTCTGTCTTGAGTATGCTGGTCACATGATTTGCTTCAAGTTTTTTGTGATAAATTAGTCAGCCTGACCTAAATCCAACATGGCTACCAGTGATGCAGGACATTCAGATTTTGAGGAAAGTAAATATATATTAATAAAAATTAAAAAAAATTCAAAAATTGAATATGTTGTTCATGTTGTTATTTAGGACGTTTTGAAATATATGCGTCTCCTGAGTCACGTTGCCTTTTTAGGGTATAAAAAAAGAGATTAATTTTGACCATCTTTGTATTTTGAGTTTTTAATTCACTATATTACAATTAAATCCTAATCTAATCATGACAAACTATATATCGTTGGAAAGGTCTAAGACTCCTAAATAGATATTTTAGCACTGTTTTTTGTTACAAATTATGTAGGAATAGTAATAGATACATTTATGACAAGAGTGCACCTCAAAAAATCTACATCATAACAGGAGTTCTGGCGTTTGTCACAAAAAAGTCGACGCACACACTTTTGATAATTTTTAGTAGTTATCATAAATTAGGTATCATTTGAAAGCTTACAAACTCAGAATTCATCCTGTGAAAACCGTTTTGAAACTTTACCATACTTTGCTTTACCATAGAAGGTACTCTAAATTCTTTTATCGGGCCCCTCCCCTTTTGGGCGTAATCATGTTTCATAATTTATGATCAAAACCTTTTCTAATCTTGACAAAATATTGTCAGAAAGGTCTGAGTCTCAAGGTTCGATATTTTGTGACAGAAGTGATATTTGGACAGAAATTTATTAATTTGTTACGGCAGAATGCATACAATTAAATTCAATGGAATGTATGTCACCTGGTGGCTATTTCTGGAATTACGCCTAAACAAAATCTCACGGGAACTTCAAGTTTTGTGATATCAACTTCAAATTTGGAACACAGCTTGGTTAGATGAGTTCGTAAGCTTTCGAATGATATATAATTTGTCAACATTAGATCAAATAGGCCAGTAACAGTTAACATATCAATGAATTGGTCCTTACCCTAATCAGGCAATGTGAACTGGGAGTCTCAACTCATAAAATCCAAAATATATCAAATATTTCAAAAATTATTTTGGATATGTTTTACTTAAGTCCAGATGATACAAAAAAAGACTCGATCCCCTGGTCAATAAAACAAAATGCATTTGATTATAATTAACATGACAATGTGTACAAAACTAAAGAAGCCTAAATTCACGTTTATTTTTACGTTTCTGTCAATCTGAGGTCGGTGTCGTTGCCACAACGCGTTGCTATTGGTTGCGTCAAGTTGCGTGTGTCTTTCTTCGGATGAGGGTCTAAAACTCCAGAGTAGTGTGTGTGTGTGTGTGTGTGTGTGTGTGTGTGTGTGTGTGTGTGTGTGTGTGTGTGTGTGTGTGTGTGTGGACGGCAGGCGTAACCGTAGCAAAAGTTATGCGTTTTAAAACGAAAATGCACTAGGTGTAAACGTAGGTATTCCACATTCTGCCCGGGAACCGATGCTCTCGAGCCAAATATAGTTATTTCAGTGGCCTATGTGGCTCGACGGCATGAAGGAATAACCAAACAATTTTTCAACGTTATTTTCCAATAATAAAAGTGTCGATTCAACAAAAAATCCACATATCACATATTTTAAAATATTACCAAAGCCCGTCTACGGAAAGCCTGTTCACTCCAACGCCCTATTAAGTCCAATTGGTTGTAGTTCCCATCTGAGTTCCACTGGGGGCGCTCGCCATGAGTGTAAAATGAATGGGAGTCAATGGGGCTAGACGGCTAAATTTGTCTCTTTCACCCGATTGCCGTTGAAAAATCTCAGATTTGATTGTAGGTTTTGCAAGTTCAACATGGGTTATAGGTCGAAAGTTGAATGAACGAGTACTTATGTCCTTTCGATTTCTTACAGGTTGAGTTGTTGTTGCCAATAACACACTAGCATTCTGCTAATGAACGCTGATTGGTCAGTGAAGGACTGATTACGACCAGAGATACCGCTTGATGGCAACGTGGCATCCGAAGCCGGACCAGAAACAAACAAAACAAAAACTCTTCTAGCACGTGTGTTTACCTGTGTCAGCTGTGTTGTGTGTTTACCTGTGTCAGCTGTGTTGTGTGTTTACCTGTGTCAGCTGTGTTGTCGATGCCTCGAGAGAAAAGAAAGTGCAGAGCGCGAAAGCACCAAAGTGACTGAAGGATTGCCGTGAAGCAGTATCTCTGGTCGTACGATGTGTATGACGTCATTGACATTTTGAAAGACTTTTTAAAGCAAATAAGTGACTCTAAAAAATCTAACACCAAGCAATGTGTAATTTCTTTGCATCCCCTTTCGAAAACAACATTCAAATTACTAGACAAAAAATTATATCCTGAGAAAAGGGGATTTTGATGTGTATAGCGCCATAGACCTCCATTCATTCTGCACTCGTCCTGTGAGCGCCCTCATATGGAACAAGAGTGGAACTGCAACCGGAAGTTTATTGAGTGGCACTTCTCCCCTCATTAGACTTTCTCTGATATTACATAATTCAATGAAGCATGTTTGTCATGTATAATTCACCGACCAATCGTTATCTGGCACAAGAAGTTCAAATTTCATTGGACAATGTGAAGTGGAGCGGTAATTTTCCAGTCATTCATTAATCGTTTGAAAATTAGATGGACAGACGAATTTACATTTATGAAGCGATCTGAATCTGCGTCGTTTTTAAACAATGGATGCTAATTACAAAGCACTGCACAAAACCAGCACCAAAAGTCGCATTAATGAGTATATTATAGCTCATTTATAAAACATTAAGAGACAGATTTTGAGATTGTCTGATTTGAATGTTTAAAAAAAAAAACCCACTAATTGATTTCTAAGAATGCCTCATGTGAGCAAGATGAGATGAGCATTGTAGCTGGTTTTCTACTCTCAGAATATGATTAGGATGATATTATAATAAAGCTAATAAAAGATTTTACAGGATCCACCTCTTAGTGTCTTCAGCTGTTTTAATTCAGTGATGTATAGAAGCTTGTTTCCGCCAAATTTCATGTAGTATTGTGCATATTCACCACTAGGTGGGGATGTTTCCCTTCACATTTAGTTTAATTGAGTTGTTCAGCATTTCATTGAGTTGATTTGTGATTTAATTCACTGAGAATATAATGTATTATAATTGTCAATCTGCAAAATTGTACTCACTATATGATCACAACGCAAAAAGATTACATTGATTTAAAAATATTAAAAAGAAGAGTGCTGTTTTAAATAAATATTTCTAATGTATATTTTTGAACTTAAATATGCAATCATTCTAGAATAAAATTTCAGATGGCACTGAGAGGCTTTTGCATCTGAACTCTTCATATATACATATACACCGGTGCTCCAGTTTTAAGTTTAGTTTGATAAACAATTATGGGAACTGTGTTTCTTTCCATTTGTATTAGGATGGAATAAAACAGTCAGCTGCGTTTAGAAATATGCCAAATGCATTGCATGGTAGCTCATTTATAAAACAATAAGCTGGTCTGTCACAGGTTGAGGGACATTGCGATTTAAGAGACAGATTTTGAGATTGTCTGATTTGAATGTTTTTTTTTTTTTTTACCACTAATTGATTTGTAAGAATGCCTCATGTGAGCAAGACTCTGAGATTGGAGCTGGTTTTCTACTCTCAGAATATGATGTTGATGATGATATTATAATAAAGCTAATAAAAGATTTTACAGGATCCACCTCTTAGTTTCTTCAGCTGTTTTAATTCAGTGATGTATAGAAGCTTGTTTCCGCCACAGAATAAAAGGTAATTGCGCCTTTTTATCCCACAATTCACATTTCTAAACTTCTTATATCCTGCAATTCTGACTTTTTGCTCATAATTTCTAGCCTTGATTAATTTGGACAAAAATCATCCCTGCACAATGTCCATTGCATTGTGATGGTGGGAGTGGTCCTATGTGTGTGTATACAATGCAGTTTTCTCTAAGCGGTTCTCAGAATTGTGTCCTTGGGACGAGGGCACGTTAATTTATATATATATATATATATGATGTGCATGGATAAATCATTTATAAAAAATTATTAGTTCTTTATTGCAATATTCAATAAAAACAAGAATTGTCCATTTCATGGTGACTTTAATATGTTGTTCAGGCCAAAGTACAAATGTTGGTGATGCTTCGTTCCCTTGTTCATTCGCTGGTATCCTTAGGCATGCTCCGCTTTTTCCATGGACTTCGCTGTCTTTCCCCTACATTTTCCTTTTGAAGAAATAGACATAATCAGGTTTAATAAGCTGGAAGGAGGTAAAAAATACATATCACTTCACTTGTTTTACCATGAGGAGTCTATGAATTTTACTGAAATATACAAAGTATTCTAAATTGAGGATAACAAACAAAGTAGCTTAGTTGAAGACCGTGTTTGTTTGTTTTTAATAAAAGTGAAAATAATTGATCATAATAAGAGATCATTTTCGACAATTACCCTGAATATCTGGGGGAAAATGTGCGTCCCTCTCAATGTCTATGGTGGTTGTGGCCCTGGCTGAGGTCAGGAAACCAAGTCCTGCGTTTTCTCTTGAATTCAGCTTTCTCTTCTTCACTTGGTTTAGAGTCAGATACTGGAGGAATAAAAAATCATTAAGACACAATTGATGGAAACAATCAATATTAAGAGAGAACTAATTTTTACGTTCAAGAATTTATTTCTGGGGAAAAAAACAAATGAACGAGTATCCTAAATGTTTAAGAGAAATCGTCTCGGTTATGTATGTAACCCTCGTTCCCTGAGTAGGGAACGGAGACGTTACGTTGTGACGACCAATGGGGTTTCGCTTAGAAAGCCTCTCAGCTTCGAGTATTATAAAACGTGGCTTGTTTTCTAAGCGAAACCCCATTGGTCGTCAGGACGTAACTCGGTGTGACCACGAAAGGAAACTTAGTGTCTATGGTGCGGCCCTGGCTGAAGTTTTTATCTCGGAGGTCAGGAAACCAAGTCTTGTGTTTTCTCTTAAAGTCAGCCATCTCTTCTTCACTTGGTTTGGATTCAGATACTGGTGAAATGAAAAATAATAATTAAGATACAATTGGTGGAAATAATATATTAATAATCTAAAAGAAAACAGTATCTTTTGTTGTTGTGGCGCTGAATGATGTTCTTACCTTCAATCCCAGGAAACCAGGTCTGGAGCTTCCTTCTGAACTCAGCCTTCTCTTCTTCAGCGTGTTTAGAGTCAGAAACTACTGAATAAAAAAATAAATAAATCATTAAGTGACACAATTGGCGAAAATAATATACTAATATATATATATATATATAAATGAAGGTGACTTGACTATAAAACGAACATTACAATGAACAAAAATGTGAAAACCTCACTACAAATAATCCAGAATAGGTTGGTTTCACGTGACGTCACGTTGCTGCTTCGCGAAGTTCAGATGGAGGGCAGGAAGTGAAATAGCTGAGGATTTTCCGTCTGAAAAAATGGCCATGTTTTGTGTAGTTTACGGCTGCTCCAATCGTTCTAACCGAGAAAAGGGAAAGGGGTTTTATAGAGTACCAAATATTGTCATTCACAAAGGTGAGAAATGTAAAAAGCTCACAGAACAACGCCGTAAAAAGTGGATTTTAAACCTACGTCTGCGGTCGGGTGGAGCAGAGTTCTTACCTTCAATCCCAGGAAACCAGGTCTGGAGCTGGTGCTCTTTTCTCTCGATCACTGATCGAGTGAATCTCCTGAAGTTCTCCATCCTACAGTAGATCATTTCTAATCCACTCATGTTGTAAGATCTGCTCTAACGTCGGGCGTTTAGTTGGATCCAGGGTTAGGCACTGGCTAATCAGATCACTGCATTCTGTACACATTTTATCAAGGAGAGAGCTGGTTAGTCATGACCATGTGACACTAATGTTGGCATCTATGAAAACAGCATCTGAAACATGATTAATATAAGGTTAAGTGTTCTTTATCTTTACTTTAAAGGTGAAGTATGTATTTTCTTCTGCACTAGTGGCACATTGCGAAATTACAAAATAAAGCTTATTTTAAAAAACCTACGTCATCACGTCATCCCCGACTCAAACATCACAAACGTAGCTCTTACTGGTTCTTGTGAAGGCATGTTTCAGGTCCAACATATTAGGAATACTTTTAACTGTGTTGCATTTGTCTTTATGAACATTTGTCTATCTGAACGGATGCATGATGATGCTGTATGGTATTAAAGCATGCTTTATAGCGTGTAGCATCACAATGATCTGTTCACTTTGACGAGTTCATGACCTGTTTAATCTCCGAAAGTAGAAATGCAGTGAATTTTGGCGTTCACTTCTGTGACTAAAGCTACATTTCTTATAGTATTTAACTATATATCAAAAATTGTACACACTTCAACTTTAACTGTGTCTGTACTGAGCCTTTTGCTTTATGTGTGTGTTTATTAATGTTATCAATATCATTCACTCACCGTTGGATAAGCTGGTGTTCTGAAATGTAACTTTGGCTTCTTTGATTTCCGCTGGATTGTGAAAAGGAGGACATGCGTTCACCATCTCGTACAGCAACACTCCTAGAGCCCACACATTTGCTGGGATGGCGTGAAATCGAGGTTCTGTGAAGACTTCAGGAGGGCAGTAATCCAGGACTCCTGTAAGAAAGACATTTGAGCATTGTTGAGCAATTTTTTCAAAGTGTCAAATAATCAGCAAGTCATTACATCCAGGTTTCCACACACTCCCAAAATGCTCACCGATGTAAATGTAGCTGTCGTAGCCATCACTACTAAGCAGCTGACCAGAGCCAAAGTCTATCAGCTTGAGCTCTAACGTGTCTTTCTTCAACAGGAAATTGTGTGCATGAACATCGTTGTGAAAAACGTCATGATCAATGCAGTGTTGCACTGCCAGCACAGCCTGTCGCATGATGACCCGTGCGGTTGTTTCGTCCAGTTGAGGATTACGAATGATGAAGTCCAGCACGCTCTCGCAGGGTTCGGGATACTCCATCACCAGGGTGAATTTTCGAGGGTGCTCAAACCAATCGTGTAGTTGTATGGCGTAGGGGCTTATGGGTTCTTGCCTCATCATTAGCAGCAGAGCCACTTCTGTAATGAGAGGTTCGGGATGCCCAGGCTAGAGAAAAGAAAAGAAGACAGAAGATTAGCTGGGTAAAAATCTGAAGAAAACGTCATTTTTAAAGGAACTTTTCTTTGATCTTTGTAGATACGATCAACAGAGCCTTTCCAGGCTTGTTTGTCTATTACATTTACACCTAATGCTTCCTACAGGTGTATTGACTACAGTAATCAGCACTTAAACAACTAAATACAAATTCAGCTTTTGGTCAACTTACAATAGCAAGATAAAAATCTTTGGAAGTCTTGCGCATCCGCTTGATGGCAACCTACAAAAATGAAAAAAGAAACACACTATTCAATAACAGCGCCTGACCGTGCACATAACATTTACGATTTGAGCATCTAGTATTTAACCATGTGTATTAGATATGTTTTGATGCATGCAAGAGCAAAATGTTTATACAATTCAACAAGACTGCTTTACCCTTTTGCCATCAAATTTGCGTGTTCCCTCGAACACTCTTCCGAATCCTCCGGATCCAATCATCTCTCCCGCGTTATAGAGAGACTCAAAGGAGTCTGAAAAACAAACAGAAATATATGAGCTTGCTAGATCCTTTGTTTTATATTAAAAATATCAGTGCAGGTCGAAAAAAAATATATTAATATTCTCTGAAAACAAGCCTCAAGATATCTTTAGTGGAAAACAAGACGATAATACTGTAAAACAACAATGGCTGCAGATTTACCATGATTTGGCTCGACGCCGGAGTGATCTGGATCAGAATCTGGCTCTGAGTCCAGATCTAGTGGAGGAACGAAAGGCTCTGAGTCCAGATCTAGTGGAGGAACGAAAGGCTCTGAGTCCAGATCTAGAGAGTCCAGATCTAGTGGAGGAACGAAAGGCTCTGAGTCCAGATCTAGTGGAAGAACGAAAGGCTCCACAACATCCACTGCTTTACTGTCAGAACAGCAGCAGGACAGACTCCTCCACAAGTTCCTGAAGAATGAACAAATTCTTTCCATCTTCTTATGTTTTGTAGGTTTTTCTGGAAAAAAAAGGAGAAATATTTAGGCATAAACAAAAATTAGAAACATCTCTGACCTCACATTTAACAATGATATAACTTCCATTTGACTGTTTTAATACAGAACTCTATTCAGGATCATGCGTGTGTTTTCGGGTGTGTGTCAGACAGCGCAAGTGAGTTCATGGCTAATTGGCTTAACAAAAATATATTCTAAGAACATTTTGTCCAACTAAAATATTTCAGAAAAATTTGGCTAAGAAACAGTACATGTGACCAGACCTTAACTTGTCAAACATTTTAAGCAGTCACCATTCTGCCTTATTTCAGTCTCACCTGTGGAGCTCTTGATCACATCCTCCATGGCACCCGGAGCAGTCGGGACGTCTGAAGTCTCGACGGGAACTTGACCAGGCAGTGGAGGACACGTCCACAATTGGAAGCTGTCGGATCTGGACAAACTTCTGTTTCCGTCACTGCCCTGTTCATGTTGGCTCTCAGATCTGTTGTTACTGCTCCTCTTCTCGATGATGTACGTGCCTGTGCTGCTAAACCTCGACGACAACCCACAAAACCGCCACACCACATCCCCCACAGAGCTGGACAAAGATGGTGTGGACATGATGCCCGGTGGAGAATCTGTGGAAGCAGCTCCACTGGATCTGTCTGAGGCTGCAATATTCCAGACATTTTTGATAATATTAATAATCAATGTCAGTGGTCACACCAAAAAAAATGCAACTTTCTATTTTAAGCAGTCATCATTCTGCCTTATTTCAGTCTCACCTGTGGAGCTCTTGTTCACATCCTTCATTGCACCTTGAGAAGTCGGGACGTTTGAAGTCTTCATTGGCTCGACCGGAACTTGACCTGGCAGTGGAGGAAACATCCACTCTTGGAACATTTCTAATAATATTAATAATCAATGTCAGTGTCAGTGGTCACACCCAAAAAAAATGCAACTTTCTATATTCAATGACAAATCATTTATTAACTTTAATAAAAGCCTATTCTTACCTCTGCGAAAGCGTTTGGATGAAGTGGACGGACGTCCATCATCTGATTCTGGCCTCTGCACCTCTCTCTTCCTCTGAGCCGGACCTGTGGACACAGAAACAAACTCACAAGACAGAGGGGTTAAATGTCCAGGAATAATCTCCCGGCTCGGGCCTGGCATCATCCTTCAAACTGTAAAAAAAAAACAATACAAATACAATA
Source organism: Leuciscus leuciscus (assembly GCF_965113295.1). Classification (NCBI taxonomy): domain Eukaryota; kingdom Metazoa; phylum Chordata; class Actinopteri; order Cypriniformes; family Leuciscidae; genus Leuciscus; species Leuciscus leuciscus. The sequence goes on from NC_138746.1 coordinate 31,556,664, forward strand.
AAATACAATTCTCCTCAGAAATACCCCTCCCAATAAAACAACAACAACAAAAAAAACAAACTCCAAACTCCCTCTAAAATCAGAAAAGAACAATCAAATAGAAGTGTCCTCAGAAATAACTATAAAAAACTATAAATAAAACTATGTAGATGATTATATCCTCCGATGTCCTTCTATAATAAAAGTATCCTCTCTGAAATCCTCCAAACAGTTCAAAATCGCAAGATCAGCACAGCAAATATTCAGTCTCAACCAGCAGAAAGTGATCTAGCGATTTGTAGATATTTGCAGACAGAATTCATAACACGTCGCAATAACGAATTCAAATCAACACAAATTATTCGAAATACCTGAAGTCGCGCACGTGAGCAGAGCGCGTGACCGCACATCGAATCTGGAAACACACTGAATCAGGACTGAATGTTATAATAATAATGTATCTTAACGGCTTAGCTAAAAATGTGATATGTTAAAGCATGAAATAAGGTACCACGAATCAGTGAATTTGAGTTTGATGTGTGTATATTATTATTATATCAGTAATAAAAAAATATTTAATTTTTTTTAATGTTCAAAAAAGTATTTAGACATTTATGTCAATGCGATTCAGAGACGAATACTAATGTCGTCCACCAGAGGGAGCCACAGAACAGCAAATTAAAAGACTATGAAAATTGTTCAATAACTTGTAGTCAAAATAGCATACTATACATTCATTATAGTTTCATAAAGTTGAATAAAGCCCAATAATGAGTTTGCAAAAACTTACAGACCATGAATTTTTATTTTTTTATTTGAATGATATTGACAACATATTTAAAACAGGGTTCTCAAGTTTTATCAAAAGCTTGGAGTGAGATCACATGCGGTTAGGGGAGGAGCCTTAATGGAGGCCCGCCCCCGCCTGTCCCCGCCCCCCAATTTTACCCATTGTTCATAATTAACCAGCACAAATTGAAATTATAACAATTGGTAAATCTGATAAATGACAGAGCAATTCATCACATCAAATATACTATTTAATGTTATATTTCAAATTACAAATATACAAAAATATAACAAATTGCCCCTCGTGAGAATTTTTTTTGCATTTTAATGTTAAATCCATCAATCTGGTGCACTTTGAGAGTTCAAAATTAAAAGCTCCAAACTATATTCAGTGTGCAAATTAAACAAAGAAAAATGTAAACCTCTTTTAGTTACAGTGTCTATTTACATTACACCTACTACATAATAATAGTTATAATATTAATCCTATGACCGTAATAGCCATATTTTGTAAAAACAAATGCACTAAAAAATAAAGGAAACTTTCATAATTAGATTTGTACCTATTTCTATACTTGAAAGAGATAAGCACATGATCTTTTTGACGCAAACTGCATCAAGCTTTTATTTTGGCGGAAAACATGGTTTACAAACGCCTCTCATTAAATTTCTAGTGAATTGCGGTAATCGTCAAATATGCAGATATGGAAATAATCTGTAACTGGGTTATGGGTTCCTACACTCATGACATGGCCTAAGTGTTTTGACCGCGGATTACTCATCTCTCCTGATCCTCCTCACTATCATCATCATCACAGGAGCTGATGAAGGGCAGAAAACATACTGTATATTTTGACACAGTTTACAGTGTCTGCTTTAAGGGCCAGTTTCTATTGTTTCACGCTATTTCTCTGCACATTCCTTGCGTTTCTTCTCCATCTCGCAGACTATTTTGACAGATACACACTGACACTGCTGCACGCTCGCTCACTCGTTTAAAGTTGTGATTGGGCCAGCCCAGTGTCAATCAAGAAAAGAACCAATGGGCCGCTGATCTACATGTTTCATGGGCTGGTCTGTCAGAAAAAAAAAAACTACTTTTTTTGACCAATGCATTACACCAGCACAAACCCAGCGCGTTCGCGCGATGTTGTTGGTTACCTAGTAACGAACGTACGGTGCGTGTGCGTGCACACTTTGTGTGCGTGCGCCTCGTACACAACGTTATAAAGCTTGCAGGACAACTTGGTTGGCATTGCCTTTTCAGCGTGAGAAATACATGGTGTGGCGTGTGAGCGTGTGAACTGGTTGAATTGCGTGTGTCTCACGGCCAATGCGTGAGACTTGAGAACCCTGCATCAAGTTGCAGACATGACAGAATGTATGTCCAACTGAAGAAGAGGGACTATATTAACTGTCTACTTTTATATAGTACATATATTAATACTTCCATAAAGAGACACTTAAAAACTCATATTTTATTTTAAAAGAGACATGTCCATTGTATAACTATATATCATCAACACAAGCCATTGTGCTTGAACACCGACGATCGCCTCAAGTTAAACTGCATTGTTTCATTTACCTTCTGTGTCATTGCCCACAACGCTTACGTGACAGGACTTTGAAACAGCAAACAGCTAAAACAATAAAAGGCATGACTTACATCGCATCCTTATTTTTTCTTCATTTTAACACCCTGAAAAGGATTTTGTAAAGATAAAACCGATTTTAAATTCAGAGATATTGCGGCTGGTTTTACCGTGAAAGTCGAGAACGGTCCAATCACACAAGAAAAAAATATAAAAAATAACTTTGATTCGCTACCCTTTTATCCAAAGAGACGGAACTATTTGCACTGTATTAATCAATGGGAAATCATGCTAAAATAATCTGTCATAGGCTAATACTGTGGCTCACATTATTGGGGTCGCTTGCAAGTCGCAGCAGCACGAATTACGTGACCAGCAACATATTTCTGCTTCAAATATTGTGCGTAGTTAACAGTGAGTGAGTGGTGGTTTCAGACATTATTTTATTAAAGTGCATTTGTCAGTGCCGCACTCGTAGTGACTCTTATTCTGCCTGACAGAAAGAAAAGCTCGTAGCTTACTGAAGGCGGAGCGGTTTGACCAATCAGATGAAAGGGGCGTTTCAGCGCCGCCCACGTGTGCAAATGAAACATCGAACCCATAAACCGATTTGTAAATCACAAACGAAAAATGAAAAATCGAGCCAAAATCGAATTTTTCGTTTTTTAAACTAAACTAAAAAACGAATAAACGAGCTGGTTTTCATTTCTCATTATTCCATTCCAAACAGGAAATGAAATGATCAAAAAGTACACGGACCTTAAACCTACTGAAAAGAGCTTGTGACTAAATCTCATAACTCCATTGGATCCTCAAAGGCCCTGTCCCAAATGGCACACTCCGGACTTGTGGACTTCCTCAGAATCCACACTTTGGTGACGTCATGTAGTGCAGACCTATAGGGCTCTTTGTGCGAGTCCACGAGGGCGCATTGAGAGGTATTTTTGGGACAGACTTGATCGTCACGCCGGAAATAACGGTCTGGTTGATGTTGGACAGGAGAAATCACATTTTTGTGCTCCGACGTCTTATCTCCATGTCAACTACACAGCCTAATTTTACAGTTCTATATTTTGATATTATGCATGCCACCTGGGCATTAGACAATAGATACATCATGCTTATTTAAATTATGTATAAAGTTGTACATAATAATAAATAATGTTCCATTTGAACTAAGATTACAATTTTAACACATAATGAAAATGTGCATGAGTGTCAGATGAATTTACAGGTTTCAATATTCATACTATGTTTACATGACTCAGTAAAGCCCTGACATTCAGTTCTATTTATTTAATGAATCATAATGCGATCGTATTATTCAACGCGCCATTATCGATGACCATAATGTTTGTATAAACTGTAGGTAAAAACTGGTAAAATGTACATCTAGGTCATAAAAAACGTAATATTTTCTTCTCAGCCATGTCAACAATTGTCCGTAAGCGAAATCTCCTCCCATCCGTTGTCTGATTGGCCTTTCGCAAGGATTCCTGGGTAGTAAAAGTGTGTGGAGCCTGCATCTATGCGGAAGACCGCTTCAAGGGTACAAAGGGGGCGCTGCTGAGCACACTTCAGAGCGTTAAAATGCTGAATGGGACGGCCTACGGACTCATAGCCTCAGCGAGCACGCGCAATTTACTTGTGATCCGATCGACCAAAACTCATCTTAACACCAGGTGTAAACAGGCCTCACATGTCAATCAGGTTCCTAGCTCTCCCTGTGGCTCACCTCATCAGCAACATGTCTGCCCAACTGTCCCTTCAAGCCCTTCATCCCGAGGAACTCTCCATATTCTCCGTTGTCCTCGTCAGTAGCGGCTGCCTCTTCCGTCTCCTCCTCCTCCTCCTCTTCCTCTTCCTCCTCCTCCTCCTCCTCCTCCTCCTCCTCTTCCTCCTCCTCCTCCTCTTCCTCCTCCTCTTCCTCCTCCTCCTCCTCCCTCCTCTTCCTCCTCCTCCTCCTCCTCTTCCTCCTCCTCCTCTTCCTCCTCCTCCTCCTCCTCTTCCTCCTCCTCTTCCTCCTCCCCTCTTCCTCCTCCGCCTCCGCCTCCTTCTCCTCCTCCTCCTCCTCTCCTCCTCCTCCTCCTCCTCCATCCTCGAAGCTGGAGCCCGAGGTGTCGTCCATATTCTCCATGTCCACCACTGCCGAGCCGCTGCCCTGGGGTCGATCACGAGAAAGAGAGAAAGTTCTGTCACAAAGTCTGTAAAACACTCATAAAGCCAATTTTCACATTCCAGAATAAGTTAGAGAATGTGATGGAGCAGGACAGGTTTATTTTCCCTTTATTTCTGTATAATTTGCTAAACTTTTCTGAATACTGTAAATATATGGAAAGTATTAAAGGGTTAGTTCACCCAAAAATAATCCCATCATTTACCCACCCTCAAGCCATTCTAGGTGTATATGACTTTCTTCTTTCAGCCAAACACAATCAAAGTTATATATATAAAAAAAAAAGAAATCCTAGCTCTTCCAAGCTTTATAATGGGAGTGAACGGTGCATGAAATTTTTAAGCCTAAAAAAGCACATCCATCCATCATAAAAAGTAATTCATACGGCTCCGGGGGGTTAATAACTCACTTTTATGATGGATGGATGTGCTTTTTTGGTCTTCAAAATTTACCGTAAACACCTTGGATGGCTTGAGGGTGAGTAAATTATGGGGTACATTTAATTTTTGGGTGAACTACCATTTAAAGGGGTAGGCAAATGATTGTGGATGCTAAAGTGCAATAATAATGTTTTTGGACATGGTACAATGGTACAACCATGGTTATTTGTACATATGTCAAGCTAATAGCATGTTTCTGAGTATGTAACATGGTAATAATAGCAATAACATGGCGATCATTTATGTCCTCCACTTATACTAACCTACATATTATAAGTACATAATTGTTTACATCACAGTTTCGCTTACTGTATTTCAAGCAGCTTTGAATAGTACACAAATGGTGCATGAATATGGTAATTAGTGAGCAAGATACAAATAAAGATAGTACCACCACAACGGTGATGTCAGACTGAGCAAACGGCTTGTTTCACAGAAAAATCATGTGTTTTCATACGTTCATTCATGAAAAACAAAAATAACATTTCTATATGTAAATTCAAAGTTAGGATTCACATAACATTTGATAAAATCACACAAATGACACACCAAAATGTGTATGGACTCACCTTAGCTTACCCTGATCATCGCAATCACAATGAAACCGCAACCATAGAAAGAGTGTACATTTAAAAATTAAAATGATTTGTTTTTGTGTGTGTGTGTGTGTGTGTGTGTGTGTGTGTGTGTGTGTGTGGAAGATTTAAGTTCCGAGTGACAGTGGTTTGTGTTGTTCCCCTCTGCTGACATTTTCCATCCTGCACATCAATGGCATTGTAGTGTCAACAACATTTTGCTGCTGTATTTTCAGACATTTCATAACTTCAGTCTATGGAAATGGTATCAGTGAGTATAAAAACAAGTGTTGAACATCCAAAGCTACTCCAGAAGTCTTGAATTTATCGCACATATGGCCACATGGACTACTCATGTTACTGTTATGCCATTTTTGGAGCTTTCATGATGACTATGAAAAGACATTGTATGGAAAACACCTGCATAAAGATTCTTCAAAATTGTCCTTTTGTGTTCCACTGTAAAAATAGCAATTTATATGACTTTGTTTGGATCGACAAGTTTCTATAAGTTTTAAGATTGACCTAAATCTTTCTAATAATACAAGAATAGCTTCTTTCACCTATACCATGAATAGGGGTGTCATGCACCTAATTTTATTATTATTATTATTATTGTCCATATGCTGGCTCTAGTCTAGTCAACCATAGATAGAGATTTTAAACAGTTTATTTCAGGAAGCACAATAGTGTCACCGTCATGTTCAGTTTGTGTTGGTTTTCACTCGTCACATGTGTTCCTTTGTTCTCTTTTAGTTAATTATCTTTGTGTATTTAAGTTTGTGCTTGAGTTCAGTTCTTAGTCCTATGTATCGCACGTTGGCTATTATCCTTGTAATATTTATCTAATAAACCTTGTATACCTTCATCATCGTCTTCCTTGAACTTTACAAGTAGGCCCTTGCATTTTCACTTCTAAGTTTTGTCATAGATCGGGAATGTTTAAAAGCATTTATTATTTTCTATTCTTTGAAAGCATTTTTTTAAAGGGGTCACATCATATTTTTTTTAAAACCCCAATACCCAACATGAGGGTGAGTAAATAATGATGATAGAATTCTTTAGGTTATTGAATTTGTTTTTGGGTAACTGTTCCTTCAAGTTTCAAGATTTACCTGAATCTTTGCAATAATATAAGAAAGGAAATGATAACAGAGACTGACTCTGTGTAACGGTCACCAGCTGGAGTGCCCTTGAGAGCCGCCAGAGGGCACTTCACATCAGACACTCACGTTCACTCTCAGACTACATTTCCCATACTCACTGCCCGGACTCATCATCTCTGATCACTCATCACAGTCACCTGTACCTCATTATCACTGATTGCATTCACCTGTGTCCCATCACCCTGTTAGTCTCAGTCTATTTATACCATGTTCATTCATTCACTCACCGTGAAGTCTTGTTCTCTTACGAGAGGTCTCTCGTACTGCGTAAGATATCTTACGCTAGGGGAAAATCCTTTTTCCGCGAGATATTGAAGCCAAAAATTATCCTTAATTTTGTAATAATGCAAAACGCGTTGCGGCAGCATGCAGACATAGGCGAGGCAGCTTGCGCGCCTATTGGCTGCTCTGCGGCAACTGCAGCAGCCTATCGAGCGAGGCCTGGCGTGACGCCAGACCCAATCAGGGCACTTCGCGCCCACTGCGTCACGTCCCGCCGAAATGGGCGTGGTCTAGGCCTATAAATACCGCTCGCAGGCAGCTATTATCTGATTTTTCATCCTTCAAGCGAAGCACACGCATCGCTGGAGCTGGAGAAGAAGCCGCGCCGTCTGAGAGAGAGCACCTTCAGCGGGACGAGTCACTGAAGTCGCTGGCCGCGCCGCCTTCCTGCCTTCCTGCTGCGCTTTCCGGCGCTTATATCCTTTCTGATTACACTGTACTCTATTTGTGTGTGTGTGTCGCCGCCGCGACACACATTCTAAAAGAGCTAGCGTCTTTTTAAAGATGCCTTCCTGCGGCTCGTGCAGAGCCACGCTCAGCGACGGGGACCGCCACGTGGTTTGCGTTTCCTGCCTGGGTGAGGAACATGCAGTTCTCGCGCTCGCTGACGGCGGCTGCCCTCACTGCGAGCTGATGGCAATGGCGACTCTGAGGACTCGCCTAGCCTTCTTCACCGAGACTGCTCCCCCGCCCGCCGCGGCGTCGCGCCGTAAAAAGCGCCGTGCCCAGCGGGCCCCGGAACCCTCCCTCAGCCGCCAAAGCTCGCCGGTTCGCCCGCTTGCTTCCCCGGCTTCGTCAGCCTCGCTTCCTGACGGACAGCGGCCGCCGTCTGCCGCCGCTTCCGTTGACATCGTTGATGAGGAAGCCCTGCTGGGAGAGGATGATTCCTGCTCTATCCTGGCGTCAGGCAGTGAGGATTGGGTGGGCTCTGAGGACCCCACGCCCCCTGCCCGCACGTCGTCAGGCAAGAGAGCGTCCATCGAGACGGAGCTCATGCGAGTACTCGCACAGGCCGCGGCGAGCCTCGGCCTCGAGTGGTCTTCGCCTGAGCAGCCCGCTCACAACCGGCTGGATGGATTTTTCCTGCCTGGGGAGCGCGCTTCGCCTGCGTCCAGACCGGCGCCTTTTCTTCCTGAGTTACACGAAGAAGTTGCCAAGTCCTGGAACGCCCCCTATTCGGCTAGAGTGCGTCCTGCTGTTTCTTTGGCATTCTCCGCTGTTGACGATGCCAAGAACAAAGGATACCTTTCGCTGCCGCCGGTCGAAGAGGCGATAGCGGCCCACTTATGTCCGCCCTCCGCTGGACGGCGTGCTAAGCCGGCCCTACCCTCTAAAGCTTGCCGCACGACGTCAAGCCTGCTCCGCCGCGCTTTCTCCGCCGCCGGGCAAGCTGCGTCAGCGCTGCACACCATGGCAACGCTTCAGATCTTCCAGGCCGATCTCCTCCGTAAGCTGGATGAGGAAGGACCTGACGCGATCTGCGTGCCGGACTTAAGGAGTGCCACGGACCTCGCTCTCCGTGCTACTAAGTCTGCAGCGCAAGCCATTGGACGGAATATGGCCTCTCTCACCGTGACTGAGAGACATCTTTGGCTGACGCTCTCGGAAATGGCCGAGTCTGAGCGCACCGCGTTCCTCGACGCCCCGCTTTCCGCCACAGGCCTCTTTGGATCCTCCGTCAAGGATTTCGCGGAGAGATTCGCAGAGGTACAGAAAGCGTCACAGGCTATGAAGCACTTCCTCCCGAAGCGCTCCAGCTCTGCAGCAGGCCGTGCGAAACCGTCTGCTCAGAGCTCACAGCCACCGTCCACTGCCTCCACTTCACAGCGCCGCCAGGCCCGAAGCGCGAGACCGCGCTCCCACTCATCCGGTCGCCGCCCCGCCGTGCGTGGCCCGCGACCTAGGATTACGGTGAAGCCCGAGGCCCCGAAGTCGTCCTAGCACAGCTAGGAAAACGACGGTGTTCAAGTCCCGCTGCGGCCAGACTCACACCAAAGCTATTCGCTCGTCCAGTTCCAGCAAATGTGACTGTTCCAGTGTTTTCTGCAGCCAACAAGTCGGTTCTGTCACCCGCTTGCCTGCACACAAATGCCGTTTTCACGGCTACCCAGATAAATCCCCAAAAGAGTGTATTTTCTGGTGTCCCGGCCACGGCCGATGGTGTTTCATGTGTAGTAAGAATGCCCACTGCCCAGTGCCCATCCCTACACACAAGCACAGCCTGTCACACAGGGCTCGCGCACATAAAACCGACTCAGATCGGTTGCGCTTCAAACATGGTGAATGTGCCCACTACCCAGTGCCCACTAACACCGCGTTATGCATGTCTCACGGTTTCTGTAAAAACGAAACCAACGTGCACTCGATTCACGCAAGCGAACGATGCTTTCGGTGTGATAAATGTGCCCGCTGTCCCGCGCCCACATCCACACATAGACATGACAGCTCCCACGGGAACCGCCAAGCCCTCCCCCTCGTGGTCGACCGCGGGCAATCTGCCCGCTGTTATCAGCGCGCCCCATGCCTCAAATGTCACAAGCGCGATGCTTGTGTTGCAGCACGCCGAAGCTTCTCCATCGCTGAGCGAGCGGAGCGCGCTTCGTATTCAGCCCCTAGCTATCCATGCAGACGCATGGGCAAAGCTGCCCGGGGTTTCGAAGTGGGTGCTGAACATTATAAAAAGAGGCTATTCGCTGCAGTTTCGCCGACGCCCTCGCCGCTATGTGGCGCGCGTCGAGACCACGGTAAAAACAGAAGTAGCACATTTACTTCGAGCCGAAGTGGCGAAACTATTGAGCAAAGGGGCCATAGAGCCTCTCTCTCAAGTTCAGAGCGAAGGAGGGCTATACAGCAGATACTTCCTGGTACCGAAAAAAGACGGGGGTCTCAGACCCATACTAGATCTAAGGTAACTGAACAAAGTGCTTGTGAAGCGACAGTTCAGGATGCTCACGACCAGACAAATCCTTGTGCAGATTCGCCAAGGAGATTGGTTTGTGTCAATAGATCTGAAAGACGCGTATTTTCAAATACAGATAGCGTCACGTCACAGGCGATATTTGAGATTCGCCTTCGAGGGCCAGGCATATCAGTACACAGTCCTGCCGTTCGGTTTGTCCCTGGCACCCCGTACATTTACGAAGTGCATGGATGCGGCGCTCGCACCCCTCAGAATGAGAGGCATGCGAGTGCTGAACTATTTGGACGATTGGCTGATTCTAGCGCAATCTCGCGCAGTGCTCATAGAACACACGACCATTTTACGACCACGATCGATCACCTCGAGGATTTGGGTCTCAGTGACAATTGGGCGAAGAGCTCTCTGTCACCCAGTCAGAAGATATCTTTCCTGGGCACAGAATTGGACTCGCTGTCCATGATAGCGCGACTATCACCACAGCGCGCGGTAGACATTCAACGCACAGCGAACTCGAGTGGTCTCTACACCCACAGACAGTCCAACTGCTGTGGAAGAAATTCGGCAGAGCGGAAGTAGACCTGTTTGCGTCTCAAGAAAACGCTCACTGTCAGGAATTTTTCTCCAAGAGCAGTCCACCTCGGGATGGGGAGCGCTGCTCGAGGGCAGACCGTTCTTCGGCCAGTGGTCGGAACGGGAAAAGCTCCTGCACATAAACTGCCTCGAAATGCTGGCAGTAGACAACGCGCTGACGCGTTTTTGTCCCCAAATAAAAGGACGCCACGTCTTGGTCCGTTCGGACAACATGTCTGTGGTGTCCTACATAAATCGCCAGGGCGGCCTCAGGTCCAAGAACCTGTACAGGCTGGCAGAACGCCTCCTGGTATGGGCTCAGTGCAACCTGCGCTCGCTCAGATCAGCGCACGTGCCAGGGCTCCTGAATATAGGACCGGACAGACTGTCCAGGAACAATGTTCCGGCAGGCGAGTGGTCTCTACACCCACAGACAGTCCAACTGCTGTGGAAGAAATTCGGCAGAGCGGAAGTAGACCTGTTTGCGTCTCAAGAAAACGCTCACTGTCAGGAATGTGACACACTGGCCCATGTGTGGCCCCGCCGCCCGCTCTATGCTTTTCCCCCCGTCTCTCTCCTGCCTCAGGTGATAGAACGGATCAGGGAAGAAGGATGCTCAGTATTGCTGGTGGCACCGTTCTGGAAAAACCAACCTTGGTTCCCAGTCGTGATGCAGTTAGCAAGTACTGCCCCGGGGCCAGTACCAGTGAGGAGAGACCTCCTCTCACAGGCCCATGGCTCGATCTGGCATCCTCACCCGGAACTATGGTCCCTTCATGTCTGGGCCATCAACGGGTACATGTTGGACTCCCTAAAGGAGTATTAAACACGATCACGCAGGCTAGAGCTCCGTCTACGAGACGACTCTATTCCTCTAAATGGTCAGTGTTTTTGGGCTGGTGCACAGCCCGTGGTGTGTCACCCACAGACTGTGGTGTGACGGAGGTGCTTTCCTTCCTACAAGAGCTGTTGGATGAGGGCAGGGCCCCCTCCACGCTCAAAGTTTATGTGGCGGCTATAGCAGCGTTCTCAGGAACAACGCTTGGTCAGTCAATAGGAAGGAACGATTTAGTCATCCGCTTCCTTAGAGGGGCTAAGAGACTGAATCCTCCCAGACCTCCCTCAGTCCCCGTATGGGACCTTTCTACGGTTCTGGAAGCCATGAAAGGTGCGCCATTTGAGCCTTTACAGTCAATCGATTTGAAACACCTGTCTTTCAAGACGGTGTTTTTGCTGGCTCTCGCTTCAGTGAAGCGCATAGGGGATCTACACGCGCTCTCTGTGAGCGCGGCGTGCATGGAGTTTGGGCCTAATGACTCAAAAGTTATACTCAAACCTAAGCACGGTTATGTTCCAAAATCCCTCAACACACCGTTTAGGGCGCAGGTTATCTCCCTGTCAGCCCTACCGGTCCCTGATGAGGAAAGAGACGCGAGCCTCCTTTGCCCAGTCAGGGCATTACGAGCTTATGTGTCTCGCTCGTCTGTTTTCAGACAGACGGAGCAGCTCTTTGTTTCATTTAGCGGACGTTCTAAGGGACTAGCCGCGTCGAAACAGAGCCTATCCAGATGGATAGTTGATGCTATAGCGCTGGCATACGCCTCCAAGGGCATGCAGTGCCCGTTGGGTGTCAGAGCGCACTCCACGAGAGGCATGGCCTCTTCGTGGGCCTGGTCAAGTGGGATTGCCTTGCAAGATATTTGTATGGCGGCAGGCTGGGCCTCCCCGTCTACATTTATAAGGTTTTATAACCTAGAGGTTCCCGCCTTGCAGGCCAGGCTGCTGTCGGTCTAAGTTTACCAGTATTATCTGACCTGATGCGATCAGCTCAGAATGCTGCGTCTACTGAGCACAGCTCAATGTTCGACAGTAAAAAGTAGCAGCACGAGATGTGCCTGGGCAAACTGTGTAAGACCCACATTCCCCCATCAGTTCAGGCCGTACCCCGCCCTGTCTGTATGATGAAATTCGCGTCTCAGCGACGCTGCCATATGTGGAAGAGTGCGGCTTCGCCCCTCCCTCTTCCCGGACTCCCTGTGAGTTCCCTGAGTGATTGTGCACTATACAGTATGTACCCCGGGCTTTCGCCCTTGGGTCTTTGGTGTCAGATCTCAGCATGCACGGCGTTTTGCATTGGGTCCCCTAGCGTAAGATATCTTACGCAGTACGAGAGACCTCTCGTAAGAGAACGTACTCGGTTACTAACGTAACCTCGGTTCTCTCTAGAAGAGGGAACGAGTACTGCGTATCTTGCCGTGCATGCACACGCTCTGGTTGCTTCGATGATGAAAAACCAGATAATAGCTGCCTGCGAGCGGTATTTATAGGCCTAGACCACGCCCATTTCGGCGGGACGTGACGCAGTGGGCGCGAAGTGCCCTGATTGGGTCTGGCGTCACGCCAGGCCTCGCTCGATAGGCTGCTGCACTTGCCGCAGAGCAGCCAATAGGCGCGCGAGCTGTCTCGCCTATGTCTGCATGCTGCCGCAACGCGTTTTGCATTATTACAAAATTAAGGATAATTTTTGGCTTCAATATCTCGCGGAAAAAGGATTTTCCCCTAGCGTAAGATATCTTACGCAGTACTCGTTCCTTCTTCTAGAGAGAACCGAGGTTACGTTAGTAACCGAGTACGTTTTAGTGTTACACTGCATTTCTGAGCATTCTCTTGGTTTTCTTGTCTCTTGGTTTTGGATATCTTGCCCTGTTCCCTGGATTACTCTCTTGCCTCTGGTCCCTGCCTGTTTTGTTTGTTTGTTTGTTTGTTTGTTTCTTTGGTTGGACTGCCTATCTGTGTTGTGTATGACCCTTGCCTGTACCTTGGATTACGCCTCTGGATTGCCCTCAAATAAAGCTGCACTTGGATCTAAACCTTCGTGTCTCGGAGCAGTCCGTAACACTCTGCGTGCACGTTTTTTTTTTTTTTTTTTTTTTTTTTTACATAACCACAAAGATTATATTAAAAATAAAGCTTTTCCTCCTGGTGTGGGGAAAAGTATTTTCAATTTTTGGTACTCAAAGGGGCTACGATTCGTGGGTAATTTATTTGAAAACAGTCATTTTATGTCATTTTCACAACTTCAGAATAAATACCAAATACCACACAGCCACTTTTTTGGTTTTCTTCAGGTTTTCGTACATTTCGTACATCTTCGACATTTTGTACAGTCCCATCTTGTACTTTCAACAGACCAATCAATAGAGAGTCCAATTGATAGCCTCCTCCTTACTTTTAATTCAATTGCTTCCAATAACAGAAAATTTATCTCACTCTTTTATGGAAAACTGTACTCTCTTAAATTAATTGTGCCAATGTCAACAAAAGCAGGGAGTCATGGGAAAAGGATTTGGAGATTGATCTTGATACTGATATCTGGTCAGATGCATTTGAATCTGTTAAGAAACTGTTTATGTGTAATAGACTTAGAGAGAGTCAGTACAGGATATTGCATAGATTGCAGCGCACTCCTCATTTTCTAAACAAGATTAACCCCCAAGTCTCTCCCCTCTGTAGGAAGTGTAAGAAAGAAGTAGGGACCTACTATCATTGTATTTGGCAATGTCCCTTAATACTCAGGTATTGGAGGAATATTTCTCAGGAGCTAAGTTCAATTTTTCACAAAACAGTTAAATCAGAACCAGTCTTGTTCCTTCTGAATCTACATTTAGAGCAGCTCTCTCTATCTGCAGGGCAACTGTTGTTAATGGGTAAACTCTTACTTCTAGCAAGGCGTTGTGTTTTGTTCCAGTGGATTGAGGAAAAACCTCCCTCGGTCACACAGTGGTACAGAGAAATATTTAAGGTTTTTCCTCTGGAACGCCTCAGTGCCATATTAAGGGGCAATACCAATTTGTTTTATAATGTTTGGCAACCTTTTCTTGACTACCTTCCTGGTGATCTTGCTGGTTTGCTGCAGGATGGGAGACCACATTTTGTCTTCACCAATAAGTCATAAATTCTTTTGAAATTTCCTTTTATTTATTTAAAAAAAAATGTATGTATGTGTTTTGTTGTAAACAATAATGTAGGTTATGTGATGTAACATGTGATGAGCAATTTGTGTGTGTGAATAATTTCCCCCTGTTTTGTATGTTGGTAATAGCTGGGCTTTTTTGTTTGTTGTTTGTGTAAAATCAATAAAATATATAAAAAAAATAAAATAAAATAAAATAAAGATTATATTAAAGGGGTGGTTGATTATGATTTCACTTTTCTAACTTTAGTTAGTGTGTAATGTTGCTGTTTGAGCATAAACAACATCTGCAAAGTTACAACACTCAAAGTTCAAAGCAAAGGGAGATATTTGCTTTTAAAGAAATTGCTTTTTAAGGACTACAACAAACGGCTGGTAAGGACTACACGACATTCCTCCCGGGTTAGTGACATCATCAAGCCCAATATTTACATAAACCCCGCCCCCGGAACACGATTTATCGATTATCATGACAGAATATGCTAATCAATGACTAGAAGATAACTACACATAAGCTACATAAATTCATCAACTAACCATTCAGAAATGTTCTGTTGCTTCTACATGTTGTCACTTCTTCTTGAGTCTCTCCATCATGGTCTGACTCCGGTTTGAACATAAAAGGCTAAAAGATTTTGAAATTTTTAGTACATGTCTGTGTGAGGTAAAAGGACACAAGCTGTTGAAGCTCCGCCCCCTGTGCCGGGAGCAGCAGCTCATTTGCATTTAAAGGGACAGACAAAAAACAGTGCGTTTCTGTTCACCCTCAAAAAGTGAACATTTTAACATGCTATATAAAAAAATGTGTGGGGTATTTTGAGCTAAAACTTCATTTACACACTCTGGGGACATCAGAGACTTATTTTACATCTTGTGAAAAGGGCATTATACCACCCCTTTAAATAAGCATTTATTTAAAGGGACCATGTCATCATTTTTTATAAGCCCACTAAGATCCACTTATAATGTTCAAGACATTTTTTTATTTTTTTTATTAAGCTGAATGATTAATACGGCCTAAAATTAACACTCGCCAAACGCAAGTAAAAATCAACATCGGCGAGTATATGAAACGGTGTCAATCACCAGTTGTCCAGTAACATTTTTATGAATTCTAACAATGCAATGTTGTGAGAACATGAGAGCAAACATGAACGACGCTCGGATTGATGGACCAGCACTGCATCGAAAGTTTAAGGCGTGCCAATTTAAACATGCAAGCGCACGAAGCAAAAGTTTGAACTCAATTTGTTATTCGCAAGTGGTGTGGGAAGTTTCTGTGCGCAAAAGCAAAAGAAAGCTGTGACTCAGACAGCGCGCGAATACTGAATTGAGCCGTTTAAAAAAAGTGCGTGTTTCAACGAGGATCCTAGTAAACATAGTCAAGTCACCTTTATTTATATTGCGCTTTTTACAATACAGATTGTTTCAAAGCAGCTTTACAGTGATAACATGAAAATAATACAACAAAGTTTGTTTTTAGAAGAAAATGGCGTCATTGTCCACCTTAAGTAAGGCAGATCAATAATATTGTTGAATATTAAATGTCCCCAACTAAGCAAGCCATTATCCGATTGTTAAGTCTGACGTCACGCGTGACGTTTAGCCTTTTCCGGGTCCAAGCGCTCCTCTCGTCCAGAAATAACAATGGTGGAACCTGTAAATGTATTTACGATCACGTCCTTCTTAGTGAGGCACCCTTGGCGGTCAAAAAGGGTTTAAATTCCTTTAACACCAACAGAGTGGTTAGTGTAGCTCATCACTCAGGTGGCATAATTAAGGGTAGAGTTCAGGCATCAATGAAAAAGAAGATTTACGAGGTTGAAGTGAGTTAGCTCGGGACACGGGCATTGTAAAAACACTCAATAATAACCAAAACACTAGCGAAAGCGGTAGGTAGGTAGAGAGGACCTGGACTTTGGACCCGGAAAGAGTATTATCGGAGAGTGGTTACGTCACGACTTAACAACCGAATAGGTCAGAAGTCAGATTGGATCAGAACATTGAGAATGTTTATCCAGTTACATCTGGTTGAAGATCGGAGTCACGCCGGTATGGAGACGAGTTTGTTGAGGATCGGTGCCGATGGCTGTCGTGTCGATGAGGCCTTCACAGGGCTGATGAGGCTGACCCTTGAGGAAGGCGTTGTGGTCGTGTCTAGGCGCAGGTCCACCATCTGATCTGGATACGGCCCGGATCTGGCTGACTGCAGTAAACCTCTGAATAAACCGAAAGACTAACATTAGCGCAGATGCCATTCTTCTTATGATGTAACGAGTACATCAGGTCAGGTCATCATAGTCAGTTAAACAGCTGAGAAAGAAAACACACATGTACAGTATAAGTAGGCTATATTGCATCAGTGCATTAGGTCTTAAAGTGACAGCAGCCTAATAATCCTCAAACAACAAAGGACAAAAAAAAACAACAACTCACTGCTCTTGACTGAATAACTTTTGTAACTTTAATGAAGATTAATCTGTTTAATTTAGTCATTAATGCAGTGTTATTTTACATTTGATTAATTTATTAAATTGAAAATTGTGAATTTTCAAAAGTATCTAAATGTTGGTGTCATAACTGTCACACTTTCTGTTTTTGTAAAAAAAGTTTCATGACCGGTAAAAATATTTATGGCCGGTAAATTTTCTTAAGCCACCGGCATCGACACCCATTGGCAGGTAATTTCATAATCATATGATGAACTTTACACAGTTTTTGAACTGGACTGAATCAACATTAAACTGTCTTCAGCTGAATAATGGCACTACTGTCTTAGAGCTGCTTTACAGCACAACTGAATTCTGTTTGAGTCATTGATCATTATCCTCCTGTTTATCACTGTAAAGCTGCTTTGAACAGTCTGAATTGTATAAAGCGCTATAGAAATAACTTGACTTTGAAAACAAAGCAAATGTGTCTGTGATGACTTGAGGACTTCTTTCTAGTTTTCAGTCTCTCATGTTCTTGCTCAGACGTGGACAGGTTTGAGTTTCCCGTCAGCCGTCAGGATGATATCCATCCAATCCTGTGTTTAATCCAGTGTGTTTTTTGTAGACTGGATGGTGTGTGTCCAACCCTGGAGAAGAAAAGCAAAATAATTCTGAACTCTGACAGTCTATTACATCCCAGTCTTTGGGCTGGACTTCAGCAAGCCAAATCTGTGCTTTCATATCCAATACAAAGATTTTATGAACATGTGAACTCATGAATGACTCTTTTAGAGCTTCTTTAGCCGAATTGAATTCTGTTTTACTAAATGATTCTGTTATTTTCCTGTGTATTACCGTGAAGCTGCTTTGAAACAATAAGTAGGCCTATTGTATAAAGCGCTATATAAATGAAGGTGACTCGACTATAACAAGAACATTAAAATGAACTCTGGCCACAACAGCCATTTTGACATAATTGTGTGTGTATTTGACTTCAAGCAATAAGTCTCGAAACTGAACTCGGCTTTCTGTGCACGTGTGTGTTTCAGGTGTGTGTCAGAGTGAGTTCATGGCTTATTGCACTTCCTTGCTAACAAAAATATAACGGTAACGGAGTGTAAAATGTTAAATTACTGCATAAATGGGGACAGCGCATCTGTCTGATGCGTGACGGCATTTAGTGTCCGGAATAGGCCCCGCCCACAGCAGAGATAACGAGACATGACGTTAGGAAGATATCGACATGAAGGCTAAGTTATAAGTTTTGAGCAGTCGGAGAATTATCAGTTAAAACAAGTGTCTAAAACACATAAATAACTGCTCTATTGTGGATTCATCCTGCAATGAACTTGTTAGGCAACTTTTGACATGTGTTTGGCGTCGAGTGTGTTATTTTATATCGAGTTATTTTGACTTTGTATTACCAGGCACAACCGTGATTAATTTGTGCATTGTGTTGTGTAGTGTTTTATGTAGATCTGATTCATTATCTATGAAGTGAAACTCCTATTTCCACGTTTTATATCTCCATTGTGCATGTAATGTGTATAAAATATGTTTAATGTATTTCATGTAGTATTGTGCATATTCACCACTAGGTGGGGATGTTTCCCTTCACATTTAGTTTAATTGAGTTGTTCAGCATTTCATTGAGTTGATTTGTGATTTAATTCACTGAGAATATAATGTATTATAATTGTCAATCTGCAAAATTGTACTCACTATATGATCACAACGCAAAAAGATTACATTGATTTAAAAATATTAAAAAGAAGAGTGCTGTTTTAAATAAATATTTCTAATAAATGTATATTTTTGAACTTAAATATGCAATCATTCTAGAATAAAATTTCAGATGGCACTGAGAGGCTTTTGCATCTGAACTCTTCATATATACATATACACCGGTGCTCCAGTTTTAAGTTTAGTTTGATAAACAATTATGGGAACTGTGTTTCTTTCCATTTGTATTAGGATGGAATAAAACAGTCAGCTGCGTTTAGAAATATGCCAAATGCATTGCATGGTAGCTCATTTATAAAACAATAAGCCGGTCTGTCACAGGTTGAGGGACATTGCGATTTAAGAGACAGATTTTGAGATTGTCTGATTTGAATGTGTTTTTTTTTACCACTAATTGATTTGTAAGAATGCCTCATGTGAGCAAGACTCTGAGATTGGAGCTGGTTTTCTACTCTCAGAATATGATGTTGATGATGATATTATAATAAAGCTAATAAAAGATTTTACAGGATCCACCTCTTAGTTTCTTCAGCTGTTTTAATTCAGTGATGTATAGAAGCTTGTTTCCGCCACAGAATAAAAGGTAATTGCGCCTTTTTATCCCACAATTCACATTTCTAAACTTCTTATATCCTGCAATTCTGACTTTTTGCTCATAATTTCTAGCCTTGATTAATTTGGACAAAAATCATCCCCGCACAATGTCCATTGCATTGTGATGGTGGGAGTGGTCCTATGTGTGTGTATACAATGCAGTTTTCTCTAAGCGGTTCTCAGAATTGCGTCCTTGGGACGAGGGCACGTTAATTTATATATATATATATATATGATGTGCATGGATAAATCATTTATAAAAAATTATTAGTTCTTTATTGCAATATTCAATAAAAACAAGAATTGTCCATTTCATGGTGACTTTAATATGTTGTTCAGGCAAAAGTACAAATGTTGGTGATGCTTCGTTCCCTTGTTCATTCGCTGGTATCCTTAGGCATGCTCCGCTTTTTCCATGGACTTCGCTGTCTTGCACCTACATTTTCCTTTTGAAGAAATAGACATAATCAGGTTTAATAAGCTGGAAGGAGGTAAAAAATACATATCACTTCACTTGTTTTACCATGAGGAGTCTATGAATTTTACTGAAATATACAAAGTATTCTAAATTGAGGATAACAAACAAAGTAGCTTAGTTGAAGACCGTGTTTGTTTGTTTTTAATAAAAGTGAAAATAATTGATCATAATAAGAGATCATTTTCGACAATTACCCTGAATATCTGGGGGAAAATGTGCGTCCCTCTCAATGTCTATGGTGGTTGTGGCCCTGGCTGAGGTCAGGAAACCAAGTCCTGCGTTTTCTCTTGAATTCAGCTTTCTCTTCTTCACTTGGTTTAGAGTCAGATACTGGAGGAATAAAAAATCATTAAGACACAATTGATGGAAACAATCAATATTAAGAGAGAACTAATTTTTACGTTCGAGAATTTATTTCTGGGGAAAAAAACAAATGAACGAGTATCCTAAATGTTTAAGAGAAATCGTCTCGGTTATGTATGTAACCCTCGTTCCCTGAGTAGGGAACGGAGACGTTACGTTGTGACGACCAATGGGGTTTCGCTTAGAAAGCCTCTCAGCTTCGAGTATTATAAAACGTGGCTCGTTTCTAAGCGAAACCCCATTGGTCGTCAGGACGTAACTCGGTGTGACCACGAAAGGAAACTTAGTGTCTATGGTGCGGCCCTGGCTGAAGTTTTTATCTCGGAGGTCAGGAAACCAAGTCTTGTGTTTTCTCTTAAAGTCAGCCATCTCTTCTTCACTTGGTTTGGATTCAGATACTGGTGAAATGAAACATAATAATTAAGATACAATTGGTGGAAATAATATATTAATAATCTAAAAGAAAACAGTATCTTTTGTTGTTGTGGCGCTGGCTGATGTTCTTACCTTCAATCCCAGGAAACCAGGTCTGGAGCTTCCTTCTGAACTCAGCCTTCTCTTCTTCAGCGTGTTTAGAGTCAGAAACTACTGAATAAAAAAATAAATAAATCATTAAGTGACACAATTGGTGAAAATAATATACTAATATATATATAAATGAAGGTGACTTGACTATAAAACGAACATTACAATGAACAAAATTTGAAAACCTCACTACAAATAATCCAGAATAGGTTGGTTTCACGTGACGTCACGTTGCTGCTTCGCGAAATTCAGATGGAGGGCAGGAAGTGAAATAGCTGAAGATTTTCCGTCTGAAAAAATGGCCATGTTTTGTGTAGTTTACGGCTGCTCCAATCGTTCTAACCGAGAAAAGGGAAAGGGGTTTTATAGAGTACCAAATATTGTCATTCATAAAGGTGAGAAATGTAAAAAGCTCACAGAACAACGCCGTAAAAAGTGGATTTTAAATCTACGTCTGCGGTCGGGTGGAGCAGAGTTCTTACCTTCAATCCCAGGAAACCAGGTCTGGAGCTGGTGCTCTTTTCTCTCGATCACTGATCGAGTGAATCTCCTGAAGTTCTCCATCCTACAGTAGATCATTTCTAATCCACTCATGTTGTAAGATCTGCTCTAACGTCGGGCGTTTAGTTGGATCCAGGGTTAGGCACTGGCTAATCAGATCACTGCATTCTGTACACATTTTATCAAGGAGAGAGAGAGCTGGTTAGTCATGACCATGTGACACTAATGTTGGCATCTATGAAAACAGCATCTGAAACATGATTAATATAAGGTAAAGTGTTCTTTATCTTTACTTTAAAGGTGAAGTATGTATTTTCTTCTGCACTAGTGGCACATTGCGAAATTACAAAATAAAGCTTATTTTAAAAAACCTACGTCATCACGTCATCCCCAACTCAAACATCACAAACGCAGCTCTTACTGGTTCTTGTGAAGGCATGTTTCAGGTCCAACATATTAGGAATACTTTTAACTGTGTTGCATTTGTCTTTATGAACATTTGTCTATCTGAACGGATGCATGATGATGCTGTATGGTATTAAAGCATGCTTTATAGCGTGTAGCATCACAATGATCTGTTCACTTTGACGAGTTCATGACCTGTTTAATCTCCGAAAGTAGAAATGCAGTGAATTTTGGCTTTCACTTCTGTGACTAAAGCTACATTTCTTATAGTATTTAACTATATATCAAAAATTGTACACACTTCAACTTTAACTGTGTCTGTACTGAGCCTTTTGCTTTATGTGTGTGTTTATTAATGTTATCAATATCATTCACTCACCGTTGGATAAGCTGGTGTTCTGAAATGTAACTTTGGCTTCTTTGATTTCCGCTGGATTGTGAAAAGGAGGACATGCGTTCACTATCTCGTACAGCAACACTCCTAGAGCCCACACATTTGCTGGGACGGCGTGAAATCGAGGTTCTGTGAAGACTTCAGGAGGGCAGTAATCCAGGACTCCTGTAAGAAAGACATTTGAGCATTGTTGAGCAATTTTTTCAAAGTGTCAAATAATCAGCAAGTCATTACATCCAGGTTTCCACACACTCCCAAAATGCTCACCGATGTAAATGTAGCTGTCGTAGCCATCACTACTAAGCAGCTGACCACAGCCAAAGTCTATCAGCTTGAGCTCTAACGTGTCTTTCTTCAACAGGAAATTGTGTGCATGAACATCGTTGTGAAAAACGTCATGATCAATGCAGTGTTGCACTGCCAGAACAGCCTGTCGCATGATGACCCGTGCGGTTGTTTCGTCCAGTTGAGGATTACGAATGATGAAGTCCAGCACGCTCTCGCAGGGTTCGGGATACTCCATCACCAGGGTGAATTTTCGAGGGTGCTCAAACCAATCGTGTAGTTGTATGGCGTAGGGGCTTATGGGTTCTTGCCTCATCATTAGCAGCAGAGCCACTTCTGTAATGAGAGGTTCGGGATGCCCAGGCTAGAGAAAAGAAAAGAAGACAGAAGATTAGCTGGGTAAAAATCTGAAGAAAACGTCATTTTTAAAGGTACTTTTCTTTGATCTTTGTAGATACGATCAACAGAGCCTTTCCAGGCTTGTTTGTCTATTACATTTACACCTAATGCTTCCTACAGGTGTATTGACTACAGTAATCAGCACTTAAACAACTAAATACAAATTCAGCTTTTGGCCAACTTACAATAGCAAGATAAAAATCTTTGGAAGTCTTGCGCATCCGCTTGATGGCAACCTACAAAAATGAAAAAAGAAACACACTATTCAATAACAGCGCCTGACCTTGCACATAACATTTACGATTTGAGCATCTAGTATTTAACCATGTGTATTAGATATGTTTTGATGCATGCAAGAGCAAAATGTTTATACAATTCAACAAGACTGCTTTACCCTTTTGCCATCAAATTTGCGTGTTCCCTCGAACACTCTTCCGAATCCTCCGGATCCAATCATCTCTCCCGCGTTATAGAGAGACCCAAAGGAGTCTGAAAAACAAACAGGAAAATATGAGAAATATATGAGCTTGCTAGATCCTTTGTTTTATATTCAAAATATCAGTGCAGGTCGAAAAAAAATATATTAATATTCTCTGAAAACAAGCCTCAAGATATCTTTAGTGGAAAACAAGACGATAATACTGTTTAAAACAACAATGGCTGCAGATTTACCATGATTTGGCTCGACGCCGGAGCGATCTGGATCAGAATCTGGCTCTGAGTCCAGATCTAGTGGAGGAACGAAAGGCTCTGAGTCCAGATCTAGAGAGTCCAGATCTAGTGGAGGAACGAAAGGCTCCACAACATCCACTGCTTTACTGTCAGAACAGCAGCAGGACAGACTCGTCCACAAGTTCCTGAAGAATGAACAAATTCTTTCCATCTTCTTATGTTTTGTAGGTTTTTCTGGAGAAAAAAAAGGAGAAATATTTAGGCATAAACAAAAATTAGAAACATCTCTGACCTCACATTTAACAATGATATAACTTCCATTTGACTGTTTTAACACAGAACTCTATTCAGGATCATGCGTGTGTTTTCGGGTGTGTGTCTGACAGCGCAAGTGAGTTCATGGCTAATTGGCTTGACAAAAATATATTCTAAGAACATTTTGTCCAACTAAAATATTTCAGAAAAAATTGGCTAAGAAACAGTACATGTGACCAGACCTTAACTTGTCAAACATTTTAAGCAGTCACCATTCTGCCTTATTTCAGTCTCACCTGTCGAGCTCTTGATCACATCCTCCATGGCACCCGGAGCAGTCGGGACGTCTGAAGTCTCGACGGGAACTTGACCAGGCAGTGGAGGACACGTCCACAATTGGAAGCTGTCGGATCTGGACAAACTTCTGTTTCCGTCACTGCCCTGTTCATGTTGGCTCTCAGATCTGTTGTTACTGCTCCTCTTCTTGATGATGTACGTGCCTGTGCTGCTAAACCTCGACGACAACCCACAAAACCGCCACACCACATCCCCCACAGAGCTGGACAAAGATGGTGTGGACATGATGCCCGGTGGAGAATCTGTGGAAGCAGCTCCACTGGATCTGTCTGAGGCTGCAATATTCCAGACATTTTTGATAATATTAATAATCAATGTCAGTGGTCACACCAAAAAAAATGCAACTTTCTATTTTAAGCAGTCATCATTCTGCCTTATTTCAGTCTCACCTGTGGAGCTCTTGTTCACATCCTTCATTGCACCTTGAGAAGTCGGGACGTTTGAAGTCTTCATTGGCTCGACCGGAACTTGACCTGGCAGTGGAGGAAACATCCACTCTTGGAACATTTCTAATAATATTAATAATCAATGTCAGTGTCAGTGGTCACACCCAAAAAAAATGCAACTTTCTATATCCAATGACAAATAATTTATTAACTTGAATAAAAGCCTATTCTGACCTCTGCGAAAGCGTTTGGATGAAGTGGACGGACGTCCATCATCTGATTCTGGCCTCTGCACCTCTCTCTTCCTCTGAGCCGGACCTGTGGACACAGAAACAAACTCACAGGACAGAGGGGTTAAATGTCCAGGAATAATCTCCCGGCTCGGGCCTGGCATCATCCTTCAAACTGTAAAAAAAAAACAATACAAATACAATAAAATACAATTCTCCTCAGAAATACCCCTCCCAATAAAACAACAACAACAACAACAAAAAAAACCTCCAAACTCCCTCTAAAATCAGAAAAGAACAATCAAATAGAAGTGTCCTCAGAAATAACTATAAAAAACTATAAATAAAACTATGTAGATGATTATATCCTCCGATGTCCTTCTATAATAAAAGTATCCTCTCTGAAATCCTCCAAACAGTTCAAAATCGCAAGATCAGCACAGCAAATATTCAGTCTCAACCAGCAGAAAGTGATCTAGCGATTTGTAGATATTTGCAGACAGAATTCATAACACGTCGCAATAACGAATTCAAATCAACACAAATTATTCGAAATACCTGAAGTCGCGCGCGTGAGCAGAGCGCGTGACCGCACATCGAATCTGGAAACAAACTGAATCAGGACTGAATGTTATAATAATAATGTATCTTAACGGCTTAGCTAAAAATGTGATATGTTAAAGCATGAAATAAGGTACCACGAATCAGTGAATTTGAGTTTGATGTGTGTATATTATTATTATATCAGTAATAAAAAAATATATAATTTTTTTTAATGTTCAAAAAAGTATTTAGACATTTATGTCAATGCGATTCAGAGACGAATACTAATGTCGTCCACCAGAGGGAGCCACAGAACAGCAAATTAAAAGACTATGAAAATTGTTCAATAACTTGTAGTCAAAATAGCATTCTATACATTCATTATAGTTTCATAAAGTTGAATAAAGCCCAATAATGAGTTTGCAAAAACTTACAGACCATGAATTTTTATTTTTTTATTTGAATGATATTGACAACATATTTATCAAGTTGCAGACATGACAGAATGTATGTCCAACTGAAGAAGAGGGACTATATTAACTGTCTACTTTTATATAGTACATATATTAATACCTCCATAAAGAGACACTTAAAAACTCATATTTTATTTTAAAAGAGACATGTCCGTTGTATAACTATATATCATCAACACAAGCCATTGTGCTTGAACACCGACGATCGCCTCAAGTTAAACTGCATTGTTTCATTTACCTTCTGTGTCATTGCCCACAACGCTTACGTGACAGGACTTTGAAACAGCAAACAGCTAAAACAATAAAAGGCATGACTTACATCGCATCCTTATTTTTTCTTCGTTTTAACACCCTGAAAAGGATTTTGTAAAGATAAAACCGATTTTAAATTCAGAGATATTGCGGCTGGTTTTACCTTGAAAGTCGAGAACGGTCCAATCACACAAGAAAAAAAATATAAAAAATAACTTTGATTCGCTAGCTGCTACCCTTTTATCCAAAGAGACGGAACTATTTGCACTGTATTAATCAATGGGAAATCATGCTAAAATAATCTGTCATAGGCTAATACTGTGGCTCACATTATTGGGGTCGCTTGCAAGTCGCAGCAGCACGAATTACGTGACCAGCAACATATTTCTGCTTCAAATATTGTGCGTAGTTAACAGTGAGTGAGTGGTGGTTTCAGACATTATTTTATTAAAGTGCATTTGTCAGTGCCGCACTCGTAGTGACTCTTATTCTGCCTGACAGAAAGAAAAGCTCGTAGCTTACTGAAGGCGGAGCGGTTTGACCAATCAGATGAAAGGGGCGTTTCAGCGCCGCCCACGTGTGCAAATGAAACATCGAACCCATGAACCGATTTGTAAATCACAAACGAAAAATGAAAAATCGAGCCAAAATCGAATTTTTCGTTTTTTAAACTAAACTAAAAAACGAATAAACGAGCTGGTTTTCATTTCTCATTATTCCATTCCAAACAGGAAATGAAATGATCAAAAAGTACACGGACCTTAAACCTACTGAAAAGAGCTTGTGACTAAATCTCATAACTCCATTGGATCCTCAAAGGCCCTGTCCCAAATGGCACACTCTGGACTTGTGGACTTCCTCAGAATCCACACTTTGGTGACGTCATGTAGTGCAGACCTATAGGGCTCTTGGTGCGAGTCCACGAGGGCGCATTGAGAGGTATTTTTGGGACAGACTCGATCGTCACGCCGGAAATAACGGTCTGGTTGATGTTGGACAGGAGAAATCACATTTTTGTGCTCCGACGTCTTATCTCCATGTCAACTACACAGCCTAATTTTACAGTTCTATATTTTGATATTATGCATGCCACCTGGGCATTAGACAATAGATACATCATGCTTATTTAAATTATGTATAAAGTTGTACATAATAATACATAATGTTCCATTTGAACTAAGATTACAATTTTAACACATAATGAAAATGTGCATGAGTGTCAGATGAATTTACAGGTTTCAATATTCATACTATGTTTACATGACTCAGTAAAGCCCTGACATTCAGTTCTATTTATTTAATGAATCATAATGCGATCGTATTATTCAACGTGCCATTATCGATGACCATAATGTTTGTATAAACTGTAGGTAAAAACTGGTAAAATGTACATCTAGGTCATAAAAAAACTTAATATTTTCTTCTCAGCCATGTCAACAATTGTCCGTAAGCGAAATCTCCTCCCATCCGTTGTCTGATTGGCCTTTCGCAAGGATTACTGGGTAGTTAAAGTGTGTGGAGCCTGCATCTATGCGGAAGACCGCTTCAAGGGTACAAAGGGGGCGCTGCTGAGCACACTTCAGAGCGTTAAAATGCTGAATGGGACGGCCTACGGACTCATAGCCTCAGCGAGCACGCGCAATTTACTTGTGATCCGATCGACCAAAACTCATCTTAACACCAGGTGTAAACAGGCCTCACATGTCAATCAGGTTCCTAGCTCTCCCTGTGGCTCACCTCATCAGCAACATGTCTGCCCAACTGTCCCTTCAAGCCCTTCATCCCGAGGAACTCTCCATATTCTCCGTTGTCCTCGTCAGTAGCGGCTGCCTCTTCTGTCTCCTCCTCCTCCTCCCTCCTCTTCCTCTTCCTCCTCCTCCTCCTCCTCTTCCTCCTCCTCCTCCTCCTCTTCCTCCTCCTCCTCCTCTTCCTCCTCCTCCTCCTCCTCTTCCTCCTCCTCTTCCTCCTCCTCCTCTTCCTCCTCCGCCTCCTTCTCCTCCTCCATCCTCGAAGCTGGAGCCCGAGGTGTCGTCCATATTCTCCATGTCCACCACTGCCGAGCCGCTGCCCTGGGGTCGATCACGAGAAAGAGAGAAAGTTCTGTCACAAAGTCTGTAAAACACTCATAAAGCCAATTTTCACATTCCAGAATAAGTTAGAGAATGTGATGGAGCAGGACAGGTTTATTTTCCCTTTATTTCTGTATAATTTGCTAAACTTTTCTGAATACTGTAAATATATGGAAAGTATTAAAGGGTTAGTTCACCCAAAAATAATCCCATCATTTACCCACCCTCAAGCCATTCTAGGTGTATATGACTTTCTTCTTTCAGCCAAACACAATCAAAGTTATATATATATAAAAAAAGAAATCCTAGCTCTTCCAAGCTTTATAATGGGAGTGAACGGTGCATGAAATTTTTAAGCCTAAAAAAGCACATCCATCCATCATAAAAAGTAATTCATACGGCTCCGGGGGGTTAATAACTCACTTTTATGATGGATGGATGTGCTTTTTTGGTCTTCAAAATTTACCGTAAACACCTTGGATGGCTTGAGGGTGAGTAAATTATGGGGTACATTTAATTTTTGGGTGAACTACCATTTAAAGGGGTAGGCAAATGATTGTGGATGCTAAAGTGCAATAATAATGTTTTTGGACATGGTACAATGGTAATACCATGGTTATTTGTACATATGTCAAGCTAATAGCATGTTTCTGAGTATGTAACATGGTAATAATAACAATAACATGGCGATCATTTATGTCCTCCACTTATACTAACCTACATATTATAAGTACATAATTGTTTACATCACAGTTTCGCTTACTGTATTTCAAGCAGCTTTGAATAGTACACAAATGGTGCATGAATATGGTAATTAGTGAGCAAGATACAAATAAAGATAGTACCACCACAACGGTGATGTCAGACTGAGCAAACGGCTTGTTTCACAGAAAAATCATGTGTTTTCATACGTTCATTCATGAAAAACAAAAATAACATTTCTATATGTAAATTCAAAGTTAGGATTCACATAACATTTGATAAAATCACACAAATGTCACACCAAAATGTGTATGGACTCACCTCAGCTTACCCTGATCATCGCAATCACAATGAAACCGCAACCATAGAAAGAGTGTACATTTAAAAATTAAAATGATTTGTTTTTGTGTGTGTGTGTGTGTGTGTGTGTGTGTGTGTGTGTGGAAGATTTAAGTTCCGAGTGACAGTGGTTTGTGTTGTTCCCCTCTGCTGACATTTTCCATCCTGCACATCAATGGCATTGTAGTGTCAACAACATTTTGCTGCTGTATTTTCAGACATTTCATAACTTCAGTCTATGGAAATGGTATCAGTGAGTATAAAAACAAGTGTTGAACATCCAAAGCTACTCCAGAAGTCTTGAATTTATCGCACATATGGCCACATGGACTACTCATGTTACTGTTATGCCATTTTTGGCCTTTTTGGAGCTTTCATGTTGACTATGAAAAGACATTGTATGGAAAACAGCTGCATAAAGATTCTTCAAAATTGTCCTTTTGTGTTCCACTGTAAAAATAGCAATTTATATGACTTTGTTTGGATCGACAAGTTTCTATAAGTTTTAAGATTGACCTAAATCTTTCTAATAATACAAGAATAGCTTCTTTCACCTAAATACCCATGAATAGGGGTGTCATGCACCTAATTTTATTATTATTATTATTGTCCATATGCTGGCTCTAGTCTAGTCAACCATAGATAGAGATTTTAAACAGTTTATTTCAGGAAGCACAATAGTGTCACCGTCATGTTCAGTTTGTGTTGGTTTTCACTCGTCACATGTGTTCCTTTGTTCTCTTTTAGTTAATTATCTTTGTGTATTTAAGTTTGTGCTTGAGTTCAGTTCTTAGTCCTATGTATCGCACGTTGGCTATTATCCTTGTAATATTTATCTAATAAACCTTGTATACCTTCATCATCGTCTTCCTTGAACTTTACAAGTAGGCCCTTGCATTTTCACTTCTAAGTTTTGTCATAGATCGGGAATGTTTAAAAGCATTTATTATTTTCTATTCTTTGAAAGCATTTTTTTAAAGGGGTCACATCATATTTTTTTTAAAACCCCAATACCCAACATGAGGGTGAGTAAATAATGATGATAGAATTCTTTAGGTTATTGAATTTGTTTTTGGGTAACTGTTCCTTCAAGTTTCAAGATTTACCTGAATCTTTGCAATAATATAAGAAAGGAAATGATAACAGAGACTGACTCTGTGTAACGGTCACCAGCTGGAGTGCCCTTGAGAGCCGCCAGAGGTAGGGTGACCATACGTCCTCTTTTTCCAGGTCATGTCCGGCCGGGATTTCGAGATCGCCCAAAATATCCGGGATTCGGCTTTTGCTTTCGACAGTCACCATTCATTATGTTTACATTATTTGACACTGACACGTACATGCCAGCTTTGCAGGTCATGCATTCTGCTTCACACGGATCCCGATCGAGACGAAAACACAGGAATTTTCTTAGCAACGCACATCAACCGATCACTTGTTTAGCGTTCATGTAAACACTACATTCAGATTCACCAATCGGAATTAATTCAGTCCTATTGAATCAAAAGGTGTGCATGTAAACAAAATGAATGGCGACGAGAAAGCAAAAGCCGAATCCCGGATATTTTGGGCGATCTCGAAATCCCGGCCGGACATGACCTGGAAAAAGAGGACGTATGGTCACCCTAGCCAGAGGGCACTTCACATCAGACACTCACGTTCACTCTCAGACTACATTTCCCATACTCACTGCCCGGACTCATCATCTCTGATCACTCATCACAGTCACCTGTACCTCATTATCACTGATTGCATTCACCTGTGTCCCATCACCCTGTTAGTCTCAGTCTATTTATACCATGTTCATTCATTCACTCACCGTGAAGTCTTGTTCTCTTACGAGAGGTCTCTCGTACTGCGTAAGATATCTTACGCTAGGGGAAAATCCTTTTTCCGCGAGATATTGAAGCCAAAAATTATCCTTAATTTTGTAATAATGCAAAACGCGTTGCGGCAGCATGCAGACATAGGCGAGGCAGCTTGCGCGCCTATTGGCTGCTCTGCGGCAACTGCAGCAGCCTATCGAGCGAGGCCTGGCGTGACGCCAGACCCAATCAGGGCACTTCGCGCCCACTGCGTCACGTCCCGCCGAAATGGGCGTGGTCTAGGCCTATAAATACCGCTCGCAGGCAGCTATTATCTGATTTTTCATCCTTCAAGCGAAGCACACGCATCGCTGGAGCTGGAGAAGAAGCCGCGCCGTCTGAGAGAGAGCACCTTCAGCGGGACGAGTCACTGAAGTCGCTAGCCGCGCCGCCTTCCTGCCTTCCTGCTGCGCTTTCCGGCGCTTATATCCTTTCTGATTACACTGTACTCTATTTGTGTGTGTGTGTGTCGCCGCCGCGACACACATTCTAAAAGAGCTAGCGTCTTTTTAAAGATGCCTTCCTGCGGCTCGTGCAGAGCCACACTCAGCGACGGGGACCGCCACGTGATCTGCGTTTCCTGCCTGGGTGAGGAACATGCAGTTCTCGCGCTCGCTGACGGCGGCTGCCCTCACTGCAAGCTGATGGCAATGGCGACTCTGAGGACTCGCCTAGCCTTCTTCACCGAGACTGCTCCCCCGCCCGCCGCGGCGTCGCGCCGTAAAAAGCGCCGTGCCCAGCGGGCCCCGGAACCCTCCCTCAGCCGCAAAAGCTCGCCGGTTCGCCCGCTTGCTTCCCCGGCTTCGTCAGCCTCGCTTCCTGACGGACAGCGGCCGCCGTCTGCCGCCGCTTCCGTTGACATCGTTGATGAGGAAGCCCTGCTGGGAGAGGATGATTCCTGCTCTATCCTGGCGTCAGGCAGTGAGGATTGGGCGGGCTCTGAGGACCCCACGCCCCCTGCCCGCACGTCGTCAGGCAAGAGAGCGTCCATCGAGACGGAGCTCATGCGAGTACTCGCACAGGCCGCGGCGAGCCTCGGCCTCGAGTGGTCTTCGCCTGAGCAGCCCGCTCACAACCGGCTGGATGGATTTTTCCTGCCTGGGGAGCGCGCTTCGCCTGCGTCCAGACCGGCGCCTTTTCTTCCTGAGTTACACGAAGAAGTTGCCAAGTCCTGGAACGCCCCCTATTCGGCTAGAGTGCGTCCTGCTGTTTCTTTGGCATTCTCCGCTGTTGACGATGCCAAGAACAAAGGATACCTTTCGCTGCCGCCGGTCGAAGAGGCGATCGCGGCCCACTTATGTCCGCCCTCCGCTGGACGGCGTGCTAAGCCGGCCCTACCCTCTAAAGCTTGCCGCACGACGTCAAGCCTGCTCCGCCGCGCTTTCTCCGCCGCCGGGCAAGCTGCGTCAGCGCTGCACACCATGGCAACGCTTCAGATCTTCCAGGCCGATCTCCTCCGTAAGCTGGATGAGGAAGGACCTGACGCGATCTGCGTGCCGGACTTAAGGAGTGCCACGGACCTCGCTCTCCGTGCTACTAAGTCTGCAGCGCAAGCCATTGGACGGAATATGGCCTCTCTCACCGTGACTGAGAGACATCTTTGGCAGACGCTCTCGGAAATGGCCGAGTCTGAGCGCACCGCGTTCCTCGACGCCCCGCTTTCCGCCACAGGCCTCTTTGGATCCTCCGTCAAGGATTTCGCGGAGAGATTCGCAGAGGTACAGAAAGCGTCACAGGCTATGAAGCACTTCCTCCCGAAGCGCTCCAGCTCTGCAGCAGGCCGTGCGAAACCGTCTGCTCAGAGCTCACAGCCACCGTCCACTGCCTCCACTTCACAGCGCCGCCAGGCCCGAAGCGCGAGACCGCGCTCCCGCTCATCCGGTCGCCGCCCTGCCGTGCGTGGCCCGCGACCTAGGATTACGGTGAAGCCCGAGGCCCCGAAGTCGTCCTAGCACAGCTAGGAAAACGACGGTGTTCAAGTCCCGCTGCGGCCAGACTCACACCAAAGCTATTCGCTCGTCCAGTTCCAGCAAATGTGACTGTTCCAGTGTTTTCTGCAGCCAACAAGTCGGTTCTGTCACCCGCTTGCCTGCACACAAATGCCGTTTTCACGGCTACCCAGATAAATCCCCAAAAGAGTGTATTTTCTGGTGTCCCGGCCACGGCCGATGGTGTTTCATGTGTAGTAAGAATGCCCACTGCCCAGTGCCCATCCCTACACACAAGCACAGCCTGTCACACAGGGCTCGCGCACATAAAACCGACTCAGATCGGTTGCGCTTCAAACATGGTGAATGTGCCCACTACCCAGTGCCCACTAACACCGCGTTATGCATGTCTCACGGTTTCTGTAAAAACGAAACCAACGTGCACTCGCTTCACGCAAGCGAACGATGCTTTCGGTGTGATAAATGTGCCCGCTGTCCCGCGCCCACATCCACACATAGACATGACAGCTCCCACGGGAACCGCCCAGCCCTCCCCCTCGTGGTCGACCGCGGGCAATCTGCCCGCTGTTATCAGCGCGCCCCATGCCTCAAATGTCACAAGCGCGATGCTTGTGTTGCAGCACGCCGAAGCTTCTCCATCGCTGAGCGAGCGGAGCGCGCTTCGTATTCAGCCCCTAGCTATCCATGCAGACGCATGGGCAAAGCTGCCCGGGGTTTCGAAGTGGGTGCTGAACATTATAAAAAGAGGCTATTCGCTGCAGTTTCGCCGACGCCCTCGCCGCTATGTGGCGCGCGTCGAGACCACGGTAAAAACAGAAGTAGCACATTTACTTCGAGCCGAAGTGGCGAAACTATTGAGCAAAGGGGCCATAGAGCCTCTCTCTCAAGTTCAGAGCGAAGGAGGGCTATACAGCAGATACTTCCTGGTACCGAAAAAAGACGGGATTTAAGGCAACTGAACAAAGTGCTTGTGAAGCGACAGTTCAGGATGCTCACGACCAGACAAATCCTTGTGCAGATTCGCCAAGGAGATTGGTTTGTGTCAATAGATCTGAAAGACGCGTATTTTCAAATACAGATAGCGTCACGTCACAGGCGATATTTGAGATTCGCCTTCGAGGGCCAGGCATATCAGTACACAGTCCTGCCGTTCGGTTTGTCCCTGGCACCCCGTACATTTACGAAGTGCATGGATGCGGCGCTCGCACCCCTCAGAATGCGAGGCATGCGAGTGCTGAACTATTTGGACGATTGGCTGATTCTAGCGCAATCTCGCGCAGTGCTCATAGAACACACGACCATTTTACGACCACGATCGATCACCTCGAGGATTTGGGTCTCAGTGTCAATTGGGCGAAGAGCTCTCTGTCACCCAGTCAGAAGATATCTTTCCTGGGCACAGAATTGGACTCGCTGTCCATGATAGCGCGACTATCACCACAGCGCGCGGTAGACATTCAACGCACAGCGAACTCGAGTGGTCTCTACACCCACAGACGGTCCAACTGCTGTGGAAGAAATTCGGCAGAGCGGAAGTAGACCTGTTTGCGTCTCAAGAAAACGCTCACTGTCAGGAATTTTTCTCCAAGAGCAGTCCACCTCGGGATGGGGAGCGCTGCTCGAGGGCAGACCGTTCTTCGGCCAGTGGTCGGAACGGGAAAAGCTCCTGCACATAAACTGCCTCGAAATGCTGGCAGTAGACAACGCGCTGACGCGTTTTTGTCCCCAAATAAAAGGACGCCACGTCTTGGTCCGTTCGGACAACATGTCTGTGGTGTCCTACATAAATCGCCAGGGCGGCCTCAGGTCCAAGAACCTGTACAGGCTGGCAGAACGCCTCCTGGTATGGGCTCAGTGCAACCTGCGCTCGCTCAGATCAGCGCACGTGCCAGGGCTCCTGAATATAGGACCGGACAGACTGTCCAGGAACAATGTTCCGGCAGGCGAGTGGTCTCTACACCCACAGACAGTCCAACTGCTGTGGAAGAAATTCGGCAGAGCGGAAGTAGACCTCTTTGCGTCTCAAGAAAACGCTCACTGTCAGGAATTTTTCTCCAAGAGCAGGAGCGCGCTGGCCCATGTGTGGCCCCGCCGCCCGCTCTATGCTTTTCCCCCCGTCTCTCTCCTGCCTCAGGTGATAGAACGGATCAGGGAAGAAGGATGCTCAGTATTGCTGGTGGCACCGTTCTGGAAAAACCAACCTTGGTTCCAACCTATGTTCCAAAATCCCTCAACACACCGTTTAGGGCGCAGGTTATCTCCCTGTCAGCCCTACCGGTCCCTGATGAGGAAAGAGACGCGAGCCTCCTTTGCCCAGTCAGGGCATTACGAGCTTATGTGTCTCGCTCGTCTGTTTTCAGACAGACGGAGCAGCTCTTTGTTTCATTTAGCGGACGTTCTAAGGGACTAGCCGCGTCGAAACAGAGCCTATCCAGATGGATAGTTGATGCTATAGCGCTGGCATACGCCTCCAAGGGCATGCAGTGCCCGTTGGGTGTCAGAGCGCACTCCACGAGAGGCATGGCCTCTTCGTGGGCCTGGTCAAGTGGGATTGCCTTGCAAGATATTTGTGTGGCGGCAGGCTGGGCCTCCCCGTCTACATTTATAAGGTTTTATAACCTAGAGGTTCCCGCCTTGCAGGCCAGGCTGCTGTCGGTCTAAGTTTACCAGTATTATCTGACCTGATGCGATCAGCTCAGAATGCTGCGTCTACTGAGCACAGCTCAATGTTCGACAGTAAAAAGTAGCAGCACGAGATGTGCCTGGGCAAACTGTGTAAGACCCACATTCCCCCATCAGTTCAGGCCGTACCCCGCCCTGTCTGTATGATGAAATTCGCGTCTCAGCGACGCTGCCATATGTGGAAGAGTGCGGCTTCGCCCCTCCCTCTTCCCGGACTCCCTGTGAGTTCCCTGAGTGATTGTGCACTATACAGTATGTACCCCGGGCTTTCGCCCTTGGGTCTTTGGTGTCAGATCTCAGCATGCACGGCGTTTTGCATTGGGTCCCCTAGCGTAAGATATCTTACGCAGTACGAGAGACCTCTCGTAAGAGAACGTACTCGGTTACTAACGTAACCTCGGTTCTCTCTAGAAGAGGGAACGAGTACTGCGTATCTTGCCGTGCATGCACACGCTCTGGTTGCTTCGATGATGAAAAACCAGATAATAGCTGCCTGCGAGCGGTATTTATAGGCCTAGACCACGCCCATTTCGGCGGGACGTGACGCAGTGGGCGCGAAGTGCCCTGATTGGGTCTGGCGTCACGCCAGGCCTCGCTCGATAGGCTGCTGCACTTGCCGCAGAGCAGCCAATAGGCGCGCGAGCTGTCTCGCCTATGTCTGCATGCGTTTTGCATTATTACAAAATTAAGGAGCATTTTTGGCTTCAATATCTCGCGGAAAAAGGATTTTCCCCTAGCGTAAGATATCTTACGCAGTACTCGTTCCTTCTTCTAGAGAGAACCGAGGTTACGTTAGTAACCGAGTACGTTTTAGTGTTACACTGCATTTCTGAGCATTCTCTTGGTTTTCTTGTCTCTTGGTTTTGGATATCTAGCCCTGTTCCCTGGATTACTCTCTTGCCTCTGGTCCCTGCCTGTTTTGTTTGTTTGTTTGTTTGTTTGTTTCTTTGGTTGGACTGCCTATCTGTGTTGTGTATGACCCTTGCCTGTACCTTGGATTACGCCTCTGGATTGCCCTCAAATAAAGCTGCACTTGGATCTAAACCTTCGTGTCTCGGAGCAGTCCGTAACACTCTGCGTGCACGTTTTTTTTTTTTTTTTTTTTTTTTTTTTACATAACCACAAAGATTATATTAAAAATAAAGCTTTTCCTCCTGGTGTGGGGAAAAGTATTTTCAATTTTTGGTACTCAAAGGGGCTACGATTCGTGGGTAATTTATTTGAAAACAGTCATTTTATGTCATTTTCACAACTTCAGAATAAATACCAAATACCACACAGCCACTTTTTTGGTTTTCTTCAGGTTAGACATTTTGTACAGTCCCATCTTGTACTTTCAACAGACCAATCAATAGAGAGTCCAATTGATAGCCTCCTCCTTACTTTTAATTCAATTGCTTCCAATAACAGAAAATTTATCTCACTCTTTTATGGAAAACTGTACTCTCTTAAATTAATTGTGCCAATGTCAACAATAGGCAGGGAGTCATGGGAAAAGGATTTGGAGATTGATCTTGATACTGATATCTGGTCAGATGCATTTGAATCTGTTAAGAAACTGTTTATGTGTAATAGACTTAGAGAGAGTCAGTACAGGATATTGCATAGATTGCAGCGCACTCCTCATTTTCTAAACAAGATTAACCCCCAAGTCTCTCCCCTCTGTAGGAAGTGTAAGAAAGAAGTAGGGACCTACTATCATTGTATTTGGCAATGTCCCTTAATACTCAGGTATTGGAGGAATATTTCTCAGGAGCTAAGTTAAATTTTTCACAAAACAGTTAAATCAGAACCAGTCTTGTTCCTTCTGAATCTACATTTAGAGCAGCTCTCTCTATCTGCAGGGCAACT
This sequence comes from Leuciscus leuciscus, assembly GCF_965113295.1. Classification (NCBI taxonomy): domain Eukaryota; kingdom Metazoa; phylum Chordata; class Actinopteri; order Cypriniformes; family Leuciscidae; genus Leuciscus; species Leuciscus leuciscus. The sequence continues at coordinate 31,593,867 of NC_138746.1, forward strand.
GTTGTTAATGGGTAAACTCTTACTTCTAGCAAGGCGTTGTGTTTTGTTCCAGTGGATTGAGGTCACACAGTGGTACAGAGAAATATTTAAGGTTTTCCCTCTGGAACGCCTCAGTGCCATATTAAGGGGCAATACCAATTTGTTTTATAATGTTTGGCAACCTTTTCTTGACTACCTTCCTGGTGATCTTGCTGGTTTGCTGCAGGATGGGAGACCACATTTTGTCTTCACCAATAAGTCATAAATTCTTTTGAAATTTCCTTTTATTTATTTTTTTATTTAAAAAAAAATGTATGTATGTGTTTTGTTGTAAACAATAATGTAGGTTATGTGATGTAACATGTGATGAGCAATTTGTGTGTGTGAATAATTTCCCCCTGTTTTGTATGTTGGTAATAGCTGGGCTTTTTTGTTTGTTGTTTGTGTAAAATCAATAAAATATATTACAAAAAAAAAACTAAAAAAGATTATATTAAAGGGGTGGTTGATTATGATTTCACTTTTCTAACTTTAGTTAGTGTGTAATGTTGCTGTTTGAGCATAAACAACATCTGCAAAGTTACAACACTCAAAGTTCAAAGCAAAGGGAGATATTTGCTTTTAAAGAAATTGCTTTTTAAGGACTACAACAAACGGCTGGTAAGGACTACACGACATTCCTCCCGGGTTAGTGACATCACCAAGCCCAATATTTACATAAACCCCGCCCCCGGAACACGATTTATCGATTATCATGACAGAATATGCTAATCAATGACTAGAAGATAACTACACATAAGCTACATAAATTCATCAACTAACCATTCAGAAATGTTCTGTTGCTTCTACATGTTGTCACTTCTTCTTGAGTCTCTCCATCATGGTCTGACTCCGGTTTGAACATAAAAGTAGTGCTGGGGTAAACGATTATTAATTAAACGATTAGTCGGGCGATTATTTGATCGATTAGTCGACTAATCTAACGACTAATTGGAATTATTTATCCTGTCTGTTATTCGCATATCTCTGTCGAGCCGTTACTCCGATGGATTTCAAACTCGACAGCTGTCTGGGCACGAGTAAGTGCAGTGCCAAGTTTGACGTTGTTTGGATGAGAAATGCAAAAGATATGTTAAATATATTGGTAAAAGCAGCACTTAGAAGGTTGTGGTTTAAAAATAAACATTCTGACATAAACACACTGTCAGCTACAATGTTTACTTCTGAATAATATAGTATAAATGTGATAAATCCTTTTTTTTTTCATGCAATTAATCCATTGAATCAATATAAAAGTTAATTTTCACATTGAAACTGTTGAAAATACACAACAAAGTAAGTTGATCCACATATGACAGCCTCTGAACTCGGTCAATACTAATCTGGACTAAACATAGGCTACATCAGCCATCGCTAGAAATACCTTCTGAACGACGGCGACCTTCTTTTTTGACGGCGATCAGCTGTAAAATGGCTTAGGTCCTGCTCGGTTTTCGTTGACTTTGAGTACAAGAATTGAAAGTTTTTTAAAAGATCCCCTGGGGTTAACGTGTCAGCATTCGACAGAAGTTTGACGCTGTCGTGTGAGAACAAGCATCAGTCGTCATTTCTCTTCCTCCCGCGTGCCTCATCTTCTTAATCTCCTCACGTAAATGATTAGATTTCGATGGCTTACGTTTCTTCCCTACGGCAGAATCCACCACAGGTTCATCAATGTATTATTTTTTTTGTTTGTTTGTTGATCAAAAAGTGCAAAGTAGATAAGGAAAACTAGGATGCCGGGTGTCAGAGCGCCACCGTTACTGTTTACAATGCGTGGAATGGTGCGCTGTGATTGGTTGAGCGGATTTGTGGCATTCTGCAGAGAAAGGAGACGTGTGTGTGTGGCGAGCTGTACCTCCGGGAATGGTGCAAAAAAATAAATAGATAATAAATAAAGAAGCGTCGACGCAAAAAATATGACGTCGACGTAATTTTGGCGTCGACGTCATCGACGCACCGCTACAGCTCTACATAAAAGGCTAAAAGATTTTGAAATTTTTAGTACATGTCTGTGTGAGGTAAAAGGACACAAGCTGTTGAAGCTCCGCCCCCTGTGCCGGGAGCAGCAGCTCATTTGCATTTAAAGGGACAGACAAAAAACAGTGCGTTTCTGTTCACCCTCAAAAAGTGAACATTTTAACATGCTATATAAAAAAATCTGTGGGGTATTTTGAGCTAAAACTTCATTTACACACTCTGGGGACATCAGAGACTTATTTTACATCTTGTGAAAAGGGCATTATACCACCCCTTTAAATAAGCATTTATTTAAAGGGACCATGTCATAATTTTTTATAAGCCCACTAAGATCCACTTATAATGTTCAAGACATTATTTTTTTATTTTTATTAAGCTGAATGATTAATACGGCCTAAAATTAACACTCGCCAAACGCAAGTAAAAATCAACATCGGCGAGTATATGAAACAGTGTCAATCACCAGTTGTCCAGTAACATTTTTATGAATTCTAACAATGCAATGTTGTGAGAACATGAGAGCAAACATGAACGACGCTCGGATTGATGGACCAGCACTGCATCGAAAGTTTAAGGCGTGCCAATTTAAACATGCAAGCGCACGAAGCAAAAGTTTGAACTCAATTTGTTATTCGCAAGTGGTGTGGGAAGTTTCTGTGCGCAAAAGCAAAAGAAAGCTGTGACTCAGAATACTGAATTGAGCCGTTTAAAAAAAGTGCGTGTTTCAACGAGGATCCTAGTAAACATAGTCAAGTCACCTTTATTTATATTGCGCTTTTTACAATACAGATTGTTTCAAAGCAGCTTTACAGTGATAACATGAAAATAATACAACAAAGTTTGTTTTTAGAAGAAAATGGCGTCATTGTCCACCTTAAGTAAGGCAGATCAATAATATTGTTGAATATTAAATGTCCCCAACTAAGCAAGCCATTATCCGATTGTTAAGTCTGACGTCACGCGTGACGTTTAGCCTTTTCCGGGTCCAAGCGCTCCTCTCGTCCAGAAATAACAATGGTGGAACCTGTAAATTTATTTACGATCACGTCCTTCTTAGTGAGGCACCCTTGGCGGTCAAAAAGGGTTTAAATTCCTTTAACACCAACAGAGTGGTTAGTGTAGCTCATCACTCAGGTGGCATAATTAAGGGTAGAGTCCAGGCATCAATGAAAAAGAAGATTAACGAGGTTGAAGTGAGTTAGCTCGGGACACGGGCATTGTAAAAACACTCAATAATAACCAAAACACTAGCGAAAGCGGTAGGTAGGTAGAGAGGACCTGGACTTTGGATCCGGAAAGAGTATTATCGGAGAGTGGTTACATCACGACTTAACAACCGAATAGGTCAGAAGTCAGATTGGATCAGAACATTGAGAATGTTTATCCAGTTACATCTGGTTGAAGATCGGAGTCACGCCGGTGTGGAGACGAGTTTGTTGAGGATCGGTGCCGATGGCTGTCGTGACGATGAGGCCTTCACAGGGCTGATGAGGCTGACCCTTGAGGAAGGCGTTGTGGTCGTGTCTAGGCGCAGGTCCACCATCTGATCTGGATACGGCCCGGATCTGGCTGACTGCAGTAAACCTCTGAATAAACCGAAAGACTAACATTAGCGTAGATGCCATTCTTCTTATGATGTAACTAGTACATCAGGTCAGGTCATCATAGTCAGTTAAACAGCTGAGAAAGAAAACACACATGTACAGTATAAGTAGGCTATATTGCATCAGTGCATTAGGTCTTAAAGTGACAGCAGCCTAATAATCCTCAAACAACAAAGGACAAAAAAAAAAAAAAAAAACTCACTGCTCTTGACTGAATAACTTTTGTAACTTTAATGAAGATTAATCTGTTTAATTTAGTCATTAATGCAGTGTTATTTTACATTTGATTAATTTATTAAATTGAAAATTGTGAATTTTCAAAAGTATCTAAATGTTGGTGTCATAACTGTCACACTTTCTGTTTTTGTAAAAAAAGTTTCATGACCGGTAAAAATATTTATGGCCGGTAAATTTTCTTAAGCCATCGACACCCATTGGCAGGTAATTTCATAATCATATGATGAACTTTACACAGTTTTTGAACTGGACTGAATCAACATTAAACTGTCTTCAGCTGAATAATGGCACTACTGTCTTAGAGCTGCTTTACAGCACAACTGAATTCTGTTTGAGTCATTGATCATTATCCTCCTGTTTATCACTGTAAAGCTGCTTTGAACAGTCTGAATTGTATGAAGCGCTATAGAAATAACTTGACTTTGAAAACAAAGCAAATGTGTCTGTGATGACTTGAGGACTTCTTTCTAGTTTTCAGTCTCTCATGTTCTTGCTCAGACGTGGACAGGTTTGAGTTTCCCGTCAGGATGATATCCATCCAATCCTGTGTTTAATCCAGTGTGTTTTTTGTAGACTGGATGGTGTGTGTCCAACCCTGGAGAAGAAAAGCAAAATAATTCTGAACTCTGACAGTCTATTACATCCCAGTCTTTGGGCTGGACTTCAGCAAGCCAAATCTGTGCTTTCATATCCAATACAAAGATTTTATGAACATGTGAACTCATGAATGACTCTTTTAGAGCTTCTTTAGCCGAATTGAATTCTGTTTTACTAAATGATTCTGTTATTTTCCTGTGTATTACCGTGAAGCTGCTTTGAAACAATAAGTAGGCCTATTATATAAAGCGCTATATAAATGAAGGTGACTCGACTATAACAAGAACATTAAAATGAACTCTGGCCACAACAGCCATTTTGACATAATTGTGTGTGTATTTGACTTCAAGCAATAAGTCTCGAAACTGAACTCGGCTTTCTGTGCGCGTGTGTGTTTCAGGTGTGTGTCAGAGTGAGTTCATGGCTTTTTGCACTTCCAAGCTAACAAAAATATATTCTGAAAAAAATATAAATATATAATATAAAAATATAAATATTTCTGTTTTAAAGATAGAATTTATAACAATTTTATCAAGCAGTAATACTGTAATAACTGTACACTGTACGGTAATTATATTTCATTGTGAAATGTGTGCACTGAAAAACAATTTTGAAGTTTATTTATTGTTATGACTGGAATTTAGGCTAGTTAACCTTAATTTATTTTATGTTAAGTCTGTTTTAAAGACAGTTTATTACAGTTTTGTTTATCAAGCTGTACTATGTTATTTCATTGTGACATGTTTTGTTCTGCACTTCTTGTGCACTGAATACATTTAGAATGTAGCATGTTTGAAAAAGCAAAAACCAATTGCCAATATCGCAAATAAAATCGCAATTGCAATATTCATAAATAAAATAAAAATCGCAATGATTATTTTGTCCATATTGCACAGCACTACTGCACCCTATATTTTCTTTGCCTACTACTAACGATTCATACAATCATAATAATGCACGTTCCTCTGAGATAACAGTTTCAGAATTTTATCCATAGACAGTATATAAACTGTATTTATGTATAAAAAAATAAAAAAAGCTGATTTACACAACAGAATTGAATTCTTACAGTTGCATCACTGATTCTGTTTATTACCATTAAGCCGCTTTGAAACTATCTGTATTGTTTAAAACGCAATATATATATATGTTTGTATATTTGTATATTTATATATATATATATATATATATATATATATATATATATATAAAAGAGAAAACTATCTTTTGTTGTTTTGGACCTGGCTGATTTTCTTACCTTCAATGCCAGGAAACCAGGTCTGGAGCTTTCTTCTGAACTCAGCCTTCTCTTCTTCTTCAGTGTGTTTAAAGTCAGCTACTAGTGAATTAAATGTGCTTCCTGGGAGGCTGTGGGCACGGGTGCTTCCTCTGAGGATGAGTTGGGCACAGGTACTTCCTCAGGGGACACAGTGGGCACGGGTGCTTCCTCTGAGGATGAGGCAGGTACAGGTGCTTCCTCTGGAGACGTGCTGGGCACTGGTGCTCCTTTTGATTTCCTGGCAAACGTAGGTGGTCCCATGGGGGGCCTTAAGGGCAAAGGTGTCAAGATGACATCCCTTTTCAGATGCAATCTCATATTATTAGGGATCCTCACTTTTCTCTTGAATGAGGGCCTGGCAGGTACAGGAGCTCCCTGTGGAAAGGCAGCGGGCACTGGTGCTTCCTCAGGGGATCCTGCATGCATGAGTGCTTCCTCTTGGGACGAGGCGCATACAGGTGCTTCCTCAGAGGATGTGGTGGGCACTGGTGTTTCCTCTGGGGAGGCTGTGGGCACGAGTGCATCCTCTTGGGATGAGTTGGGCACAGGTACTTCCTTAGGGGACACACGTTATTTGGGATCCTCACTTTTCTCCTGAATGGGGACCTGGCAGGCACAGGTGCTTCCTCAGGACACAGTGGTCAGTAATGCTTTAGGTACAGGTATTCCCTGTGGGGACCCGTCTGGCATGGGTGCTCCCGCAGGGGACTGGGCAGGCACAGGCTCTCCCTGCTGGTACCTAGCAGGAGTTGGGGCTCCTTGTGGGGCCTCCACTATTCCCCACTGGCCTGAAGTGAACTCACACCCGTTCTTCTCAAATGATGAGCGTAAACGATCCTCTACCTCCATTATTGCCCACCACCTCCCTGCGCGGAGGGCTGTGACGAGCTCATGCTCATCTAAGGGGCTTAAGGGTTCTGTTTCTCTGAAACAGGAGGGCATGGTGGACATGCTCAGTTTGATGGATAAGCATCTTTGATGGCTGTAAGACATGTTGTTAAAAAAAAATGTATAACCGAATGGCTGTTCGTGTGCAACAGTGAACTATCTGTGAAAAACTGTGAGAGAAAGAGAGAGGGAAGAGAAGAGATGACTTGAGTACACCCAGGAGCTCCGGAAGCTGGTTGCCTTAGTTTTATAACATTCATTAAATGTATCAATCTATTTATTTATTATTATTCTTTACAATAAGCGATATGCCCAGTGGCAGTCCATCAGAGGAAGAAAAGGAGACAAAAATTATTAAAAATTAATATAACAATGAAGTTAACTTGTGTTGTATTAAACATTTTCTGTATTAAAAGTGTTGTTATTATACTTTTATTTTTAAATATACTAAAGTAAGTAATTATACAGTGAAATATTTTTTTTTTTTTTATGATTATTTATTTATTTATTTTTTCAAGATTGAACATGGTCCACAAGTGCGACCACAAATAACTATGTACAAGACCAGGGTTTGCTTGTACACAAAAAATAAAAATAAAAAAAAAAATAAAATAAAATAAAAAAAGGAATAAGTTAGGGGGTGAATTAACAACACCAGCACAGCTCCAGGATTACCACTGCTCCTCCTTGATAACGCTCAGAAGTAATCAGTAAGGGTGGCCTATTGAGTTATTATATAAGATAGCTTTGTAACAAATTCAGTCCAGGCCTTAAGAGTTTTTGATTTGGCTTTGTTAATTCTCGCTGTAGTAAGTTCTAATAATGCAATGTATTTAATTTCTATGAGCCACAATTTACCTGCTGGAATTGTAGGCTCATGCCAAATCTTGAAGATTATCTTTTTAGCTGCAGTTAGAGCAGTGTGAAGAATCCTGCGCTGGCTAACAGTCAGATCAAGATCCGCATCATCATTCAACAAACAGAGACTGGGGTGCTTAAGGATTACCTTATCACATAGTTCTGTCACAACTTGAAATACCTCATCCCAAAAATTACCAATATGTTGGCATTCATAAAACATGTGCATATAAGTACCCACCGTATTTGAATTACAGAGTGAGCAGAAGGGGGTAGGCAAGCGCTTCATTTTGTGCAAGATATTTGGAGTAGCGTAAGCCCTATAAAGCAGTTTATAATGTATTAACTGATGGGCAAGATTTTTTGACATTGTTGGAATAGTGTCCCATATCCAGTCCCAATTTAGTTTGCAAGGAGCCAATTCCTTTTCCCATATCGTGGTGATGGGGAGCTTTCCGCAGCTGTGCTTGAGCAGTCTGTTGTAAATAAATGACACTGCTCCTCGTGTCTGTGAAAAGTTCACACAGTCCATCAGAGGGTGAGAGTCCAAGTTACAGTTCCATGGTACTCCATAAGCGCGCATTGCGCTTCTCAACCTTAAATACAGAAAATAGGAATGTCCAGGAAGATTATAACACTCTTTCAGATCTTGAAAAGACCTTAACCCCTGATTATTGAATATATCACCAAGAGTATGTACACCTTGATCCGACCATGGCTTAAAAACAAAAGGTCTGTTGTCGGATTGCAAATTATGATTATGCCAGATCGGCGATTCAGATGTGAACTTAGATGAACTTCCCATGAATTTGCACACCTCATGCCAGATTTTAAGAGAATTGTACACAATTGTATTCCCAAACCTTAGGTCTTTCTTTGATAAACCCGTGAATAAAATATCCTGGAGCCGATGTGGAAGCACAGCTGATGCTTCCACGTCCCGCCAGGCGATCTGCGAGTCAACCTGTAACCAAGTCTTGAGCGAGCGCAGCTGACATGCCCAAAAGTACAATTGTAAGTTCGGAAGTGACAAGCCTCCTTTGTCAGATCTTCTCTGCAATGTTGAGAGTTTAATTCTTGGTCGTTTCTTATTCCAAATGAATTTTGTAATCAAGGAATTCATCTCTTTAAAAAAAGTTGTACGGGGAGATAAAGGAATCATGGAGAACAGAAATAAAAGTCGAGGGAGGATATTCATTTTAACGATTGCGATTCTGCCTTGCAGTGAGACTAAAATAACGTCCCATCTCTGTAAATCTTGTCTGATAGTAGTAAATAAGGAACTATAATTTTCTTTAGAGATAGTCTGTAGTGATGGAAAGATCTGAATTCCCAGATATTTAAATGTCTTGCTAGTTGGGATCGAGGAGGACGCTAATGCAGTATTTGTTGACGCAGACAAGGGCATTAATACAGATTTTCCCCAATTAATTTTGTAACCACTTATGACGCTAAAGTCATTAAATATTTTAAGACACTGAGGTAGAGAAGAGGAAACCTTAGACATGTAGAGAAGGATATCATCCGCGAAAAGAGAGATAGAATGCTTGGAGTCACCAACAGTAATCGGGGAAATAATATGGTCCTGCCGAATTGCCTGCGCTAAGGGCTCTAATGAAATTGCAAATAACAAGGGCGATAAAGGGCAACCCTGTCTAGTGCCTCTATTCAACGGGATTGCATCCGAACAGCACAACCCTGTTGAAACCCGTGCGGAAGAGTTAACATAGAGAGTCTGAATCATATGAATAAAACGAGGGCCAAATCCAAAACGGGTTAAGGCAGACCATAAATATGTCCACTCGACCCGGTCAAAGGCTTTCTCAGCGTCTAGCGAGAGGATAGCACGTTGTTCATTAACCGGGTCGGGTGAGTCGATGATGTTCAAGAGGCGTCGCACGTTATCTGTAGCAAAACGTTCCTTAAGAAATCCTGTCTGGTCGTGGGCGATTAAGAAGCTGGCGACTGATCCCAAACGATGGGCTAGAACCTTAGCATATAACTTGACATCCGTACCAATTAGTGAAATCGGCCTGTAGCTAGAACAGTATAAGGGTTCTTTCCCTTTTTTCAGTAGCAGAGAAATAAGAGCGGTGTTCTGATCTCTATGGAAGCAACCCGTATCAATAGCAAAATTTATGGAGTCAAGGAGGAGTGGTCCAATCAAATCCCACATCGCCAGATACAGCTCCGGGGGTAAACCATCCAGACCAGGGGCCTTACCCTTATTCATAACTTCTAAAGCCTCCTTCAATTCTTTTAATTCTATTGGAGAATCAAGAAAAGCACATTGCTGCTCACTTAATTGGGGTAGATCTAAATTTAACAGAAACTCAATAACAGGTTGTTCATTCACTCCCACCTCAGATCTGTAAAGATGCTCATAAAATTCCTTGAATATCCTATTTACATCACCCGGAGCTGTGTGAAGAACATCTGCATTGTCCTTAATGGCAGTTATTGAGGCCAAAGCCTCATTGCGTTTCAACCTTAACGCCATTAGTTTGCCTGGCCGTTCTCCATTAAAATAGTAGTTTTGTTTGGTACGGTGCATCAAAAATTCTACCCTTTTTAGTAAGATCGCCTTGTAGTCAGTTTTTAAATTCCCCAGGATTCTGCTTTTCTGTTCCGTAAAAGTTTTTTTAAGATCCTTCTCTACACATTTAATCTGAGCCTCCAGACGGGATAATTGTTTTACTCTGGATTTATTTACATAGGAGGCAAAAGAAATACAGTTTCCTCTCAAAAAACACTTGGTTGTTTCCCATAGGATTTGTGGATTAGTAGCTGAGCTCGAATTTTCTTTGAGAAACAGAGATAATTTAGAACGTAACTGTTTTACAAAATCTTCATTTTGCAAAAGAGTTGTATTCATACGCCATCTTTTGGAGTTTAGGGGAATTATGGGAGGAGACAGATTACAAATCACAGCGGAGTGATCTGAAATCAGTATGGGTAAAATATCAATATGGTTTACACCTTGAGTAAGAGATTTAGAAATCAGAATGTAATCTAGCCTCGAAAATGATTTGTGGCGTGCAGAATAAAAAGTATAATCCCTCCAGCTCTCATTCTTCACTCTCCAGATATCACATAAGTCGTTATCAGCAATGAGCTCGTTTAACGACTGCGAAGCCTGATCGCCATGAGCAGAGACAAGGGATCTATCGATTAAGGGGTTACATACTGCATTAGCATCTATTCCTACGACCAGGTTGTAGTCAACAAAATTAAGGAGGGATTTGGTAAGAGATGGAAAAAAATCTACATCATAATTATTAGGGGAGTATACTGAGAAGAGAACCATTTTCAAATTATTCCATGAACCTGACGCATATGTAAACCGCCCGTTATCATCCCCTCCCGTTGTCTCAATTAGAAACGGGAATTTTCTGTTCTGAAGAATAATAACTCCTCTTGAGGCACTATTATACGATGAGAAAGCTATCACTTTAAAATGTCTATTTTGAAAGCGGGTAACATCAGAAGCCTTGAGATGGGATTCTTGTATTAGGGCAATGTCAGCTCGTTTGCGATGCAGATAATCTAGGCATTTGGATCTTTTTATGGGAGAATTTAAACCGTTGACATTCCACGATATCACATTAACGTCACTCATTCTGTCACAATATAATTATACACGAGACAACAGTAGCCATAGCAACCGAACGCATCGATAAGAATTTCACCCCCATGAAACACATAAATCGTACAACAAAAACAGCAAACCCTGGTAGTTCTAACATTGCAATGGGTAAAAACAATAAAAAATCCAAAAAACAAATTACTATCGGCAGCTTGCAGAGAGGAGGAACACACTCTCTTATCTGCCTGGAAAGAAAATTTATTCGAGGCCATGCACTCGGACTACGAGTGGTAGCAGTTACTCAAACATCAGCATCTCTCACCTGAGTGTCCATCACAGCGAAGATTAAACCTATATCCCTACTCAAAGTGCTATGATACAAAACAGAGAAGGCCGAGTTTACTCATCAGACATCCCAGTGGGCGCAGTGGTGTCCATTCCCGTAGTGGCGCTCAGAGACGCGATGAAATGCTCCAGGTCTCCGGGGGTTTTGAAGAACAAATGCTCCTGGCCGTTACGTACTTTGACCGATGCAGGGTAAAGCAGGAATGACTCGATGCCTAGTAGTTGGAGGCGTTTTCTCCCTTCGGCCATAGCTTTCCTTTTTTTGGACGTTCCCTGGCTGAAGTCGGGAAAGAACCGTAAATTACCCCCTTCATAACTCAGAGGTGATGCGCTTCTGGCTCCCTGTAGGATCGCCTGTCGGTCATTGTAACGAAGGAGTTTGAAAATCAAAGTGCGCGCTCTATTCCTGGAGGGATCCTCGTTCGTGTAAAGACGGTGCGCCCGTTCAATCTCGATCGTCCTCCCTTGCAGAGCAGGAATCCACTTGGGAATATGGGTCTGCAAGAACTGAATTGCGTTCCCTCCTTCAGCTCCTTCCCGCAGGCCCACCAACCTTAGGTTATTTTGTCTGGATTTATCTTCATAAAGAAATAGTTTCTCCTGGAGCTCCTCTAGGCAGGACTTGTTAGCAATCGAGTCCCTTTTCACATCCCGCACCGTAGCCTGGATGTTGTCACATCTATTGCCGAACGATTTGACATCCTTTTCCAGCGAGTCCAATCGTGCTGTAATCGTCGAGATTTCCTCGCGAACGATCGTCGACATGCTTAGTTTTATGGCGCTCAGTTGCTTATCAAGCATTTCGGCAATGGCGTCGTGAAGGTGCTCGTCGTCTTTATGCTTTTTCTTCGCCGGGGAGTGGATTAAATCTCGTTTAGATGCCATCTAGAGTGTCACTAAAACAAGGAATTTACATATAATTCGGCCAAAAACTAAGTAGGGATAGATAAATCCGAAAAAAAGACAACTGAGGTAGAGCGTCGAAATTAAGCAGCCATCACCGTCCGCTGCGCATGCGCATCCGTGAAATATTTTTTTAAGAACTTCGGAAACTACCTTGACTATTGACAAGTTGTGTTGGTGATCGACATGATTATAACGCGTATCAAGACTTTATCTAGACTTTAATTATCAGCAAATATATACAAATTATTTGTCTTAGTTTTTATTTGTCAATCTATTGTTATATAATTGGGTGGTGGTAGCGCAATGGATAAGACACATGCCTTTGGTGTGAGAGACCCGGGTTCGAATCCACTGTGAGACACCAATGTGTCCCTGAGCAAGACACTTAACCCCTAGTTGCTCCAGAGGCGTGCGACCTCTGACATATATAGCAATTGTAAGTCGCTTTGTATAAAAGCGTCAGCTAAATGAATAAATGTAAATGTAAATGTAATTGTATAATTAAGTAGGCTATAATTATCAACAAATATATATATATATATATATATATATATATATATATATAAAATGTCTTAAATACAAATATTTAGACACTTTATATAGATCATTATTGCCTACTTAACCTAACAGGCAGCGTGACCTGAGTGTCACAAAGTTTTTTATTGTCTTTTTTGGGGCATAAGAACAATTTTTTTCATCAAATCCTTTTTATCATTTATCACAGCCTGGTCTGTCTTGAGTATGCTGGTCACATGATTTGCTTCAAGTTTTTTGTGATAAATTAGTCAGCCTGACCTAAATCCAACATGGCTACCAGTGATGCAGGACATTCAGATTTTGAGGAAAGTAAATATATATTAATAAAAAAAAAAAAAATTTCAAAAATTGAATATGTTGTTCATGTTGTTATTTAGGACGTTTTGAAATATATGCGACTCCTGAGTCACGTTGTCTTTTTAGGGTATAAAAAAAGAGATTAATTTTGACCATCTTTGTATTTTGAGTTTTTAATTCACTATATTACAATTAAATCCTAATCTAATCATGACAAACTATATATCGTTGGAAAGGTCTAAGACTCCTAAATAGATATTTTAGCACTGTTTTTTGTTACAAATTATGTAGGAATAGTAATAGATACATTTATGACAAGAGTGCACCTCAAAAAATCTACATCATAACAGGAGTTCTGGCGTTTGTCACAAAAAAGTCGACGCAAACACTTTTGATAATTTTTAGTAGTTATCATAAATTAGGTATCATTTGAAAGCTTACAAACTCAGAATTCATCCTGTGAAAACCGTTTTGAAACTTTACCATACTTTGCTTTACCATAGAAGGTACTCTAAATTCTTTTATCGGGCCCCTCCCCTTTTGGGCGTAATCATGTTTCATAATTTATGATCAAAACCTTTTCTAATCTTGACAAAATATTGTCAGAAAGGTCTGAGTCTCAAGGTTCGATATTTTGTGACAGAAGTGATATTTGGACAGAAATTTATTAATTTGTTACGGCAGAATGCATACAATTAAATTCAATGGAATGTATGTCACCTGGTGGCTATTTCTGGAATTACGCCTAAACAAAATCTCACGGGAACCAAGTTTTGTGATATCAACTTCAAATTTGGAACACAACTTGGTTAGATGAGTTCGTAAGCTTTCGAATGATATATAATTTGTCAACATTAGATCAAATAGGCCAGTAACAGTTAACATATCAATGAATTGGTCCTTACCCTAATCAGGCAATGTGAACTGGGAGTCTCAACTCATAAAATCCAAAATATATCAAATATTTCAAAAATTATTTTGGATATGTTTTACTTAAGTCCAGATGATACAAAAAAAGACTCGATCCCCTGGTCAATAAAACAAAATGCATTTGATTATAATTAACATGACAATGTGTACAAAACTAAAGAAGCCTAAATTCACGTTTATTTTTACGTTTCTGTCAATCTGAGGTTGCGTCAAGTTGCGTGTGTCTTTCTTCGGATGAGGGTCTAAAACTCCAGAGTAGTGTGTGTGTGTGTGTGTGTGTGTGGACGGCAGGCGTAACCGTAGCAAAAGTTATGCGTTTTAAAACGAAAATGCACTAGGTGTAAACGTAGGTATTCCACAACCGATGCTCTCGAGCCAAATATAGTTATTTCAGTGGCCTATGTGGCTCGACGGCATGAAGGAATAACCAAACAATTTTTAAACGTTATTTTCCAGTAATAAAAGTGTCGATTCAACAAAAAATCCACATATCACATATTTTAAAATATTACCAAAGCCCGTCTACTCCAACGCCCTATTAAGTCCAATTGGTTGTAGTTCCCATCTGAGTTCCACTGGGGGCGCTCGCCATGAGTGTAAAATGAATGGGAGTCAATGGGGCTAGACGGCTAAATTTGTCTCTTTCACCCGATTGCCGTTGAAAAATCTCAGATTTGATTGTAGGTTTTGCAAGTTCAACATGGGTTATAGGTCGAAAGTTGAATGAACGAGTACTTATGTCCTTTCGATTTCTTACAGGTTGAGTTGTTGTTGCCAATAACACACTAGCATTCTGCTAATGAACGCTGATTGGTCAGTGAAGGACTGATTACGACCAGAGATACCGCTTGATGGCAACGTGGCATCCGAAGCCGGACCAGAAACAAACAAAACAAAAACTCTTCTAGCACGTGTGTTTACCTGTGTTAGCTGTGTTGTGTGTTTACCTGTGTCAGCTGTGTTGTGTGTTTACCTGTGTCAGCTGTGTTGTCGATGCCTCGAGAGAAAAGAAAGTGCAGAGCGCGAAAGCACCAAAGTGACTGAAGGATTGCCGTGAAGCAGTATCTCTGGTCGTACGATGTGTATGACGTCATTGACATTTTGAAAGACTTTTTAAAGCAAATAAGTGACTCTAAAAAATCTAACACCAAGCAATGTGTAATTTCTTTGCATCCCCTTTCGAAAACAACATTCAAATTACTAGACAAAAAATTATATCCTGAGAAAAGGGGATTTTGATGTGTATAGCGCCATAGACCTCCATTCATTCTGCACTCGTCCTGTGAGCGCCCTCATATGGAACAAGAGTGGAACTGCAACCGGAAGTTTATTGAGTGGCACTTCTCCCCTCATTAGACTTTCTCTGATATTACATAATTCAATGAAGCATGTTTGTCATGTATAATTCACCGACCAATCGTTATCTGGCACAAGAAGTTCAAATTTCATTGGACAATGTGAAGTGGAGCGGTAATTTTCCAGTCATTCATTAATCGTTTGAAAATTAGATGGACAGACGAATTTACATTTATGAAGCGATCTGAATCTGCGTCGTTTTAAAACAATGGATGCTAATTACAAAGCACTGCACAAAACCAGCACCAAAAGTCGCATTAATGAGTATATTATAGCTCATTTATAAAACATTAAGAGACAGATTTTGAGATTGTCTGATTTGAATGTTTAAAAAAAAAACCCCACTAATTGATTTCTAAGAATGCCTCATGTGAGCAAGATGAGATGAGCATTGTAGCTGGTTTTCTACTCTCAGAATATGATTAGGATGATATTATAATAAAGCTAATAAAAGATTTTACAGGATCCACCTCTTAGTGTCTTCAGCTGTTTTAATTCAGTGATGTATAGAAGCTTGTTTCCGCCAAATTTCATGTAGTATTGTGCATATTCACCACTAGGTGGGGATGTTTCCCTTCACATTTAGTTTAATTGAGTTGTTCAGCATTTCATTGAGTTGATTTGTGATTTAATTCACTGAGAATATAATGTATTATAATTGTCAATCTGCAAAATTGTACTCACTATATGATCACAACGCAAAAAGATTACATTGATTTAAAAATATTAAAAAGAAGAGTGCTGTTTTAAATAAATATTTCTAATGTATATTTTTTAACTTAAATATGCAATCATTCTAGAATAAAATTTCAGATGGCACTGAGAGGCTTTTGCATCTGAACTCTTCATATATACATATACACCGGTGCTCCAGTTTTAAGTTTAGTTTGATAAACAATTATGGGAACTGTGTTTCTTTCCATTTGTATTAGGATGGAATAAAACAGTCAGCTGCGTTTAGAAATATGCCAAATGCATTGCATGGTAGCTCATTTATAAAACAATAAGCCGGTCTGTCACAGGTTGAGGGACATTGCGATTTAAGAGACAGATTTTGAGATTGTCTGATTTGAATGTTTTTTTTTTTTTTTTACCACTAATTGATTTGTAAGAATGCCTCATGTGAGCAAGACTCTGAGATTGGAGCTGGTTTTCTACTCTCAGAATATGATGTTGATGATGATATTATAATAAAGCTAATAAAAGATTTTACAGGATCCACCTCTTAGTTTCTTCAGCTGTTTTAATTCAGTGATGTATAGAAGCTTGTTTCCGCCACAGAATAAAAGGTAATTGCGCCTTTTTATCCCACAATTCACATTTCTAAACTTCTTATATCCTGCAATTCTGACTTTTTGCTCATAATTTCTAGCCTTGATTAATTTGGACAAAAATCATCCCTGCACAATGTCCATTGCATTGTGATGGTGGGAGTGGTCCTATGTGTGTGTATACAATGCAGTTTTCTCTAAGCGGTTCTCAGAATTGTGTCCTTGGGACGAGGGCACGTTAATTTATATATATATATATATATGATGTGCATGGATAAATCATTTATAAAAAATTATTAGTTCTTTATTGCAATATTCAATAAAAACAAGAATTGTCCATTTCATGGTGACTTTAATATGTTGTTCAGGCAAAAGTACAAATGTTGGTGATGCTTCGTTCCCTTGTTCATTCGCTGGTATCCTTAGGCATGCTCCGCTTTTTCCATGGACTTCGCTGTCTTTCCCCTACATTTTCCTTTTGAAGAAATAGACATAATCAGGTTTAATAAGCTGGAAGGAGGTAAAAAAGACATATCACTTCACTTGTTTTACCATGAGGAGTCTATGAATTTTACTGAAATATACAAAGTATTCTAAATTGAGGATAAAAAACAAAGTAGCTTAGTTGAAGACCGTGTTTGTTTGTTTTTAATAAAAGTGAAAATAATTGATCATAATAAGAGATCATTTTCGACAATTACCCTGAATATCTGGGGGAAAATGTGCGTCCCTCTCAATGTCTATGGTGGTTGTGGCCCTGGCTGAGGTCAGGAAACCAAGTCCTGCGTTTTCTCTTGAATTCAGCTTTCTCTTCTTCACTTGGTTTAGAGTCAGATACTGGAGGAATAAAAAATCATTAAGACACAATTGATGGAAACAATCAATATTAAGAGAGAACTAATTTTTACGTTCAAGAATTTATTTCTGGGGAAAAAAACAAATGAACGAGTATCCTAAATGTTTAAGAGAAATCGTCTCGGTTATGTATGTAACCCTCGTTCCCTGAGTAGGGAACGGAGACGTTACGTTGTGACGACCAATGGGGTTTCGCTTAGAAAGCCTCTCAGCTTCGAGTATTATAAAACGTGGCTTGTTTTCTAAGCGAAACCCCATTGGTCGTCAGGACGTAACTCGGTGTGACCACGAAAGGAAACTTAGTGTCTATGGTGCGGCCCTGGCTGAAGTTTTTATCTCGGAGGTCAGGAAACCAAGTCTTGTGTTTTCTCTTAAAGTCAGCCTTCTCTTCTTCACTTGGTTTGGATTCAGATACTGGTGAAATGAAAAATAATAATTAAGATACAATTGGTGGAAATAATATATTAATAATCTAAAAGAAAACAGTATCTTTTGTTGTTGTGGCGCTGAATGATGTTCTTACCTTCAATCCCAGGAAACCAGGTCTGGAGCTTCCTTCTGAACTCAGCCTTCTCTTCTTCAGCGTGTTTAGAGTCAGAAACTACTGAATAAAAAAATAAATAAATCATTAAGTGACACAATTGGTGAAAATAATATACTAATATATATATATATATATAAATGAAGGTGACTTGACTATAAAACGAACATTACAATGAACAAAAATGTGAAAACCTCACTACAAATAATCCAGAATAGGTTGGTTTCACGTGACGTCACGTTGCTGCTTCCCGAAGTTCAGATGGAGGGCAGGAAGTGAAATAGCTGAGGATTTTCCGTCTGAAAAAATGGCCATGTTTTGTGTAGTTTACGGCTGCTCCAATCGTTCTAACCGAGAAAAGGGAAAGGGGTTTTATAGAGTACCAAATATTGTCATTCATAAAGGTGAGAAATGTAAAAAGCTCACAGAACAACGCCGTAAAAAGTGGATTTTAAACCTACGTCTGCGGTCGGGTGGAGCAGAGTTCTTACCTTCAATCCCAGGAAACCAGGTCTGGAGCTGGTGCTCTTTTCTCTCGATCACTGATCGAGTGAATCTCCTGAAGTTCTCCATCCTACAGTAGATCATTTCTAATCCACTCATGTTGTAAGATCTGCTCTAACGTCGGGCGTTTAGTTGGATCCAGGGTTAGGCACTGGCTAATCAGATCACTGCATTCTGTACACATTTTATCAAGGAGAGAGAGAGCTGGTTAGTCATGACCATGTGACACTAATGTTGGCATCTATGAAAACAGCATCTGAAACATGATTAATATAAGGTTAAGTGTTCTTTATCTTTACTTTAAAGGTGAAGTATGTATTTTCTTCTGCACTAGTGGCACATTGCGAAATTACAAAATAAAGCTTATTTTTAAAAACCTACGTCATCACGTCATCCCCGACTCAAACATCACAAACGCAGCTCTTACTGGTTCTTGTGAAGGCATGTTTCAGGTCCAACATATTAGGAATACTTTTAACTGTGTTGCATTTGTCTTTATGAACAATTGTCTATCTGAACGGATGCATGATGATGCTGTATGGTATTAAAGCATGCTTTATAGCGTGTAGCATCACAATGATCTGTTCACTTTGACGAGTTCATGACCTGTTTAATCTCCGAAAGTAGAAATGCAGTGAATTTTGGCTTTCACTTCTGTGACTAAAGCTACATTTCTTATAGTATTTAACTATATATCAAAAATTGTACACACTTCAACTTTAACTGTGTCTGTACTGAGCCTTTTGCTTTATGTGTGTGTTTATTAATGTTATCAATATCATTCACTCACCGTTGGATAAGCTGGTGTTCTGAAATGTAACTTTGGCTTCTTTGATTTCCGCTGGATTGTGAAAAGGAGGACATGCGTTCACCATCTCGTACAGCAACACTCCTAGAGCCCACACATTTGCTGGGATGGCGTGAAATCGAGGTTCTGTGAAGACTTCAGGAGGGCAGTAATCCAGGACTCCTGTAAGAAAGACATTTGTGCATTGTTGAGCAATTTTTTCAAAGTGTCAAATAATCAGCAAGTCATTACATCCAGGTTTCCACACACTCCCAAAATGCTCACCTATGTAAATGTAGCTGTCGTAGCCATCACTACTAAGCAGCTGACCAGAGCCAAAGTCTATCAGCTTGAGCTCTAACGTGTCTTTCTTCAACAGGAAATTGTGTGCATGAACATCATTGTGAAAAACGTCATGATCAATGCAGTGTTGCACTGCCAGCACAGCCTGTCGCATGATGACCCGTGCGGTTGTTTCGTCCAGTTGAGGATTACGAATGATGAAGTCCAGCACGCTCTCGCAGGGTTCGGGATACTCCATCACCAGGGTGAATTTTCGAGGGTGCTCAAACCAATCGTGTAGTTGTATGGCGTAGGGGCTTATGGGTTCTTGCCTCATCATTAGCAGCAGAGCCACTTCTGTAATGAGAGGTTCGGGATGCCCAGGCTAGAGAAAAGAAAAGAAGACAGAAGATTAGCTGGGTAAAAATCTGAAGAAAACGTCATTTTTAAAGGAACTTTTCTTTGATCTTTGTAGATACGATCAACAGAGCCTTTCCAGGCTTGTTTGTCTATTACATTTACATTCTACAGGTGTATTGACTACAGTAATCAGCACTTAAACTACTAAATACAAATTCAGCTTTTGGCCAACTTACAATAGCAAGATAAAGATCTTTGGAAGTCTTGCGCATCCGCTTGATGGCAACCTACAAAAATGAAAAAAGAAACACACTATTCAATAACAGCGCCTGACCTTGCACATAACATTTACGATTTGAGCATCTAGTATTTAACCATGTGTATTAGATATGTTTTGATGCATGCAAGAGCAAAATGTTTATACAATTCAACAAGACTGCTTTACCCTTTTGCCATCAAATTTGCGTGTTCCCTCGAACACTCTTCCGAATCCTCCGGATCCAATCATCTCTCCCGCGTTATAGAGAGACCCAAAGGAGTCTGAAAAACAAACAGGAAAATATGAGAAATATATGAGCTTGCTAGATCCTTTGTTTTATATTCAAAATATCAGTGCAGGTCGAAAAAAAATATATTAATATTCTCTGAAAACAAGCCTCAAGATATCTTTAGTGGAAAACAAGACGATAATACTGTTTAAAACAACAATGGCTGCAGATTTACCATGATTTGGCTCGACGCCGGAGCGATCTGGATCAGAATCTGGCTCTGAGTCCAGATCTAGTGGAGGAACGAAAGGCTCTGAGTCCAGATCTAGAGAGTCCAGATCTAGTGGAGGAACGAAAGGCTCCACAACATCCACTGCTTTACTGTCAGAACAGCAGCAGGACAGACTCGTCCACAAGTTCCTGAAGAATGAACAAATTCTTTCCATCTTCTTATGTTTTGTAGGTTTTTCTGGAAAAAAAAAAGGAGAAATATTTAGGCATAAACAAAAATTAGAAACATCTCTGACCTCACATTTAACAATGATATAACTTCCATTTGACTGTTTTAACACAGAACTCTATTCAGGATCATGCGTGTGTTTTCGGGTGTGTGTCTGACAGCGCAAGTGAGTTCATGGCTAATTGGCTTGACAAAAATATATTCTAAGAACATTTTGTCCAACTAAAATATTTCAGAAAAAATTGGCTAAGAAACAGTACATGTGACCAGACCTTAACTTGTCAAACATTTTAAGCAGTCACCATTCTGCCTTATTTCAGTCTCACCTGTCGAGCTCTTGATCACAT
The DNA here is from genome assembly GCF_965113295.1 of Leuciscus leuciscus. Taxonomy (NCBI): domain Eukaryota; kingdom Metazoa; phylum Chordata; class Actinopteri; order Cypriniformes; family Leuciscidae; genus Leuciscus; species Leuciscus leuciscus. The sequence goes on from NC_138746.1 coordinate 31,615,180, forward strand.
CCTCCATGGCACCCGGAGCAGTCGGGACGTCTGAAGTCTCGACGGGAACTTGACCAGGCAGTGGAGGACACGTCCACAATTGGAAGCTGTCGGATCTGGACAAACTTCTGTTTCCGTCACTGCCCTGTTCATGTTGGCTCTCAGATCTGTTGTTACTGCTCCTCTTCTTGATGATGTACGTGCCTGTGCTGCTAAACCTCGACGACAACCCACAAAACCGCCACACCACATCCCCCACAGAGCTGGACAAAGATGGTGTGGACATGATGCCCGGTGGAGAATCTGTGGAAGCAGCTCCACTGGATCTGTCTGAGGCTGCAATATTCCAGACATTTTTGATAATATTAATAATCAATGTCAGTGGTCACACCAAAAAAAATGCAACTTTCTATTTTAAGCAGTCATCATTCTGCCTTATTTCAGTCTCACCTGTGGAGCTCTTGTTCACATCCTTCATTGCACCTTGAGAAGTCGGGACGTTTGAAGTCTTCATTGGCTCGACCGGAACTTGACCTGGCAGTGGAGGAAACATCCACTCTTGGAACATTTCTAATAATATTAATAATCAATGTCAGTGTCAGTGGTCACACCCAAAAAAAATGCAACTTTCTATATCCAATGACAAATAATTTATTAACTTGAATAAAAGCTTATTCTGACCTCTGCGAAAGCGTTTGGATGAAGTGGACGGACGTCCATCATCTGATTCTGGCCTCTGCACCTCTCTCTTCCTCTGAGCCGGACCTGTGGACACAGAAACAAACTCACAGGACAGAGGGGTTAAATGTCCAGGAATAATCTCCCGGCTCGGGCCTGGCATCATCCTTCAAACTGTAAAAAAAAAACAATACAAATACAATAAAATACAATTCTCCTCAGAAATACCCCTCCCAATAAAACAACAACAACAAAAAAAAAAACCTCCAAACTCCCTCTAAAATCAGAAAAGAACAATCAAATAGAAGTGTCCTCAGAAATAACTATAAAAAACTATAAATAAAACTATGTAGATGATTATATCCTCCGATGTCCTTCTATAATAAAAGTATCCTCTCTGAAATCCTCCAAACAGTTCAAAATCGCAAGATCAGCACAGCAAATATTCAGTCTCAACCAGCAGAAAGTGATCTAGCGATTTGTAGATATTTGCAGACAGAATTCATAACACGTCGCAATAACGAATTCAAATCAACACAAATTATTCGAAATACCTGAAGTCGCGCGCGTGAGCAGAGCGCGTGACCGCACATCGAATCTGGAAACAAACTGAATCAGGACTGAATGTTATAATAATAATGTATCTTAACGGCTTAGCTAAAAATGTGATATGTTAAAGCATGAAATAAGGTACCACGAATCAGTGAATTTGAGTTTGATGTGTGTATATTATTATTATATCAGTAATAAAAAAATATATAATTTTTTTTAATGTTCAAAAAAGTATTTAGACATTTATGTCAATGCGATTCAGAGACGAATACTAATGTCGTCCACCAGAGGGAGCCACAGAACAGCAAATTAAAAGACTATGAAAATTGTTCAATAACTTGTAGTCAAAATAGCATTCTATACATTCATTATAGTTTCATAAAGTTGAATAAAGCCCAATAATGAGTTTGCAAAAACTTACAGACCATGAATTTTTATTTTTTTATTTGAATGATATTGACAACATATTTATCAAGTTGCAGACATGACAGAATGTATGTCCAACTGAAGAAGAGGGACTATATTAACTGTCTACTTTTATATAGTACATATATTAATACTTCCATAAAGAGACACTTAAAAACTCATATTTTATTTTAAAAGAGACATGTCCGTTGTATAACTATATATCATCAACACAAGCCATTGTGCTTGAACACCGACGATCGCCTCAAGTTAAACTGCATTGTTTCATTTACCTTCTGTGTCATTGCCCACAACGCTTACGTGACAGGACTTTGAAACAGCAAACAGCTAAAACAATAAAAGGCATGACTTACATCGCATCCTTATTTTTTCTTCGTTTTAACACCCTGAAAAGGATTTTGTAAAGATAAAACCGATTTTAAATTCAGAGATATTGCGGCTGGTTTTACCTTGAAAGTCGAGAACGGTCCAATCACACAAGAAAAAAAATATAAAAAATAACTTTGATTCGCTAGCTGCTACCCTTTTATCCAAAGAGACGGAACTATTTGCACTGTATTAATCAATGGGAAATCATGCTAAAATAATCTGTCATAGGCTAATACTGTGGCTCACATTATTGGGGTCGCTTGCAAGTCGCAGCAGCACGAATTACGTGACCAGCAACATATTTCTGCTTCAAATATTGTGCGTAGTTAACAGTGAGTGAGTGGTGGTTTCAGACATTATTTTATTAAAGTGCATTTGTCAGTGCCGCACTCGTAGTGACTCTTATTCTGCCTGACAGAAAGAAAAGCTCGTAGCTTACTGAAGGCGGAGCGGTTTGACCAATCAGATGAAAGGGGCGTTTCAGCGCCGCCCACGTGTGCAAATGAAACATCGAACCCATGAACCGATTTGTAAATCACAAACGAAAAATGAAAAATCGAGCCAAAATCATTTCTCATTATTCCATTCCAAACAGGAAATGAAATGATCAAAAAGTACACGGACCTTAAACCTACTGAAAAGAGCTTGTGACTAAATCTCATAACTCCATTGGATCCTCAAAGGCCCTGTCCCAAATGGCACACTCTGGACTTGTGGACTTCCTCAGAATCCACACTTTGGTGACGTCATGTAGTGCAGACCTATAGGGCTCTTGGTGCGAGTCCACGAGGGCGCATTGAGAGGTATTTTTGGGACAGACTCGATCGTCACGCCGGAAATAACGGTCTGGTTGATGTTGGACAGGAGAAATCACATTTTTGTGCTCCGACGTCTTATCTCCATGTCAACTACACAGCCTAATTTTACAGTTCTATATTTTGATATTATGCATGCCACCTGGGCATTAGACAATAGATACATCATGCTTATTTAAATTATGTATAAAGTTGTACATAATAATACATAATGTTCCATTTGAACTAAGATTACAATTTTAACACATAATGAAAATGTGCATGAGTGTCAGATGAATTTACAGGTTTCAATATTCATACTATGTTTACATGACTCAGTAAAGCCCTGACATTCAGTTCTATTTATTTAATGAATCATAATGCGATCGTATTATTCAACGTGCCATTATCGATGACCATAATGTTTGTATAAACTGTAGGTAAAAACTGGTAAAATGTACATCTAGGTCATAAAAAAACTTAATATTTTCTTCTCAGCCATGTCAACAATTGTCCGTAAGCGAAATCTCCTCCCATCCGTTGTCTGATTGGCCTTTCGCAAGGATTACTGGGTAGTTAAAGTGTGTGGAGCCTGCATCTATGCGGAAGACCGCTTCAAGGGTACAAAGGGGGCGCTGCTGAGCACACTTCAGAGCGTTAAAATGCTGAATGGGACGGCCTACGGACTCATAGCCTCAGCGAGCACGCGCAATTTACTTGTGATCCGATCGACCAAAACTCATCTTAACACCAGGTGTAAACAGGCCTCACATGTCAATCAGGTTCCTAGCTCTCCCTGTGGCTCACCTCATCAGCAACATGTCTGCCCAACTGTCCCTTCAAGCCCTTCATCCCGAGGAACTCTCCATATTCTCCGTTGTCCTCGTCAGTAGCGGCTGCCTCTTCTGTCTCCTCCTCCTCCTCCCTCCTCTTCCTCTTCCTCCTCCTCCTCCTCCTCTTCCTCCTCCTCCTCCTCCTCTTCCTCCTCCTCCTCCTCCTCCTCTTCCTCCTCCTCCTCCTCCTCTTCCTCCTCCTCTTCCTCCTCCTCCTCTTCCTCCTCCGCCTCCTTCTCCTCCTCCATCCTCGAAGCTGGAGCCCGAGGTGTCGTCCATATTCTCCATGTCCACCACTGCCGAGCCGCTGCCCTGGGGTCGATCACGAGAAAGAGAGAAAGTTCTGTCACAAAGTCTGTAAAACACTCATAAAGCCAATTTTCACATTCCAGAATAAGTTAGAGAATGTGATGGAGCAGGACAGGTTTATTTTCCCTTTATTTCTGTATAATTTGCTAAACTTTTCTGAATACTGTAAATATATGGAAAGTATTAAAGGGTTAGTTCACCCAAAAATAATCCCATCATTTACCCACCCTCAAGCCATTCTAGGTGTATATGACTTTCTTCTTTCAGCCAAACACAATCAAAGTTATATATATATAAAAAAAGAAATCCTAGCTCTTCCAAGCTTTATAATGGGAGTGAACGGTGCATGAAATTTTTAAGCCTAAAAAAGCACATCCATCCATCATAAAAAGTAATTCATACGGCTCCGGGGGGTTAATAACTCACTTTTATGATGGATGGATGTGCTTTTTTGGTCTTCAAATTTACCGTAAACACCTTGGATGGCTTGAGGGTGAGTAAATTATGGGGTACATTTAATTTTTGGGTGAACTACCATTTAAAGGGGTAGGCAAATGATTGTGGATGCTAAAGTGCAATAATAATGTTTTTGGACATGGTACAATGGTAATACCATGGTTATTTGTACATATGTCAAGCTAATAGCATGTTTCTGAGTATGTAACATGGTAATAATAACAATAACATGGCGATCATTTATGTCCTCCACTTATACTAACCTACATATTATAAGTACATAATTGTTTACATCACAGTTTCGCTTACTGTATTTCAAGCAGCTTTGAATAGTACACAAATGGTGCATGAATATGGTAATTAGTGAGCAAGATACAAATAAAGATAGTACCACCACAACGGTGATGTCAGACTGAGCAAACGGCTTGTTTCACAGAAAAATCATGTGTTTTCATACGTTCATTCATGAAAAACAAAAATAACATTTCTATATGTAAATTCAAAGTTAGGATTCACATAACATTTGATAAAATCACACAAATGTCACACCAAAATGTGTATGGACTCACCTCAGCTTACCCTGATCATCGCAATCACAATGAAACCGCAACCATAGAAAGAGTGTACATTTAAAAATTAAAATGATTTGTTTTTGTGTGTGTGTGTGTGTGTGTGTGTGTGTGTGTGTGTGTGTGTGTGTGTGTGTGTGGAAGATTTAAGTTCCGAGTGACAGTGGTTTGTGTTGTTCCCCTCTGCTGACATTTTCCATCCTGCACATCAATGGCATTGTAGTGTCAACAACATTTTGCTGCTGTATTTTCAGACATTTCATAACTTCAGTCTATGGAAATGGTATCAGTGAGTATAAAAACAAGTGTTGAACATCCAAAGCTACTCCAGAAGTCTTGAATTTATCGCACATATGGCCACATGGACTACTCATGTTACTGTTATGCCATTTTTGGCCTTTTTGGAGCTTTCATGTTGACTATGAAAAGACATTGTATGGAAAACAGCTGCATAAAGATTCTTCAAAATTGTCCTTTTGTGTTCCACTGTAAAAATAGCAATTTATATGACTTTGTTTGGATCGACAAGTTTCTATAAGTTTTAAGATTGACCTAAATCTTTCTAATAATACAAGAATAGCTTCTTTCACCTAAATACCCATGAATAGGGGTGTCATGCACCTAATTTTATTATTATTATTATTGTCCATATGCTGGCTCTAGTCTAGTCAACCATGTAGATAGAGATTTTAAACAGTTTATTTCAGGAAGCACAATAGTGTCACCGTCATGTTCAGTTTGTGTTGGTTTTCACTCGTCACATGTGTTCCTTTGTTCTCTTTTAGTTAATTATCTTTGTGTATTTAAGTTTGTGCTTGAGTTCAGTTCTTAGTCCTATGTATCGCACGTTGGCTATTATCCTTGTAATATTTATCTAATAAACCTTGTATACCTTCATCATCGTCTTCCTTGAACTTTACAAGTAGGCCCTTGCATTTTCACTTCTAAGTTTTGTCATAGATCGGGAATGTTTAAAAGCATTTATTATTTTCTATTCTTTGAAAGCATTTTTTTAAAGGGGTCACATCATATTTTTTTTAAAACCCCAATACCCAACATGAGGGTGAGTAAATAATGATGATAGAATTCTTTAGGTTATTGAATTTGTTTTTGGGTAACTGTTCCTTCAAGTTTCAAGATTTACCTGAATCTTTGCAATAATATAAGAAAGGAAATGATAACAGAGACTGACTCTGTGTAACGGTCACCAGCTGGAGTGCCCTTGAGAGCCGCCAGAGGGCACTTCACATCAGACACTCACGTTCACTCTCAGACTACATTTCCCATACTCACTGCCCGGACTCATCATCTCTGATCACTCATCACAGTCACCTGTACCTCATTATCACTGATTGCATTCACCTGTGTCCCATCACCCTGTTAGTCTCAGTCTATTTATACCATGTTCATTCATTCACTCACCGTGAAGTCTTGTTCTCTTACGAGAGGTCTCTCGTACTGCGTAAGATATCTTACGCTAGGGGAAAATCCTTTTTCCGCGAGATATTGAAGCCAAAAATTATCCTTAATTTTGTAATAATGCAAAACGCGTTGCGGCAGCATGCAGACATAGGCGAGGCAGCTTGCGCGCCTATTGGCTGCTCTGCGGCAACTGCAGCAGCCTATCGAGCGAGGCCTGGCGTGACGCCAGACCCAATCAGGGCACTTCGCGCCCACTGCGTCACGTCCCGCCGAAATGGGCGTGGTCTAGGCCTATAAATACCGCTCGCAGGCAGCTATTATCTGATTTTTCATCCTTCAAGCGAAGCACACGCATCGCTGGAGCTGGAGAAGAAGCCGCGCCGTCTGAGAGAGAGCACCTTCAGCGGGACGAGTCACTGAAGTCGCTAGCCGCGCCGCCTTCCTGCCTTCCTGCTGCGCTTTCCGGCGCTTATATCCTTTCTGATTACACTGTACTCTATTTGTGTGTGTGTGTGTCGCCGCCGCGACACACATTCTAAAAGAGCTAGCGTCTTTTTAAAGATGCCTTCCTGCGGCTCGTGCAGAGCCACACTCAGCGACGGGGACCGCCACGTGATCTGCGTTTCCTGCCTGGGTGAGGAACATGCAGTTCTCGCGCTCGCTGACGGCGGCTGCCCTCACTGCAAGCTGATGGCAATGGCGACTCTGAGGACTCGCCTAGCCTTCTTCACCGAGACTGCTCCCCCGCCCGCCGCGGCGTCGCGCCGTAAAAAGCGCCGTGCCCAGCGGGCCCCGGAACCCTCCCTCAGCCGCAAAAGCTCGCCGGTTCGCCCGCGTGCTTCCCCGGCTTCGTCAGCCTCGCTTCCTGACGGACAGCGGCCGCCGTCTGCCGCCGCTTCCGTTGACATCGTTGATGAGGAAGCCCTGCTGGGAGAGGATGATTCCTGCTCTATCCTGGCGTCAGGCAGTGAGGATTGGGCGGGCTCTGAGGACCCCACGCCCCCTGCCCGCACGTCGTCAGGCAAGAGAGCGTCCATCGAGACGGAGCTCATGCGAGTACTCGCACAGGCCGCGGCGAGCCTCGGCCTCGAGTGGTCTTCGCCTGAGCAGCCCGCTCACAACCGGCTGGATGGATTTTTCCTGCCTGGGGAGCGCGCTTCGCCTGCGTCCAGACCGGCGCCTTTTCTTCCTGAGTTACACGAAGAAGTTGCCAAGTCCTGGAACGCCCCCTATTCGGCTAGAGTGCGTCCTGCTGTTTCTTTGGCATTCTCCGCTGTTGACGATGCCAAGAACAAAGGATACCTTTCGCTGCCGCCGGTCGAAGAGTCGATCGCGGCCCACTTATGTCCGCCCTCCGCTGGACGGCGTGCTAAGCCGGCCCTACCCTCTAAAGCTTGCCGCACGACGTCAAGCCTGCTCCGCCGCGCTTTCTCCGCCGCCGGGCAAGCTGCGTCAGCGCTGCACACCATGGCAACGCTTCAGATCTTCCAGGCCGATCTCCTCCGTAAGCTGGATGAGGAAGGACCTGACGCGATCTGCGTGCCGGACTTAAGGAGTGCCACGGACCTCGCTCTCCGTGCTACTAAGTCTGCAGCGCAAGCCATTGGACGGAATATGGCCTCTCTCACCGTGACTGAGAGACATCTTTGGCAGACGCTCTCGGAAATGGCCGAGTCTGAGCGCACCGCGTTCCTCGACGCCCCGCTTTCCGCCACAGGCCTCTTTGGATCCTCCGTCAAGGATTTCGCGGAGAGATTCGCAGAGGTACAGAAAGCGTCACAGGCTATGAAGCACTTCCTCCCGAAGCGCTCCAGCTCTGCAGCAGGCCGTGCGAAACCGTCTGCTCAGAGCTCACAGCCACCGTCCACTGCCTCCACTTCACAGCGCCGCCAGGCCCGAAGCGCGAGACCGCGCTCCCGCTCATCCGGTCGCCGCCCTGCCGTGCGTGGCCCGCGACCTAGGATTACGGTGAAGCCCGAGGCCCCGAAGTCGTCCTAGCACAGCTAGGAAAACGACGGTGTTCAAGTCCCGCTGCGGCCAGACTCACACCAAAGCTATTCGCTCGTCCAGTTCCAGCAAATGTGACTGTTCCAGTGTTTTCTGCAGCCAACAAGTCGGTTCTGTCACCCGCTTGCCTGCACACAAATGCCGTTTTCACGGCTACCCAGATAAATCCCCAAAAGAGTGTATTTTCTGGTGTCCCGGCCACGGCCGATGGTGTTTCATGTGTAGTAAGAATGCCCACTGCCCAGTGCCCATCCCTACACACAAGCACAGCCTGTCACACAGGGCTCGCGCACATAAAACCGACTCAGATCGGTTGCGCTTCAAACATGGTGAATGTGCCCACTACCCAGTGCCCACTAACACCGCGTTATGCATGTCTCACGGTTTCTGTAAAAACGAAACCAACGTGCACTCGCTTCACGCAAGCGAACGATGCTTTCGGTGTGATAAATGTGCCCGCTGTCCCGCGCCCACATCCACACATAGACATGACAGCTCCCACGGGAACCGCCCAGCCCTCCCCCTCGTGGTCGACCGCGGGCAATCTGCCCGCTGTTATCAGCGCGCCCCATGCCTCAAATGTCACAAGCGCGATGCTTGTGTTGCAGCACGCCGAAGCTTCTCCATCGCTGAGCGAGCGGAGCGCGCTTCGTATTCAGCCCCTAGCTATCCATGCAGACGCATGGGCAAAGCTGCCCGGGGTTTCGAAGTGGGTGCTGAACATTATAAAAAGAGGCTATTCGCTGCAGTTTCGCCGACGCCCTCGCCGCTATGTGGCGCGCGTCGAGACCACGGTAAAAACAGAAGTAGCACATTTACTTCGAGCCGAAGTGGCGAAACTATTGAGCAAAGGGGCCATAGAGCCTCTCTCTCAAGTTCAGAGCGAAGGAGGGCTATACAGCAGATACTTCCTGGTACCGAAAAAAGACGGGATTTAAGGCAACTGAACAAAGTGCTTGTGAAGCGACAGTTCAGGATGCTCACGACCAGACAAATCCTTGTGCAGATTCGCCAAGGAGATTGGTTTGTGTCAATAGATCTGAAAGACGCGTATTTTCAAATACAGATAGCGTCACGTCACAGGCGATATTTGAGATTCGCCTTCGAGGGCCAGGCATATCAGTACACAGTCCTGCCGTTCGGTTTGTCCCTGGCACCCCGTACATTTACGAAGTGCATGGATGCGGCGCTCGCACCCCTCAGAATGCGAGGCATGCGAGTGCTGAACTATTTGGACGATTGGCTGATTCTAGCGCAATCTCGCGCAGTGCTCATAGAACACACGACCATTTTACGACCACGATCGATCACCTCGAGGATTTGGGTCTCAGTGTCAATTGGGCGAAGAGCTCTCTGTCACCCAGTCAGAAGATATCTTTCCTGGGCACAGAATTGGACTCGCTGTCCATGATAGCGCGACTATCACCACAGCGCGCGGTAGACATTCAACGCACAGCGAACTCGAGTGGTCTCTACACCCACAGACAGTCCAACTGCTGTGGAAGAAATTCGGCAGAGCGGAAGTAGACCTGTTTGCATCTCAAGAAAACGCTCACTGTCAGGAATTTTTCTCCAAGAGCAGTCCACCTCGGGATGGGGAGCGCTGCTCGAGGGCAGACCGTTCTTCGGCCAGTGGTCGGAACGGGAAAAGCTCCTGCACATAAACTGCCTCGAAATGCTGGCAGTAGACAACGCGCTGACGCGTTTTTGTCCCCAAATAAAAGGACGCCACGTCTTGGTCCGTTCGGACAACATGTCTGTGGTGTCCTACATAAATCGCCAGGGCGGCCTCAGGTCCAAGAACCTGTACAGGCTGGCAGAACGCCTCCTGGTATGGGCTCAGTGCAACCTGCGCTCGCTCAGATCAGCGCACGTGCCAGGGCTCCTGAATATAGGACCGGACAGACTGTCCAGGAACAATGTTCCGGCAGGCGAGTGGTCTCTACACCCACAGACAGTCCAACTGCTGTGGAAGAAATTCGGCAGAGCGGAAGTAGACCTCTTTGCGTCTCAAGAAAACGCTCACTGTCAGGAATTTTTCTCCAAGAGCAGGAGCGCGCTGGCCCATGTGTGGCCCCGCCGCCCGCTCTATGCTTTTCCCCCCGTCTCTCTCCTGCCTCAGGTGATAGAACGGATCAGGGAAGAAGGATGCTCAGTATTGCTGGTGGCACCGTTCTGGAAAAACCAACCTTGGTTCCCAGTCGTGATGCAGTTAGCAAGTACTGCCCCGGGGCCAGTACCAGTGAGGAGAGACCTCCTCTCACAGGCCCATGGCTCGATCTGGCATCCTCACCCGGAACTATGGTCCCTTCATGTCTGGGCCATCAACGGGTACATGTTGGACTCCCTAAAGGAGTATTAAACACGATCACGCAGGCTAGAGCTCCGTCTACGAGACGACTCTATTCCTCTAAATGGTCAGTGTTTTTGGGCTGGTGCACAGCCCGTGGTGTGTCACCCACAGACTGTGGTGTGACGGAGGTGCTTTCCTTCCTACAAGAGCTGTTGGATGAGGGCAGGGCCCCCTCCACGCTCAAAGTTTATGTGGCGGCTATAGCAGCGTTCTCAGGAACAACGCTTGGTCAGTCAATAGGAAGGAACGATTTAGTCATCCGCTTCCTTAGAGGGGCTAAGAGACTGAATCCTCCCAGACCTCCCTCAGTCCCCGTATGGGACCTTTCTACGGTTCTGGAAGCCATGAAAGGTGCGCCATTTGAGCCTTTACAGTCAATCGATTTGAAACACCTGTCTTTCAAGACGGTGTTTTTGCTGGCTCTCGCTTCAGTGAAGCGCATAGGGGATCTACACGCGCTCTCTGTGAGCGCGGCGTGCATGGAGTTTGGGCCTAATGACTCAAAAGTTATACTCAAACCTAAGCACGGTTATGTTCCAAAATCCCTCAACACACCGTTTAGGGCGCAGGTTATCTCCCTGTCAGCCCTACCGGTCCCTGATGAGGAAAGAGACGCGAGCCTCCTTTGCCCAGTCAGGGCATTACGAGCTTATGTGTCTCGCTCGTCTGTTTTCAGACAGACGGAGCAGCTCTTTGTTTCATTTAGCGGACGTTCTAAGGGACTAGCCGCGTCGAAACAGAGCCTATCCAGATGGATAGTTGATGCTATAGCGCTGGCATACGCCTCCAAGGGCATGCAGTGCCCGTTGGGTGTCAGAGCGCACTCCACGAGAGGCATGGCCTCTTCGTGGGCCTGGTCAAGTGGGATTGCCTTGCAAGATATTTGTATGGCGGCAGGCTGGGCCTCCCCGTCTACATTTATAAGGTTTTATAACCTAGAGGTTCCCGCCTTGCAGGCCAGGCTGCTGTCGGTCTAAGTTTACCAGTATTATCTGACCTGATGCGATCAGCTCAGAATGCTGCGTCTACTGAGCACAGCTCAATGTTCGACAGTAAAAAGTAGCAGCACGAGATGTGCCTGGGCAAACTGTGTAAGACCCACATTCCCCCATCAGTTCAGGCCGTACCCCGCCCTGTCTGTATGATGAAATTCGCGTCTCAGCGACGCTGCCATATGTGGAAGAGTGCGGCTTCGCCCCTCCCTCTTCCCGGACTCCCTGTGAGTTCCCTGAGTGATTGTGCACTATACAGTATGTACCCCGGGCTTTCGCCCTTGGGTCTTTGGTGTCAGATCTCAGCATGCACGGCGTTTTGCATTGGGTCCCCTAGCGTAAGATATCTTACGCAGTACGAGAGACCTCTCGTAAGAGAACGTACTCGGTTACTAACGTAACCTCGGTTCTCTCTAGAAGAGGGAACGAGTACTGCGTATCTTGCCGTGCATGCACACGCTCTGGTTGCTTCGATGATGAAAAACCAGATAATAGCTGCCTGCGAGCGGTATTTATAGGCCTAGACCACGCCCATTTCGGCGGGACGTGACGCCACGATAGGCTGCTGCACTTGCCGCAGAGCAGCCAATAGGCGCGCGAGCTGTCTCGCCTATGTCTGCATGCTGCCGCAACGCGTTTTGCATTATTACAAAATTAAGGATCATTTTTGGCTTCAATATCTCGCGGAAAAAGGATTTTCCCCTAGCGTAAGATATCTTACGCAGTACTCGTTCCTTCTTCTAGAGAGAACCGAGGTTACGTTAGTAACCGAGTACGTTTTAGTGTTACACTGCATTTCTGAGCATTCTCTTGGTTTTCTTGTCTCTTGGTTTTGGATATCTTGCCCTGTTCCCTGGATTACTCTCTTGCCTCTGGTCCCTGCCTGTTTTGTTTGTTTGTTTGTTTCTTTGGTTGGACTGCCTATCTGTGTTGTGTATGACCCTTGCCTGTACCTTGGATTACGCCTCTGGATTGCCCTCAAATAAAGCTGCACTTGGATCTAAACCTTCGTGTCTCGGAGCAGTCCGTAACACTCTGCGTGCACGTTTTTTTTTTTTTTTACATAACCACAAAGATTATATTAAAAATAAAGCTTTTCCTCCTGGTGTGGGGAAAAGTATTTTCAATTTTTGGTACTCAAAGGGGCTACGATTCGTGGGTAATTTATTTGAAAACAGTCATTTTATGTCATTTTCACAACTTCAGAATAAATACCAAATACCACACAGCCACTTTTTTGGTTTTCTTCAGGTTAGACATTTTGTACAGTCCCATCTTGTACTTTCAACAGACCAATCAATAGAGAGTCCAATTGATAGCCTCCTCCTTACTTTTAATTCAATTGCTTCCAATAACAGAAAATTTATCTCACTCTTTTATGGAAAACTGTACTCTTAAATTAATTGTGCCAATGTCAACAAAAGCAGGGAGTCATGGGAAAAGGATTTGGAGATTGATCTTGATACTGATATCTGGTCAGATGCATTTGAATCTGTTAAGAAACTGTTTATGTGTAATAGACTTAGAGAGAGTCAGTACAGGATATTGCATAGATTGCAGCGCACTCCTCATTTTCTAAACAAGATTAACCCCCAAGTCTCTCCCCTCTGTAGGAAGTGTAAGAAAGAAGTAGGGACCTACTATCATTGTATTTGGCAATGTCCCTTAATACTCAGGTATTGGAGGAATATTTCTCAGGAGCTAAGTTCAATTTTTCACAAAACAGTTAAATCAGAACCAGTCTTGTTCCTTCTGAATCTACATTTAGAGCAGCTCTCTCTATCTGCAGGGCAACTGTTGTTAATGGGTAAACTCTTACTTCTAGCAAGGCGTTGTGTTTTGTTCCAGTGGATTGAGGAAAAACCTCCCTCGGTCACACAGTGGTACAGAGAAATATTTAAGGTTTTTCCTCTGGAACGCCTCAGTGCCATATTAAGGGGCAATACCAATTTGTTTTATAATGTTTGGCAACCTTTTCTTGACTACCTTCCTGGTGATCTTGCTGGTTTGCTGCAGGATGGGAGACCACATTTTGTCTTCACCAATAAGTCATAAATTCTTTTGAAATTTCCTTTTATTTATTTAAAAAAAAATGTATGTATGTGTTTTGTTGTAAACAATAATGTAGGTTATGTGATGTAACATGTGATGAGCAATTTGTGTGTGTGAATAATTTCCCCCTGTTTTGTATGTTGGTAATAGCTGGGCTTTTTTGTTTGTTGTTTGTGTAAAATCAATAAAATATATAAAAATAAAAAATAAAAAAAAGATTATATTAAAGGGGTGGTTGATTATGATTTCACTTTTCTAACTTTAGTTAGTGTGTAATGTTGCTGTTTGAGCATAAACAACATCTGCAAAGTTACAACACTCAAAGTTCAAAGCAAAGGGAGATATTTGCTTTTAAAGAAATTGCTTTTTAAGGACTACAACAAACGGCTGGTAAGGACTACACGACATTCCTCCCGGGTTAGTGACATCACCAAGCCCAATATTTACATAAACCCCGCCCCCGGAACACGATTTATCGATTATCATGACAGAATATGCTAATCAATGACTAGAAGATAACTACACATAAGCTACATAAATTCATCAACTAACCATTCAGAAATGTTCTGTTGCTTCTACATGTTGTCACTTCTTCTTGAGTCTCTCCATCATGGTCTGACTCCAGTTTGAACATAAAAGGCAAAAAGATTTTGAAATTTTTAGTACATGTCTGTGTGAGGTAAAAGGACACAAGCTGTTGAAGCTCCGCCCCCTGTGCCGGGAGCAGCAGCTCATTTGCATTTAAAGGGACAGACAAAAAACAGTGCGTTTCTGTTCACCCTCAAAAAGTGAACATTTTAACATGCTATATAAAAAAATCTGTGGGGTATTTTGAGCTAAAACTTCATTTACACACTCTGGGGACATCAGAGACTTATTTTACATCTTGTGAAAAGGGCATTATACCACCCCTTTAAATAAGCATTTATTTAAAGGGACCATGTCATAATTTTTTATAAGCCCACTAAGATCCACTTATAATGTTCAAGACATTATTTTATTTTTTTTATTAAGCTGAATGATTAATACGGCCTAAAATTAACACTCGCCAAACGCAAGTAAAAATCAACATCGGCGAGTATATGAAACGGTGTCAATCACCAGTTGTCCAGTAACATTTTTATGAATTCTAACAATGCAATGTTGTGAGAACATGAGAGCAAACATGAACGACGCTCGGATTGATGGACCAGCACTGCATCGAAAGTTTAAGGCGTGCCAATTTAAACATGCAAGCGCACGAAGCAAAAGTTTGAACTCAATTTGTTATTCGCAAGTGGTGTGGGAAGTTTCTGTGCGCAAAAGCAAAAGAAAGCTGTGACTCAGACAGCGCGCGAATACTGAATTGAGCCGTTTAAAAAAAGTGCGTGTTTCAACGAGGATCCTAGTAAACATAGTCAAGTCACCTTTATTTATATTGCGCTTTTTACAATACAGATTGTTTCAAAGCAGCTTTACAGTGATAACATGAAAATAATACAACAAAGTTTGTTTTTAGAAGAAAATGGCGTCATTGTCCACCTTAAGTAAGGCAGATCAATAATATTGTTGAATATTAAATGTCCCCAACTAAGCAAGCCATTATCCTGCAGCCATATCACCCTGTAGCACAAGACCGGTTGCCCACTGAAGCTAAGTAGGGCTGAGCCTGGTCAGTACCTGGATGGGAGACCTCCTGAGAAAACCAGGTTGCTGCTGGAAGAGGTGTTAGTGAGGCCAGCAGGGGGTGCTCACCCTGTGGTCTGTGTGTGTGTCCTAATGCCCCAGTATAGTGACGGGGACACTGTACTGCCAAAAGAGCACCGTCCTTCGGATGAGACGTAAAACCGAGGTCCTGACTCTCTGTGGTCATTAAAAATCCCAGGATGTCCTTCGAAAAAGAGTAGGGGTGTAACCCCGGCATCCTGGCCAAATTTGCCCCTTGGCCTCTGTCCATCATGGCCTCCTAATCATCCTCATATACTGATTGGCTTCATCGCTCTGTCTCCTCTCCACCAGTAAGCTGGTGTGTGGTGGGCGTTCTGGCGCAGTATGGCTGCCGTCGCATCATCCAAGTGGATGCTGCACATTGGTGGTGGTTGAGGAGATTCCCCCCCTTCCATGTAAAGCGCTTTGAGGTCTCAGAAAAAGCGCTATATAAATGTAACGAATTATTATTATTATTATCCGATTGTTAAGTCTGACGTCACGCGTGACGTTTAGCCTTTTCCGGGTCCAAGCGCTCCTCTCGTCCAGAAATAACAATGGTGGAACCTGTAAATTTATTTACGATCACGTCCTTCTTAGTGAGGCACCCTTGGCGGTCAAAAAGGGTTTAAATTCCTTTAACACCAACAGAGTGGTTAGTGTAGCTCATCACTCAGGTGGCATAATTAAGGGTAGAGTCCAGGCATCAATGAAAAAGAAGATTTACGAGGTTGAAGTGAGTTAGCTCGGGACACGGGCATTGTAAAAACACTCAATAATAACCAAAACACTAGCGAAAGCGGTAGGTAGGTAGAGAGGACCTGGACTTTGGACCCGGAAAGAGTATTATCGGAGAGTGGTTACGTCACGACTTAACAACCGAATAGGTCAGAAGTCAGATTGGATCAGAACATTGAGAATGTTTATCCAGTTACATCTGGTTGAAGATCGGAGTCACGCCGGTATGGAGACGAGTTTGTTGAGGATCGGTGCCGATGGCTGTCGTGACGATGAGGCCTTCACAGGGCTGATGAGGCTGACCCTTGAGGAAGGCGTTGTGGTCGTGTCTAGGCGCAGGTCCACCATCTGATCTGGATACGGCCCGGATCTGGCTGACTGCAGTAAACCTCTGAATAAACCGAAAGACTAACATTAGCGTAGATGCCATTCTTCTTATGATGTAACGAGTACATCAGGTCAGGTCATCATAGTCAGTTAAACAGCTGAGAAAGAAAACACACATGTACAGTATAAGTAGGCTATATTGCATCAGTGCATTAGGTCTTAAAGTGACAGCAGCCTAATAATCCTCAAACAACAAAGGACAAAAAAAAAAAAAAAAACTCACTGCTCTTGACTGAATAACTTTTGTAACTTTAATGAAGATTAATCTGTTTAATTTAGTCATTAATGCAGTGTTATTTTACATTTGATTAATTTATTAAATAGAAAATTGTGAATTTTCAAAAGTATCTAAATGTTGGTGTCATAACTGTCACACTTTCTGTTTTTGTAAAAAAAAGTTTCATGACCGGTAAAAATATTTATGGCCGGTAAATTTTCTTAAGCCACCGGCATCGACACCCATTGGCAGGTAATTTCATAATCATATGATGAACTTTACACAGTTTTTGAACTGGACTGAATCAACATTAAACTGTCTTCAGCTGAATAATGGCACTACTGTCTTAGAGCTGCTTTACAGCACAACTGAATTCTGTTTGAGTCATTGATCATTATCCTCCTGTTTATCACTGTAAAGCTGCTTTGAACAGTCTGAATCGTATAAAGCGCTATAGAAATAACTTGACTTTGAAAACAAAGCAAATGTGTCTGTGATGACTTGAGGACTTCTTTCCAGTTTTCAGTCTCTCATGTTCTTGCTCAGACGTGGACAGGTTTGAGTTTCCCGTCAGGATGATATCCATCCAATCCTGTGTTTAATCCAGTGTGTTTTTTGTAGACTGGATGGTGTGTGTCCAACCCTGGAGAAGAAAAGCAAAATAATTCTGAACTCTGACAGTCTATTACATCCCAGTCTTTGGGCTGGACTTCAGCAAGCCAAATCTGTGCTTTCATATCCAATACAAAGATTTTATGAACATGTGAACTCATGAATGACTCTTTTAGAGCTTCTTTAGCCGAATTGAATTCTGTTTTACTAAATGATTCTGTTATTTTCCTGTGTATTACCGTGAAGCTGCTTTGAAACAATAAGTAGGCCTATTGTATAAAGCGCTATATAAATGAAGGTGACTCGACTATAACAAGAACATTAAAATGAACTCTGGCCACAACAGCCATTTTGACATAATTGTGTGTGTATTTGACTTCAAGCAATAAGTCTCGAAACTGAACTCGGCTTTCTGTGCACGTGTGTGTTTCAGGTGTGTGTCAGAGTGAGTTCATGGCTTTTTGCACTTCCAAGCTAACAAAAATATATTCTGAAAAAAATATAAATATATAATATAAAAATATAAATATTTCTGTTTTAAAGATAGAATTTATAACAATTTTATCAAGCAGTAATACTGTAATAACTGTACACTGTACGGTAATTATATTTCATTGTGAAATGTGTGCACTGAAAAACAATTTTGAAGTTTATTTATTGTTATGACTGGAATTTAGGCTAGTTAACCTTAATTTATTTTATGTTAAGTCTGTTTTAAAGACAGTTTATTACAGTTTTGTTTATCAAGCTGTACTATGTTATTTCATTGTGACATGTTTTGTTCTGCACTTCTTGTGCACTGAATACATTTAGAATGTAGCATGTTTGAAAAAGCAAAAACCAATTGCCAATATTGCAAATAAAATCGCAATTGCAATATTCATAAAATAAATTCATAAATAAAATAAAAATCGCAATGATTATTTTGTCCATATTGCACAGCGCTACTGCACCCTATATTTTCTTTGCCTACTACTAACGATTCATACAATCATAATAATGCACGTTCCTCTGAGATAACAGTTTCAGAATTTTATCCATAGACAGTATATAAACTGTATTTATGTATAAAAAAATAAAAAATGCTGATTTACACAACAGAATTGAATTCTTACAGTTGCATCACTGATTCTGTTTATTACCATTAAGCCGCTTTGAAACTATTTGTATTGTTTAAAACGCAATATATATATATATATGTTTGTATATTTGTATATATATATATATATATATATATATATATATATATATAAATAAAAGAGAAAACTATCTTTTGTTGTTTTGGACCTGGCTGATTTTCTTACCTTCAATGCCAGGAAACCAGGTCTGGAGCTTTCTTCTGTAAGGCCCGCTATATTGGCCCAATCTGCCGGTTCGCCAATACACGGGGAAGGTTGTCACGTGTTCTGTCCTCACTCATGCAAAGTATTTGTTGGTTAAATTTGCAATACATTAATCATGTACTCACTCGTTAATTCATCTGACTCCATAAATGAAAGGTTTTAATAATATCTGTGCCTCACTAAAAGTGAGCGAATGTTTGACTATTCCTTTTAACCATTAAATAAACAATGTCAAACCCAGTTGGAATAATCACATTGTAGCAATTTAATATTTCAGATATCAGAGATCAATTCCACAATCAATTCAAATATCTAGAACATGGTTATACATTGGTTACACCAAAGAATCTTACCCAGCTTGTACCTGAGATAGAGAGAGAGAAAGGGAAAGGGAAAGAAAGAGGGAGAGAGAGAGAGAGAGAGAGAGAGAGAGAGAGAGAGAGAGAGAAACCACCTATCCAATTCCACGTCCAGCCAAAAAGAAAAGACAGAGAGAGCCAGAACACCTTCCTTTATCCTCTGTCCAGGTGACAAGGGGGATGGGGTGAGACCACCCTCAAATGGCTTCTATCCCACAGAAGGGGGGTTGCCTTATCTGGCATTATCTCTAAACCATTTTCCTATGAACTTCTATAAACCTTATTTCCTTTTATTTTATCTATCTGGATATGAGATATCTGTACCACTCACTTTGAGACATTTCAAATGACACCAAAAACATAACAGTCAATGTTGAATATTCACATTAAACCATGTTCTTGTGTGAGCTCCTAGTTTCTGAGAGGAAGAAAGGCTGTATTGGGGGAGGTCCAATGTTAATCAGCCAGCAGGGCCCTTTTGTCCCATAAATCAGGCCTCAACCAGTATTTTCAGTCTTACAGTTTCCCTCCTTGATCCCGTGGGTCACATTCCGATGAACACTTACGGGGTCACAGTAAGACGTTTGTTATAGTCCTTGAAGATGTAGCACAAAAATTGTCTTTGCAATGTTGGCATCTGTAGAAGCTCAGTGGGCGGTGTTCACCTGCAGAACACCTGTTCCCACCAGGTGTATAGCTTGAGTCCAGCCGGTGGATGAATGCGTTCAGGTTCTCTTCCTGTAATCCTGTGACGTGAGCAAAGTTCATAGAGTCAATCTGGACCTTTTGTGACTTGTTCAGTTGACGTGTCATTCCTTCATGGAGAAACTTCCGCTTCCCTGGCACCTTCTCCACGATGATGATCTGACCCTTCTTGACCAATCCTGTCACCTCCAGCGGTACGGTTGTCTGGCCAGACCTCAGTGGATGAAGGGGTTCTCCTTTGGTCCACACTGCTTTGTGTGAGACACCTGAAAAGCATCTTAAATGTCCGCTTCACGATTGAGCACATATGAACTTACAGTCGTAAGGAAATGCATAGGAACGCATAATGCAATAAGGAAAAATCATGTCATGTTCAATGTAAAATACCATGTTCATGTCAGCAATTGTGAGTGGTACGTTTGGTCTCATTAATTACCTGATTTTTAAATTACCACGCCAATAGTACTCCTATAGAGGGTCAAGGAAGGACAAAGGAAGATCTTACAAGCTCTTCCCCTGTTTCTAGAAACATTTAAATAAATGGCATTCTTACAAAACAACCAGTGCTATTTTGGTGTAACCAAACATAGAGATTCAATTGAATTGATGTCCAAATACATTGTTGCAAGTAAAATGGACAATATACAAATATGCAGATAAGTTTCAGAAATGTTTTTCTGAATTACTCAAAGGAAATAAAAATAAGTTTCAGAAATTAAAATCAAAATAAGTTTCAGAAATGTTTTTCTGAATTACTCAAAGGAAAAAATGCAGAAATCAAAATAAGTTTCAAAAAATTAAAATCAAAATAGGTTTCAGAAATGCAGCAAGAGGTCGGTGTAAACCAATCAATGGTTTTGTGTGTTTGTGTGAGAATTTTTTTTTTAGAATGTCAGAGTGTGTTTTTGTCTGTGAGTGTGTGTGTGTGTGTGTGTGTGTGTGTGTGTGTGTGTGTGTGTGTGTGTGTGTGTGTGTGTGTTTGGGTGTGTGTGTTGGTGTGTATGTCTGTGAGAGAGTGTGTTTGAGAGTGTGTGTATTGATCTGGCTAAGTCACAGTCGATGACAGAGTTGAATTGTAAATTTTTGTACTTGATTGAATTGGTCTCACTTCAGATTTATCCATTTTACTTATGTTTCTGTTATTAGTGCTAAGTTGAGAAATCAGGGGCCCTCTGATCTTCCAACTCCCACCAACAATCATTGAGTTTGAAATTTAATGGCAGGTCTGCCTTAGAATTTGTCTTGATTTGTGACTGTAGCCATTCAGTTGTTCATGTGTGTTACATTAGTTAGCAGTTTGTTGTGAATAGCGTATGCTATTCTCTGTGTCTCTGTTAGACCATGATCATGAGATCAGCTCCACCCTGTGTGTGTGAAGCTATCTGGATCTGTTAGTGTGAAGATGACACATCTTCGTCTGATGTGTAGTGTTCAGCCTGGATAGACCATCTAACCCAGGTGATGTTGCTGTGAGGGTATAGTGATGGAGGGGTGTGTTCAGTGTTCATGTCTAGGAGATGGGTGGAATCTAATCTATAACAATTGTGTTGCAAATTTCGATCCAGTTCTAAACTGGGAGGCCATATTTATGCAGTAGTGTGATAGTGTGACGTGTGAAAAGGCCTTTTATAATGTCTTTTCACCCATCTCCCGAGTCTCAGGTTATGTTCGAACAATTCCGCTGTCCTGGATTTGCTCCAGGTGGGCTCCACCATTTTGCAGAAGTAGCCTAAGCCTGAGACAGAAAACAGAGGAGAGCGAACCACAGATAATTCCAATATTTCAAAAGCATTAAATTCAGACGTGTAGAATTCTTTTACTTGTTAGCAATTTTAATTCCAGATGTCACATGAAACCGAGTTTCATTGACCACGTCTGAATTGTTGCTGTTGTCTCAGTGTGTTGTGACACCTGAAGCTGCTTTTTCAGTTCAGCCTTCAGTCTGCTGCATGTGCAATCCATTCACACATTTTAATTTGTGCAGATATTTTTTGACCTGCAAAAAACTGTGGTACTTCTGTCTGCTGTTTAGCATTTCACACCCTCCTCGTAAATGTACTTATCTTATCAGATTCAATTCAGTTGGTGCACCCCAGTCAAGGATTATTTAGCGTGCTATTACCTGTGCCACACTCCTAGCCGTGTTTTCTAACGGTGAAAAATAAAGGCATACTCCGCCCCTTTTTGGCACTGGGTAGCACACAAATGAAATTCTGTTTCAGAAATTCAATTTTAATGACGAAAGTCACACTTCTCCAATTATTGTCCTGCTCGGCGAGTGTAATATAATGTTTATTATAATTCAAGTTATAATATAATTATATTCTTTAACAATACAAGTCAAATTATATTGTTTTCGGTCTCTGGACCAACTTAACGCATGGTCAAATCTCTACTTGTTCTCATGTCAATACATTTGAATATTAAAAGGCCTTTTGGCTCAGGGCTGATAAGATGTACATTCGCTGTTTTTCTTTTTCCCTTTGCTAGGTTTCAAATACCTTTTCCTCTCATTTAGTCTTTTTAAATGGCCATTATAACGTTTGATTCTTCTAATTACTCTTACTTTATATTTTTCCGTTTATAGATAAGGAAACTATATCGCTTTGCAGTCCTTCTCCTAAGGATGCACGACACAAGTGGTCAGTCCCGAAGATCAGAAGCTGAGGCAATGGCTAAATATCTAGGACGTTGCCGTAATCCCAACGCGCAACAATCAAAGATATATTCAGTAGCCCTCTTGGATGCCCTTCAGGAACTCAATTCAACCGTTTTCCAAAACTATTAAATTAGAACAGAAGTCATTGGAAGCGTCCAAGCTAGGTTAATCAACCAGCGTAAAGCTGATCCTAGTCGGACTAACCCATCCTCTCATCCAAGCAGCCCGCACACTTCCTGATATCAGTTATTAACCGTCGTTAATCTCTGACGCAATCTTGTGGAATATACGAATCCGTAAATCTATTTTGGAAAAAACAAATCTCAGAGTAATTCAGAATACATTCAAACATAACAATATTTCGT
Source organism: Leuciscus leuciscus (assembly GCF_965113295.1). Lineage (NCBI taxonomy): Eukaryota > Metazoa > Chordata > Actinopteri > Cypriniformes > Leuciscidae > Leuciscus > Leuciscus leuciscus. Next base: position 31,638,042 of record NC_138746.1, read on the forward strand.
TCTCTGAAGCCTCAAATATGAAAAGGTTTTTTGTTTCAGGATTAATGAGATGCGTTCGCTGTTTCTGATTTTCAAATTCATTGTGAATCACATTATAGCCATCAAATTCAGCACAGACACACGCGTTCACTTCAGTTAACACAGGACACATGGCCTAGAATCCCTTCATCTACAACCCTTTTACCTAAGTGTTCCAAATACACCCACAACAAAACAATAGAATACAACATCTATATCACCTTTGCCTAAGTGTTTCAACTACACTTACAGTAAAGCAATCCTGTTTAAACAATAAACTTTAAATTAGCCTATGTGCATGTTGTAGCACAAACAACCAAATTGTGTTCTATGTGCACAATGTGTTAAGCACAACTTCAAATTTGAAAATCCAAACAGAATCATTGCAAACATGAATATGTATCACATCATCCTGTTTTTCTCAAACTTGCTTTTAAACAAATGCATCGACTTGTCTTTTTGTTTAAAATAGAGTCTGTCAAGATTAGTTTAGGTTTAGTATAGGATATTAATGTTTTCAATGTGGCTTTTGGGCCTACCAGTCAGCCAGCATTTAGCATTTAGCATTAGTCTTGGACGCAGCATGGCTTTAGCATTTAGCATAGCCTTGAGCGTTTTGATTGAAAACAGCATGCCAATAGCATTTAGCAATAGCCTTAATATTTGAGTCTTAGCCTGTACATAATATCATCCTGTTTTCCCAAAATGTTCTTTTCATAAACAATGCATCGATCTGCCTTTTTATTTATAAGATCACGTGTTTTCCGATCGTTTACAAACTTAAATTTTTCTTTCTCTGTTTTCTGTTAGTTTGCTCATTCTTTTCACGTGTTGCTGGTTTCAATAATGGCCGGAAAACATGCGCCTGATTTTAAAACTTTTAGTCTTTACTTTTTTAGCTCTTCATCGAGTTATTAATTATTTGGATGTTATTCTCACTTGTTTCGTTTCCTGTTGCTTAGGCAAAATAAGGAGATCTTTAAAATCTAATGCACAAGGGTTTTCATTCTTCATCTGGCTGCCGCATCACGTTCTAAACAAAGGGCTTTAATTCCGACCCGTAAACAATGCAAACATTTCTTCAACACTTCTATAAAGGGCAGAAAAAGTTTACTTACCATCGCGGCGGAAGAAAGAGAAGATGTTCAAACCTCTTGTTGATTTTAAAATCCCAAATACTTGCTGAAAAGGACATTTCTCGTGAAACTGTTTTGATCTGTTTTGAGATCACGTCGAGGTCACCATTTTGTAAGGCCCGCTATATTGGCCCAATCTGCCGGTTCGCCAATACACGGGGAAGGTTGTCACGTGTTCTGTCCTCACTCATGCAAAGTATTTGTTGGTTAAATTTGCAATACATTAATCATGTACTCACTCGTTAATTCATCTGACTCCATAAATGAAAGGTTTTAATAATATCTGTGCCTCACTAAAAGTGAGCGAATGTTTGACTATTCCTTTTAACCATTAAATAAACAATGTCAAACCCAGTTGGAATAATCACATTGTAGCAATTTAATATTTCAGATATCAGAGATCAATTCCACAATCAATTCAAATATCTAGAACATGGTTATACATTGGTTACACCAAAGAATCTTACCCAGCTTGTACCTGAGATAGAGAGAGAGAAAGGGAAAGAAAGAGGGAGAGAGAGAGAGAGAGAGAGAGAGAGAGAGAGAGAGAGAGAGAAACCACCTATCCAATTCCACGTCCAGCCAAAAAGAAAAGACAGAGAGAGCCAGAACACCTTCCTTTATCCTCTGTCCAGGTGACAAGGGGGATGGGGTGAGACCACCCTCAAATGGCTTCTATCCCACAGAAGGGGGGTTGCCTTATCTGGCATTATCTCTAAACCATTTTCCTATGAACTTCTATAAACCTTATTTCCTTTTATTTTATCTATCTGGATATGAGATATCTGTACCACTCACTTTGAGACATTTCAAATGACACCAAAAACATAACAGTCAATGTTGAATATTCACATTAAACCATGTTCTTGTGTGAGCTCCTAGTTTCTGAGAGGAAGAAAGGCTGTATTGGGGGAGGTCCAATGTTAATCAGCCAGCAGGGCCCTTTTGTCCCATAAATCAGGCCTCAACCAGTATTTTCAGTCTTACACTTCTGAACTCAGCCTTCTCTTCTTCTTCAGTGTGTTTAAAGTCAGCTACTAGTGAATTAAATGTGCTTCCTGGGAGGCTGTGGGCACGGGTGCTTCCTCTGAGGATGAGTTGGGCACAGGTACTTCCTTAGGGGACACAGTGGGCACGGGTGCTTCCTCTGAGGATGAGTTGGGCACAGGTACTTCCTTAGGGGACACAGTGGGCACGGGTGCTTCCTCTGAGGATGAGTTGGGCACAGGTACTTCCTTAGGGGACACAGTGGGCACTGATGCTTCCTCTGAGGATGAGTTGGGCACAGGTACTTCCTCAGGGGACACAGTGGGCACGGGTGCTTCCTCTGAGGATGAGGCAGGTACAGGTGCTTCCTCTGGAGACGTGCTGGGCACTGGTGCTCCTTTTGATTTCCTGGCAAACGTAGGTGGTCCCATGGGGGGCCTTAAGGGCAAAGGTGTCAAGATGACATCCCTTTTCAGATGCAATCTCATATTATTAGGGATCCTCACTTTTCTCTTGAATGAGGGCCTGGCAGGTACAGGAGCTCCCTGTGGAAAGGCAGCGGGCACTGGTGCTTCCTCAGGGGATCCTGCATGCATGAGTGCTTCCTCTTGGGACGAGGCGCATACAGGTGCTTCCTCAGAGGATGTGGTGGGCACTGGTGTTTCCTCTGGGGAGGCTGTGGGCACGAGTGCATCCTCTTGGGATGAGTTGGGCACAGGTACTTCCTTAGGGGACACACGTTATTTGGGATCCTCACTTTTCTCCTGAATGGGGACCTGGCAGGCACAGGTGCTTCCTCAGAGGACACAGTGGTCAGTAATGCTTTAGGTACAGGTATTCCCTGTGGGGACCCGTCTGGCATGGGTGCTCCCGCAGGGGACTGGGCAGGCACAGGCTCTCCCTGCTGGTACCTAGCAGGAGTTGGGGCTCCTTGTGGGGCCTCCACTATTTCCCACTGGCCTGAAGTGAACTCACACTCGTTCTTCTCAAATGATGAGCGTAAACGATCCTCTACCTCCATTATTGCCCACCAGCTCCCTGTGCGGAGGGCTGTGACGAGCTCATGCTCATCTAAGGGGCTTAAGGGTTCTGTTTCTCTGAAACAGGAGGGCATGGTGGACATGCTCAGTTTGATGGATAAGCATCTTTGATGGCTGTAAGACATGATGTTCAAAAAAAGTGTATAACCGAATGGCTGTTCGTGTGCAACAGTGAACTATCTGTGAAAAACTGTGAGAGAAAGAGAGAGGGAAGAGAAGAGATGACTTAAGTACACCCAGGAGCTCCGGAAGCTGGTTGCCTTAGTTTTATAACATTCATTAAATGTATCAATCTATTTATTTATTATTATTCTTTACAATAAGCGATATAGTGGCAGTCCATCAGAGGAAGAAAAGGTATTAAATATTATTATATTAAAAATTAATATAACAATGAAGTTAACTTGTGTTGTATTAAACATTTTCTGTATTAAAAGTGTTGTTATTATACTTTTATTTTTAAATATACTAAAGTAAGTAATTATACAGTGAAATATTTTTTTAAGAACTTCGGAAACTACCTTGACTATTGACAAGTTGTGTTGGTGATCGACGTGATTATAACGCGTATCAAGACTTTATCTAGACTTTAATTATCAGCAAATATACACAAATTATTTGTCTTAGTTTTTATTTGTCAATCTATTGTTATATAATTGTATAATTAAGTAGGCTATAATTATCAACAAATATATATATATATATATATATATATATATATATATATATATATATAAAATGTCTTAAATACAAATATTTAGACACTTTATATAGATAATTATTGCCTACTTAACCCTAAAACAGGCAGCGTGACCTGAGTGTCACAAAGTTTTTTATTGTCTTTTTTGGGACATAAGAACAATTTTTTTCATCAAATCCTTTTTATCATTTATCACAGCCTGGTCTGTCTTGAGTATGCTGGTCACATGATTTGCTTCAAGTTTTTTGTGATAAATTAGTCAGCCTGACCTAAATCCAACATGGCTACCAGTGATGCAGGACATTCAGATTTTGAGGAAAGTAAATATATATTAATAAAAATAAAAAAAAATTCAAAAATTGAATATGTTGTTCATGTTGTTATTTAGGACGTTTTGAAATATATGCGACTCCTGAGTCACGTTGCCTTTTTAGGGTATAAAAAAAGAGATTAATTTTGACCATCTTTGTATTTTGAGTTTTTAATTCACTATATTACAATTAAATCCTAATCTAATCATGACAAACTATATATCGTTGGAAAGGTCTAAGACTCCTAAATAGATATTTTAGCACTGTTTTTTGTTACAAATTATGTAGGAATAGTAATAGATACATTTATGACAAGAGTGCACCTCAAAAAATCTACATCATAACAGGAGTTCTGGCGTTTGTCACAAAAAAGTCGACGCACACACTTTTGATCATTTTTAGTAGTTATCATAAATTAGGTATCATTTGAAAGCTTACAAACTCAGAATTCATCCTGTGAAAACCGTTTTGAAACTTTACCATACTTTGCTTTACCATAGAAGGTACTCTAAATTCTTTTATCGGGCCCCTCCCCTTTTGGGCGTAATCATGTTTCATAATTTATGATCAAAACCTTTTCTAATCTTGACAAAATATTGTCAGAAAGGTCTGAGTCTCAAGGTTCGATATTTTGTGACAGAAGTGATATTTGGGCAGAAATTTATTAATTTGTTATGGCAGAATGCATACAATTAAATTCAATGGAATGTATGTCACCTGGTGGCTATTTCTGGAATTACGCCTAAACAAAATCTCACGGGAACTTCAAGTTTTGTGATATCAACTTCAAATTTGGAACACAGCTTGGTTAGATGAGTTCGTAAGCTTTCGAATGATATATAATTTGTCAACATTAGATCAGATAGGCCAGTAACAGTTAACATATCAATGAATTGGTCCTTACCCTAATCAGGCAATGTGAACTGGGAGTCTCAACTCATAAAATCCAAAATATATCAAATATTTCAAAAATTATTTTGGATATGTTTTACTTAAGTCCAGATGATACAAAAAAAGACTCGATCCCCTGGTCAATAAAACAAAATGCATTTGATTATAATTAACATGACAATGTGTACAAAACTAAAGAAGCCTAAATTCACGTTTATTTTTACGTTTCTGTCAATCTGAGGTCGGTGTCGTTGCCACAACGCGTTGCTATTGGTTGCGTCAAGTTGCGTGTGTCTTTCTTCGGATGAGGGTCTAAAACTCCAGAGTAGTGTGTGTGTGTGTGTGTGTGTGTGTGTGTGTGTGTGTGTGTGTGTGTGTGTGTGTGTGGACGGCAGGCGTAACCGTAGCAAAAGTTATGCGTTTTAAAACGAAAATGCACTAGGTGTAAACGTAGGTATTCCACATTCTGCCCGGGAACCGATGCTCTCGAGCCAAATATAGTTATTTCAGTGGCCTATGTGGCTCGACGGCATGAAGGAATAACCAAACAATTTTTAAACGTTATTTTCCAATAATAAAAGTGTCGATTCAACAAAAAAACCACATATCACATATTTTAAAATATTACCAAAGCCCGTCTACGGAAAGCCTGTTCACTCCAACGCCCTATTAAGTCCAATTGGTTGTAGTTCCCATCTGAGTTCCACTGGGGGCGCTCGCCATGAGTGTAAAATGAATGGGAGTCAATGGGGCTAGACGGCTAAATTTGTCTCTTTCACCCGATTGCCGTTGAAAAATCTCAGATTTGATTGTAGGTTTTGCAAGTTCAACATGGGTTATAGGTCGAAAGTTGAATGAACGAGTACTTATGTCCTTTCGATTTCTTACAGGTTGAGTTGTTGTTGCCAATAACAGACTAGCATTCTGCTAATGAACGCTGATTGGTCAGTGAAGGACTGATTACGACCAGAGATACCGCTTGATGGCAACGTGGCATCCGAAGCCGGACCAGAAACACACAAAACAAAAACTCTTCTAGCACGTGTGTTTACCTGTGTCAGCTGTGTTGTGTGTTTACCTGTGTCAGCTGTGTTGTGTGTTTACCTGTGTCAGCTGTGTTGTCGATGCCTCGAGAGAAAAGAAAGTGCAGAGCGCGAAAGCACCAAAGTGACTGAAGGATTGCCGTGAAGCAGTATCTCTGGTCGTACGATGTGTATGACGTCATTGACATTTTGAAAGACTTTTTAAAGCAAATAAGTGACTCTAAAAAATCTAACACCAAGCAATGTGTAATTTCTTTGCATCCCCTTTCGAAAACAACATTCAAATTACTAGACAAAAAATTATATCCTGAGAAAAGGGGATTTTGATGTGTATAGCGCCATAGACCTCCATTCATTCTGCACTCGTCCTGTGAGCGCCCTCATATGGAACAAGAGTGGAACTGCAACCGGAAGTTTATTGAGTGGCACTTCTCCCCTCATTAGACTTTCTCTGATATTACATAATTCAATGAAGCATGTTTGTCATGTATAATTCACCGACCAATCGTTATCTGGCACAAGAAGTTCAAATTTCATTGGACAATGTGAAGTGGAGCGGTAATTTTCCAGTCATTCATTAATCGTTTGAAAATTAGATGGACAGACGAATTTACATTTATGAAGCGATCTGAATCTGCGTCGTTTTTAAACAATGGATGCTAATTACAAAGCACTGCACAAAACCAGCACCAAAAGTCGCATTAATGAGTATATTATAGCTCATTTATAAAACATTAAGAGACAGATTTTGAGATTGTCTGATTTGAATGTTTAAAAAAAACAAAACACTAATTGATTTCTAAGAATGCCTCATGTGAGCAAGATGAGATGAGCATTGTAGCTGGTTTTCTACTCTCAGAATATGATTAGGATGATATTATAATAAAGCTAATAAAAGATTTTACAGGATCCACCTCTTAGTGTCTTCAGCTGTTTTAATTCAGTGATGTATAGAAGCTTGTTTCCGCCAAATTTCATGTAGTATTGTGCATATTCACCACTAGGTGGGGATGTTTCCCTTCACATTTAGTTTAATTGAGTTGTTCAGCATTTCATTGAGTTGATTTGTGATTTAATTCACTGAGAATATAATGTATTATAATTGTCAATCTGCAAAATTGTACTCACTATATGATCACAACGCAAAAAGATTACATTGATTTAAAAATATTAAAAAGAAGAGTGCTGTTTTAAATAAATATTTCTAATGTATATTTTTGAACTTAAATATGCAATCATTCTAGAATAAAATTTCAGATGGCACTGAGAGGCTTTTGCATCTGAACTCTTCATATATACATATACACCGGTGCTCCAGTTTTAAGTTTAGTTTGATAAACAATTATGGGAACTGTGTTTCTTTCCATTTGTATTAGGATGGAATAAAACAGTCAGCTGCGTTTAGAAATATGCCAAATGCATTGCATGGTAGCTCATTTATAAAACAATAAGCCGGTCTGTCACAGGTTGAGGGACATTGCGATTTAAGAGACAGATTTTGAGATTGTCTGATTTGAATGTTTTTTTTTTTTTTTTACCACTAATTGATTTGTAAGAATGCCTCATGTGAGCAAGACTCTGAGATTGGAGCTGGTTTTCTACTCTCAGAATATGATGTTGATGATGATATTATAATAAAGCTAATAAAAGATTTTACAGGATCCACCTCTTAGTTTCTTCAGCTGTTTTAATTCAGTGATGTATAGAAGCTTGTTTCCGCCACAGAATAAAAGGTAATTGCGCCTTTTTATCCCACAATTCACATTTCTAAACTTCTTATATCCTGCAATTCTGACTTTTTGCTCATAATTTCTAGCCTTGATTAATTTGGACAAAAATCATCCCTGCACAATGTCCATTGCATTGTGATGGTGGGAGTGGTCCTATGTGTGTGTATACAATGCAGTTTTCTCTAAGCGGTTCTCAGAATTGTGTCCTTGGGACGAGGGCACGTTAATTTATATATATATATATATATATGATGTGCATGGATAAATCATTTATAAAAAATTATTAGTTCTTTATTGCAATATTCAATAAAAACAAGAATTGTCCATTTCATGGTGACTTTAATATGTTGTTCAGGCAAAAGTACAAATGTTGGTGATGCTTCGTTCCCTTGTTCATTCGCTGGTATCCTTAGGCATGCTCCGCTTTTTCCATGGACTTCGCTGTCTTTCCCCTACATTTTCCTTTTGAAGAAATAGACATAATCAGGTTTAATAAGCTGGAAGGAGGTAAAAAATACATATCACTTCACTTGTTTTACCATGAGGAGTCTATGAATTTTACTGAAATATACAAAGTATTCTAAATTGAGGATAAAAAACAAAGTAGCTTAGTTGAAGACCGTGTTTGTTTGTTTTTAATAAAAGTGAAAATAATTGATCATAATAAGAGATCATTTTCGACAATTACCCTGAATATCTGGGGGAAAATGTGCGTCCCTCTCAATGTCTATGGTGGTTGTGGCCCTGGCTGAGGTCAGGAAACCAAGTCCTGCGTTTTCTCTTGAATTCAGCTTTCTCTTCTTCACTTGGTTTAGAGTCAGATACTGGAGGAATAAAAAATCATTAAGACACAATTGATGGAAACAATCAATATTAAGAGAGAACTAATTTTTACGTTCAAGAATTTATTTCTGGGGAAAAAAACAAATGAACGAGTATCCTAAATGTTTAAGAGAAATCGTCTCGGTTATGTATGTAACCCTCGTTCCCTGAGTAGGGAACGGAGACGTTACGTTGTGACGACCAATGGGGTTTCGCTTAGAAAGCCTCTCAGCTTCGAGTATTATAAAACGTGGCTTGTTTTCTAAGCGAAACCCCATTGGTCGTCAGGACGTAACTCGGTGTGACCACGAAAGGAAACTTAGTGTCTATGGTGCGGCCCTGGCTGAAGTTTTTATCTCGGAGGTCAGGAAACCAAGTCTTGTGTTTTCTCTTAAAGTCAGCCTTCTCTTCTTCACTTGGTTTGGATTCAGATACTGGTGAAATGAAAAATAATAATTAAGATACAATTGGTGGAAATAATATATTAATAATCTAAAAGAAAACAGTATCTTTTGTTGTTGTGGCGCTGGCTGATGTTCTTACCTTCAATCCCAGGAAACCAGGTCTGGAGCTTCCTTCTGAACTCAGCCTTCTCTTCTTCAGCGTGTTTAGAGTCAGAAACTACTGAATAAAAAAATAAATCATTAAGTGACACAATTGGTGAAAATAATATACTAATATATATATATATATATATAAATGAAGGTGACTTGACTATAAAACGAACATTACAATGAACAAAAATGTGAAAACCTCACTACAAATAATCCAGAATAGGTTGGTTTCACGTGACGTCACGTTGCTGCTTCGCGAAGTTCAGATGGAGGGCAGGAAGTGAAATAGCTGAGGATTTTCCGTCTGAAAAAATGGCCATGTTTTGTGTAGTTTACGGCTGCTCCAATCGTTCTAACCGAGAAAAGGGAAAGGGGTTTTATAGAGTACCAAATATTGTCATTCATAAAGGTGAGAAATGTAAAAAGCTCACAGAACAACGCCGTAAAAAGTGGATTTTAAACCTACGTCTGCGGTCGGGTGGAGCAGAGTTCTTACCTTCAATCCCAGGAAACCAGGTCTGGAGCTGGTGCTCTTTTCTCTCGATCACTGATCGAGTGAATCTCCTGAAGTTCTCCATCCTACAGTAGATCATTTCTAATCCACTCATGTTGTAAGATCTGCTCTAACGTCGGGCGTTTAGTTGGATCCAGGGTTAGGCACTGGCTAATCAGATCACTGCATTCTGTACACATTTTATCAAGGAGAGAGAGAGCTGGTTAGTCATGACCATGTGACACTAATGTTGGCATCTATGAAAACAGCATCTGAAACATGATTAATATAAGGTAAAGTGTTCTTTATCTTTACTTTAAAGGTGAAGTATGTATTTTCTTCTGCACTAGTGGCACATTGCGAAATTACAAAATAAAGCTTATTTTTAAAAACCTACGTCATCACGTCATCCCCGACTCAAACATCACAAACGCAGCTCTTACTGGTTCTTGTGAAGGCATGTTTCAGGTCCAACATATTAGGAATACTTTTAACTGTGTTGCATTTGTCTTTATGAACAATTGTCTATCTGAACGGATGCATGATGATGCTGTATGGTATTAAAGCATGCTTTATAGCGTGTAGCATCACAATGATCTGTTCACTTTGACGAGTTCATGACCTGTTTAATCTCCGAAAGTAGAAATGCAGTGAATTTTGGCTTTCACTTCTGTGACTAAAGCTACATTTCTTATAGTATTTAACTATATATCAAAAATTGTACACACTTCAACTTTAACTGTGTCTGTACTGAGCCTTTTGCTTTATGTGTGTGTTTATTAATGTTATCAATATCATTCACTCACCGTTGGATAAGCTGGTGTTCTGAAATGTAACTTTGGCTTCTTTGATTTCCGCTGGATTGTGAAAAGGAGGACATGCGTTCACCATCTCGTACAGCAACACTCCTAGAGCCCACACATTTGCTGGGATGGCGTGAAATCGAGGTTCTGTGAAGACTTCAGGAGGGCAGTAATCCAGGACTCCTGTAAGAAAGACATTTGTGCATTGTTGAGCAATTTTTTCAAAGTGTCAAATAATCAGCAAGTCATTACATCCAGGTTTCCACACACTCCCAAAATGCTCACCTATGTAAATGTAGCTGTCGTAGCCATCACTACTAAGCAGCTGACCACAGCCAAAGTCTATCAGCTTGAGCTCTAACGTGTCTTTCTTCAACAGGAAATTGTGTGCATGAACATCATTGTGAAAAACGTCATGATCAATGCAGTGTTGCACTGCCAGCACAGCCTGTCGCATGATGACCCGTGCGGTTGTTTCGTCCAGTTGAGGATTACGAATGATGAAGTCCAGCACGCTCTCGCAGGGTTCGGGATACTCCATCACCAGGGTGAATTTTCGAGGGTGCTCAAACCAATCGTGTAGTTGTATGGCGTAGGGGCTTATGGGTTCTTGCCTCATCATTAGCAGCAGAGCCACTTCTGTAATGAGAGGTTCGGGATGCCCAGGCTAGAGAAAAGAAAAGAAGACAGAAGATTAGCTGGGTAAAAATCTGAAGAAAACGTCATTTTTAAAGGTACTTTTCTTTGATCTTTGTAGATACGATCAACAGAGCCTTTCCAGGCTTGTTTGTCTATTACATTTACACCTAATGCTTCCTACAGGTGTATTGACTACAGTAATCAGCACTTAAACAACTAAATACAAATTCAGCTTTTGGCCAACTTACAATAGCAAGATAAAGATCTTTGGAAGTCTTGCGCATCCGCTTGATGGCAACCTACAAAAATGAAAAAAGAAACACACTATTCAATAACAGCGCCTGACCTTGCACATAACATTTACGATTTGAGCATCTAGTATTTAACCATGTGTATTAGATATGTTTTGATGCATGCAAGAGCAAAATGTTTATACAATTCAACAAGACTGCTTTACCCTTTTGCCATCAAATTTGCGTGTTCCCTCGAACACTCTTCCGAATCCTCCGGATCCAATCATCTCTCCCGCGTTATAGAGAGACCCAAAGGAGTCTGAAAAACAAACAGGAAAATATGAGAAATATATGAGCTTGCTAGATCCTTTGTTTTATATTCAAAATATCAGTGCAGGTCGAAAAAAAATATATTAATATTCTCTGAAAACAAGCCTCAAGATATCTTTAGTGGAAAACAAGACGATAATACTGTTTAAAACAACAATGGCTGCAGATTTACCATGATTTGGCTCGACGCCGGAGCGATCTGGATCAGAATCTGGCTCTGAGTCCAGATCTAGTGGAGGAACGAAAGGCTCTGAGTCCAGATCTAGAGAGTCCAGATCTAGTGGAGGAACGAAAGGCTCTGAGTCCAGATCTAGTGGAAGAACGAAAGGCTCCACAACATCCACTGCTTTACTGTCAGAACAGCAGCAGGACAGACTCCTCCACAAGTTCCTGAAGAATGAACAAATTCTTTCCATCTTCTTATGTTTTGTAGGTTTTTCTGAAAAAAAAAAAGGAGAAATATTTAGGCATAAACAAAAATTAGAAACATCTCTGACCTCACATTTAACAATGATATAACTTCCATTTGACTGTTTTAACACAGAACTCTATTCAGGATCATGCGTGTGTTTTCGGGTGTGTGTCTGACAGCGCAAGTGAGTTCATGGCTAATTGGCTTAACAAAAATATATTCTAAGAACATTTTGTCCAACTAAAATATTTCAGAAAAAATTGGCTAAGAAACAGTACATGTGACCAGACCTTAACTTGTCAAACATTTTAAGCAGTCACCATTCTGCCTTATTTCAGTCTCACCTGTCGAGCTCTTGATCACATCCTCCATGGCACCCGGAGCAGTCGGGACGTCTGAAGTCTCGACGGGAACTTGACCAGGCAGTGGAGGACACGTCCACAATTGGAAGCTGTCGGATCTGGACAAACTTCTGTTTCCGTCACTGCCCTGTTCATGTTGGCTCTCAGATCTGTTGTTACTGCTCCTCTTCTCGATGATGTACGTGCCTGTGCTGCTAAACCTCGACGACAACCCACAAAACCGCCACACCGCATCCCCCACAGAGCTGGACAAAGATGGTGTGGACATGATGCCCGGTGGAGAATCTGTGGAAGCAGCTCCACTGGATCTGTCTGAGGCTGCAATATTCCAGACATTTTTGATAATATTAATAATCAATGTCAGTGGTCACACCAAAAAAAATGCAACTTTCTATTTTAAGCAGTCATCATTCTGCCTTATTTCAGTCTCACCTGTGGAGCTCTTGTTCACATCCTTCATTGCACCTTGAGAAGTCGGGACGTTTGAAGTCTTCATTGGCTCGACCGGAACTTGACCTGGCAGTGGAGGAAACATCCACTCTTGGAACATTTCTAATAATATTAATAATCAATGTCAGTGTCAGTGGTCACACCCAAAAAAAATGCAACTTTCTATATCCAATGACAAATAATTTATTAACTTTAATAAAAGCCTATTCTGACCTCTGTGAAAGCGTTTGGATGAAGTGGACGGACGTTCATCATCTGATTCTGGCCTCTGCACCTCTCTCTTCCTCTGAGCCGGACCTGTGGACACAGAAACAAACTCACAAGACAGAGGGGTTAAATGTCCAGGAATAATCTCCCGGCTCGGGCCTGGCATCATCCTTCAAACTGTAAAAAAAAAACAATACAAATACAATAAAATACAATTCTCCTCAGAAATACCCCTCCCAATAAAACAACAACAACAACAACAAAAAAAACCTCCAAACTCCCTCTAAAATCAGAAAAGAACAATCAAATAGAAGTGTCCTCAGAAATAACTATAAAAAACTATAAATAAAACTATGTAGATGATTATATCCTCCGATGTCCTTCTATAATAAAAGTATCCTCTCTGAAATCCTCCAAACAGTTCAAAATCGCAAGATCAGCACAGCAAATATTCAGTCTCAACCAGCAGAAAGTGATCTAGCGATTTGTAGATATTTGCAGACAGAATTCATAACACGTCGCAATAACGAATTCAAATCAACACAAATTATTCGAAATACCTGAAGTCGCGCGCGTGAGCAGAGCGCGTGACCGCACATCGAATCTGGAAACAAACTGAATCAGGACTGAATGTTATTATAATAATGTATCTTAACGGCTTAGCTAAAAATTTGATATGTTAAAGCATGAAATAAGGTACCACGAATCAGTGAATTTGAGTTTGATGTGTGTATATTATTATTATATCAGTAATAAAAAAATATATAATTTTTTTTAATGTTCAAAAAAGTATTTAGACATTTATGTCAATGCGATTCAGAGACGAATACTAATGTCGTCCACCAGAGGGAGCCACAGAACAGCAAATTAAAAGACTATGAAAATTGTTCAATAACTTG